>NC_057714.1:37390632-37510949 GCF_004010195.1 Chiloscyllium plagiosum
CTCAATGTGTGTGTGTATGTGTGTGTGTCTATGTGTGTGTGTGTCTGTGTATGTGTGTGTGTGTGTCTCCAAATTTGAGGAAAGACATTCTGGCTATTGATGGAGTGCAGCGTAGGTTCACGAGGTCAATTCCTGGATTACGCTGAAAGACTGGACTGACTGGACTTGTGTACCCTTGAGTTTAGAAGACTGAGAGGGGATCTGATTGAGACATATAAGATTATTAAAGGATTAGACACTCTGGAGGCAGGAAACATGTTTCCGCTGATGGGTGAGTGCCGAACCAGAGGACACAGCTTAAAAATACGGGGTAGACCATTTAGGACAGAGGTGAGGAGAAACTGCTTCACCCAGAGAGTGATGGCTGTGTGGAATGCTCTGCCCCAGAGGGCAGTGGAGGCCCAGTCTCTGGATTCATTTAAGAAAAAGTTGGATAGATCTTTCAAGGATAGTGGAATCAAGGGTTATGGAAATAAGGCAGGAACAGGATTCTGATTAAGGATGATCAGCCATGAACATATTGAATAGTGGTGCAGGCTTGAAGGGCAGAATGGCCTACTCCTGCACCTATTGTCTATTGTCTATTGTCTATATGACAAACCCTTCAGCCCTGGGATCGTTCTTGTAAACTGGCTCTGGACTCCCTCCAATGGCAACACATCCTTCCCAGATATGGAGATCAAAATTGCCCTCAATATTCCAAATGCTTCTGACCAGAGCCTTCTACAGCCTCAGCAGTACATCTCTGCTCATATATTCTAGTCCTCTTGAAATTAGTGCAAACATTGTGTTTGCCTTCCCTACTGACAACTGAACTTGCATGTTAACCTTAAGAGAATCTGAACTAGATTTCTGAAGCCTTTCCCCATTTAGAAAATAGTCTATGCCACTATTCCTCCTGCCCAAGTGCATAACCTCACACTTTTCCACATTGTATTCCATCCGCCATTTCTTTTCCCACTCTTCTAGCCTGTCCAAGTCCTTCTGCAGACTCTCTGCTTCCTCAATACTACCTGTTCTTCCATCTATCTATGTGTCATCTGCAAATATAGCAACAATGGCCTCAATTCCTTCATCAGTTTAGATCATTAATGTACTAGGTGAACAGTTGTGGTCCCAACACTGACCCCTGCAGAACTCCACTAGTCACTGGCTGTCATTCTGAAATAGACTCCTTTAACCCTACTGTCTGTTGTCTGCCATTCAGCCAATCCTGTATCCATGCAAACTTTGCCCCTAACACCATGACTTCTTATTTAGCAGCCTTCTGTGTGGCACCTTGTCAAAGTCCTTCTGGAAAACCAAATAAATCATATCCACTGGCTATTCTTTATATAACTAGCTTATTTCCAACTCAAAGAATTCATACAGATTTTCCAAACATGACATCCCCTTGATGAAGCTAATGCAAAATACCTATTCAGTTCCTCTGCCATCTCATTGTTCCCCTTTACTCCTTCTCCAGCTACATTTTCCACTAATCTAATGTCCACTCTTGCCTCTCTCTTATCTTTTAGTTATCTATAAGTACTCTTGAAATCTTCTTTGTATTGCTAGCTAGCCTACTCTCATGTTTTATCTTCTTCACCCTTTATTCCTTTTTTAGTTACCTTCTGCTAGTTTTTAAAGACTTCCCAATCTTCTGGCTTTCCACTAATCTTTCCCAAATCGTATGCTTTCTCTTTTGCTTTTATGCTGTTCTTGATTTCCCTTGTCAGCCATGGTTGCCTCATCCTCCCGTTAGTGTGCTTCTTCTTCTTTGGAATGAATTTCTGCTGTGTCTCCCTAATTACCCCCAGAAATTCCTGCCATTCTTGCTCCACTGTCTTTCCTACTAGGGTCCCCTTCCAATCTACTCTGGTCAGCTTCTCCTTCATATCTTTGTTCTTACTTTTAGTCATTACAGTTACATCTGATTCCAACTTCTCCTTCTTAGGCTGCAAGGTCAATTCCATCATTTTATGGTCAGTCTGGCAGCTCCTCCCTCATATATTTGTAGTTAACTTTGTACTTTACTCAATTGAAATGCCTTGAAATCATGGTCAATTTTTAGTAACAAAAGTGTTTTTGATTGCATATTCCTCCCTCCTTGGTGTAAAGTGAAAAAGGACCTTCAGGTGTTTCTTACTTTCAAAGATAATCCTGTAAAGTAGGAAGATTTGGTATTGTAGAAAGATATGCATTACTGTTTAAGGTTAGTGAACAACCTTTAGTTGTTAGTAATCAGGCCCATCAAACTCCAAACAAAAAAAGCCAAAAGAACTGCAACTGCTGGAAATCAGAAACTAAACAGAAATTACTGGAAAATCTCAGCAGACCTGGCAGCAACTGTGGAGAGAAATCAGAGTGAATCACATTACATTAAGATTTCAGCACAGACAGACCTCAAAATGATGTTTGATATTGCTGCTGATCTGCTCAATATTTCCCTTGCTTCTGCTTTCAAAATACTCATCTACATAAGTTTATTATTAATTTCCCAATTTGATTTCTGAGTTCTCTGTTTTATTTCTTGGTAACTAGGTCTTGAGTTTTTCTCTTCTCCATAACTGGAAACATTCATGCTGACTCTGTGTACTCTCTTTTTTAAAAAAAGTCACAAATTCAAATCATACCACTGCAGAATTGGGTACCCCTGAAGTTTGTTGGCACAAAAACAGAAATTGCTGGAAAAACTCAGCAAGTCTGGCAACATCCGTGGAGAGGAATTAGAGTTAATGTTTCGGGTTCCTAAGAACTCAGTTCTTAAGAACAAATTTATACTGGAAGCTGGGGATAGACTAAATCCATTAAGGGTTTATAATCATGGCAAAAAACAGAGAGTAGTTTTGACAGTATAGGATTTTTGGCAATCTTGACAGGGTGACTGCTGAGAAGTTGTTTATCTTCACTGGAGGTAAAACTAGGGTTCACAGTCTGAGGATCGGGGATCAATCATTTTATATCAAGATAAAGTGAATTGTTTTCATAAACGTTTATGAATATGTGGAAATCTCTTCTCATTGGGTTTTAGATGTTCAAATTTTTCAATATATCAAGATAGTCATTTTTTTGCACTGAGAAAATCAAGGAATATGGTGATCAGGTAAAAAAATTTACTGAATAGTGGAGTAAACTTCATCTGGCTCCTATTTCTTTTGTTCTTAAGCTGGCTTGACCTCTGTAGATAATACCCAGGCTGGACAATACTGTATACATTGTGCTTTATTATTTTAATCTGAGATCTAAATTAGACTTGAGTTCTTTTTATTTACCTTTGAGAATGACACTTGCTGTTACGTATTGGAAATGTTATTTTGTTTTTCCCTTGGAGATGCTGCTGTACTTGCTTTCTGTGTATCGCAGGATAACATTTTATTTCAGCCACCTACAAGGTTGAAAACAATAATACTGCACAATTATTAGTTTTGCTTTTCTGTAACAAGCTATTCATAATAAATCGCAAAAGAAAAATATTAATAGGCAATGATCATAATCTGAATAAAGACGATGTCATTCAGTATTTGCTCTTACAGTATTTTTGCAGTAAGGTTATTTCAACCTTGACTGTTCTCAAAGGCTGAGAATGGGTACATACAGAAAGTACATATGTTGCCTCCAGGAAATAAAGCAGCCATAAGTTTTATAGTGAAGTATTCGGGAAGAAAATACCTGCTTGCTGTAATGCTATTTATCCAACGAGAGACAAAATAAAATCAGTTCTTTTCTAGTGAATAGAATGCCCTCAGAACATCAGAAATTGGGAGATAGCCAGTACCAAACATCTGCACTAGAAGAGCTACGGGCGTAGTTTTGCTTTTGAATAGTGAAGAGGGGAGGTGAATTTTCATGTATTGATGTCTGGCAAAACTTACTGAGCAAAGAAAGGTTTAATGGATTCATTTCTCATGATATGTTATTGTACTTTTGGAATGATAATTTGTACTCATTACAAGCATTGCACTGGTTGATGTGGTCCTTGATTTCAATGCTCATGTTTGGCCAGGAGAGTACACCTCTAGCCTTCTTCAAATTTCATTCAATTCCTTGGTAGATTGCATGGATATATTAGCACCTCTCCTCTTCTGAAACCATTTTTCAAGTGTACAACACAGCATTGAGATCAGCACAAGAATATTATTAAAATGAAGCTTTCAAGATGTCTGCTTACAGAGTCTTTGCCTTGTGGTAAAGATCACATGATTATATCAGACGAGGACAGACATTAAAACATGATTGCATTTCAATCCGAGCAAAACCATGCCAGAAAATTGTCATATGTACATTTTTGAGCAATTATGTTGATCTCTTTAGTAAAGAGATTTAGACCATCTTTTCCTTTGTAGACGTCCTGATGAGTCAAAAGCTTGGTGGAAAATAGGGCAAGCATTCCAGTTCATCATAACTAAAGTAATTATGTGGCTGCATTTTAAAATGTCGTAAAACAAAGTTAGAGAATGGGAAATATCTTTTCTGCTGCAAGCTTATATAACATTCTATAAATTCAGTATTTACATAGACCGAACAAATCTAAATAGTCACAGAGTCATAGAGATGTACAGCATGGAAACAGACACTTCAGTCCAACCCGTCCATGCCGACCAGATATCCCAACCCAATCTAGTCCCACCTGCCAGCACCCGGCCCATATCCCTCCAAACCCTTCCTATTCATATACCCATCCAAATGCCTCTTAAATGTTGCAATTGTACCAGCCGCCTCTGGCAGCTCATTCCATACTCCCTCTCTCACCCTAAACCTATGCCCTCTAGTTCTGGACACCATGACCCCAGGGAAAAGACTTTGCCTATTTCCCCTATCCATGCTCCTCATAATTTTGTAAACCTCTATAAGGTCACCCCTCAGCCTACGACGCTCTAGGGAAAAAAGCCCCAGCCTGTTAAGCCTCTCCCTATAGCTCAAATCCTCCAACCCTGGCAACATCCTTGTAAATCTTTTCTGAACACTTTCAAGTTTCACAACATCTTTCCGATAGGAAGGAGACCAGAATTGCACGCAATATTCCAAAAGTGGCCGAACCAATGTCCTGTACAGCCGCAACATGACATCCCAACTCTTGTACTCAATACTCTGACCAATAAAAGAAAGCATACCAAACATCTTCTTCACTATCCTATCGACCTGCTATTCCACTTTCAAGGAGCTATGAACCTGTACTCCAAGCTCTCTTTGTTCAGCAACACTCCCTGGGACCTTACCATTAAGTGTATAAGTCCTGCGAAGATTTGCTTTCCCAAAATGCAGCACCTCACATTTATTTGAATTAAACTCCATCTGCCACTTCTCAGCCCATTGGCCCATCTAGTCAAGATCCTGTGTAATCTGAGGTAACCCTCTTTGCTGTCCACTACACCTCCAAGTTTGGTGTCATCTGCAAACTTACTAACTGCACCTCTTATGCGCACATCCAAATCATTTATGTAAATGACAAAAAGTAGAGGACTCAGCACCGATCCTTGTGGCACTCCACTGGTCACAGGCCTCCAGTCTGAAAAACAACCCTCCAGGGCGGCACGGTGGCACAGTGGTTAGCACTGCTGCCTCACAGCGCCAGAGACCCGGGTTTTGTATGTAATCTAATCTAATCTAATCTAATCTAAAACCACCACCCTCTGTCTTCTACCTTCGAACCAGTTCTGTATTCAAATGGCTAGTTCTCCTTGTAGTCTGTGAGATCTGACCTTGCTAACCAGTCTCCCATGGGGAACCTTGTCAAACGCCCCACTGAAGTCCAAATAGATCACATCTAACACTCTGCCCTCTTTGTTACTTCTTCAAAAAACTCAGTCAAGTTTGTGAGACATGATTTCCCCACGCACAAAGCCATGATGACTATCTCAAATCAGTCCTTGCCTTTCCAAATACATGTACATCCTGTCCCTCAGGATTCCCTCCAACAATTTGCCCACCACCGAAGTCAGGCTCACCGGTCTATAGTTCCCTGGCTAGTCCTTACCACCCTTCTTAAACAGTGACACCATGTTAGCCAACCTCCAGTCTTCCAGCACCTCACCTGTGACTATCGATGATACAAATATCTCAGCAAAAGGCCCAGCAATCACTTCTCTAGAGTTCTAGGGTACACCTGATCAGGTCCTGGGGATTTATTCACCTTTATGCATTTCAAGACATCCAGCACTTCCTCCTCTGTAATATGGACATTTAGCAAGATGTCAGCATCTATTTCCCTACAGTCTATATCTTCCATATCCTTTTCCACAGTAAATACTGATGGCAAAATACTCGTTTCGTATCTCCCCCATTTTCTGTGGCTCCACACAAAGGCTGCCTTGCTGATCTTTGAGGGGCCCTATTCTCTCCCTAGTTATCTTTTTGTCCTTTATGTATTTGTAAAAACCATTTGGATTCTCCTTAACTCTCTTTGCCAAAGCCATCTCATGTCCCCTTTTTGCCCTCCTGATTTCCCTCTTAAGTATACTCTTACTTCCTTTATACTCTTCTAAGGATTCACTCGATCTATCCTGTCTATACCTTACATATGCTTCCTTCTTTTTCTTAACCAAACCCTCAATTTCTTTAGTCATCCAGCATTCCCTATACCTACCAGCCTTTCCTTTCACCCTAACAGGAATATACTTTCTCTGGATTCTCGTTATCTCGTTTTTGAAGGTTTCCCATTTTCCAGTCGTCCCTTTATCTGCGAACACCTTCCCCCAATTAGTTTTTGAAAGTTCTTGCCTAATAACATAAAAATTGGCCTTTCTCCAATTTAGAACTTCAACTTTTAGATCTGGTCTATCCTTTTCCATCACTATTTTAAAACGAATAGAATTATGGTCACTGGCCCCAAAGTGCTCCTCCACTGACACCTCAGTCACCTGCCCTGCCTTATTTCCCAAGAGTAGGTCAAGTTTTGCACCTTCTCTAGTAGGTATATCCACATACTGAATCAGAAAATTGTCTTGTCTGCACTTAATAAATTCCTCTCCATCTAAACCCTTAACACTATGGCAGTCCCAGTCTGTGTTTGGAAAATTAAAAATCCCCTACCATAACCACCCTATTATTCTTACAGATAGCTGAGATCTCCTTGCAAGTTTGTTTCTCAATTTCCCTCTGACTATTAAGGAGTCCATAATACAATCCCAATAAGGTGATCATCCCTTTCTTATTTCTCAGTTCCACTCAAATAACTTTCCTGGATGTATTTCCAGAAATATCCTCCCTCAGCACAGCTGTAATCCTATCCCTTATCAAAAATGCCACACCCCCTCCTCTCTTGTCTCCCTTTCTATCTTTCCTGTAGCATTTGTATCCTGGCACATTAAGCTGCCAGTCCTGCCCGTCCCTGAGCCATGTTTCTGTAATTGCTATGATATCCTAGTCCCATGTTCCTAACCATGCCCTAAGTTCATCTGCCTTCCCTATCAGGCCGCTTGCATTGAAATAAATGCAGTTTAATTTATTAGTCCTACCTTGTCCCTGCCTGCCCTGACTGTTTGACTCACTTCTGTTCTCAACTATACCAGTCTCAGAGTGATCTCTTTCCTCACGATCTCCCTGGGTCCCATCCCCCCCACCTTACTAGTTTAAATCCTCCCAAGCAGCTTTAGCAAATTTCCCTGTCAGTATGTTAGTCCCCTTCCGATTTAGGTGCAATCTGTCCTTCTTGTACAGATCACTTCTACCCAAAAAGAGATTCCAATGATCCAAAAATGTGAATCCTTCTCCCATACACCAGCTTCTCAGCCATGCATTCATCTGCTCTATCCTCCTATTCCTGCCCTCACTAGCTCGTATCACTGGGAGTAATCCAGATATTACTACTCTTGAGGACTTCCTTTTTAAATTTCTGCCTAACTCTCTGTAATGTCCCTTCAGAATCTCAACCTTTTCCTTTCCTATGTCATTGGTTCCAATGTGGACAATGACCTCTTGCTGGCCCCTCTCCCCCGTGAGAACATTCTGCACCCTCTTTGAGACATCCTTGATCCTGACACCAGGGAAGCAACACACCATTCTGCTTTTTCTCTGCTGGCCACAGAAACATCTGTCTGTACCTCGGACTACAGAATCCCCTAACACAATTGATCTCTTGGAAGCTGATGTACCCCTCATTGCATTTGAGCCAGTCTCAATACTAGACACTTGGCTGTTTGTGCTTTGTTCCCCTGAGAATCCATCACCCTTACATTTTCTAAAACAGCATACCTGTTTGAAATGGGTATATCCACAAAAGACTCCTGCACTAGCTGCCTACCTCTCTTACCCTTCCTGGAGTTAACCCATCTATGTGACTGTATCTGAGACTTTCCCACCTTCTTATAACTGCCATCCATCATATACTGTTGCTGTTGCAAATTCCTCATTGCCCATCCATCATATACTGTTGCTGTTGCAAATTCCTCATTGCTTCTAACTGTTGCTCCAACTGATCCATTCAATTTGATAAGATTCGCATCCAATGGCATTTTTGGTAGATATAATCCGCAGTAACCCTTAAACTCTCTTTAAACCCCCACATCTGACAAAAAGCACATATCACTCTACTAAAGGCCATTGTTGCTCCTTCACAATCTACAGACCCAGAAAATAATACCATCTTATTCCTCTACAAAACACTGCCCTAGGTTAAATTAATAGTTATGGCTTATATTTTAAATTTAATCAAGAGACATATCTCCAAAAGCATATAATCAAGAAAGAACCCACTCTACTTACTACTGCAGCCTTTCTGTTGGACACCCTTAAAACTACCACTAACTTATCTGATTCTGTGTTGTGAACTTCGCCCAAACATGTTCCTCCAAGATTAGTTGTGAATTTCACTGTTTGTTACTTTTCCCAGACGCACTCTGATGTCCGTCTCTGTCTCTGTCTCTGTCTCTGTCTCTCTCTCTCTCTCCTGCACTGTCCTCACCATGTACTTCCTTTGTCTGTTCTTCTCCCTTTTTCCCCCAAAGTTCCAAATCAATGCAACAGCATATGAAACAGTCATTGCTCCTCCTGAAATTCAAGGAAATCTCCTCCAGCACCTAAAATACCTCAAAAAAGGAGCAGCTCTTACAGCCAGAAACTTTTCCCGTCCTCCATCTTGGATTAGCCAGAATCCTCTCATTCATTATCTATAAAAACTTAATTAATTGTGCACCATTCCGGAATATTATATGGATTACTCCATTGACATAACTTGCTGGTAGATATACTCCTTAAAAATTACTTTGATAAATGAATATTTGGGAAATACAATCAATATTCAAAGTTATTTTTATTGTAATTGTATTACATTATCTTTCATTCAATGTGTAATTTTACTTTTATGAATGCAAAGTTTGTGTATTTATTGGCATTGATGTGATGATATAAGTATCATTTCTTCTATGGTGCCTTAAAGCCAAATACCCACTTAACTGTCATTTATATATCATGGGACTCTCTTGTTAGTTCAGTGTGTAAATATCCAGTACTGTACTGAAAACCCCAGACATAATTTTTAATGAACACTGGGTCCAATTATATATTGATGATAGCTCTGCACAAAAGTTAATGCAGTCAGTTAAAAAGATTTTAAAAAGACTCAATTCCTGATTCCGATGTCCATCCAGCATCCCCAGATTTGTGTGTCTGCAAAGAACAAAGATATGCATTATGTAGCACTGTTCATAACCTCTGAACATTTCAAAATGTCTTGCAGCCAATGAAATATTTTTGAATGTAGTTCCAGATAATACATGTTGTTATAATCTGTGAGCCTAAATTGAGTTCTGTTTTGTTTGTCAATGTTTTTAGGTGTGGTGAAATATGTGGTGATACGCATATTAGGAATCATTTTCTGACTTTGTGATCTATAGGCTTTCAGCTTGCTCAGAATTCCTGACATAAATTCTGGCTCACACTGAACAGGTAAGCATTTTTTTTAATTTTCTGAAAATCTTGCAATACTTGTGTTTCCAATGAGCTTTCAGGGCAGACAAAACTTCCTACTAAACACTATTCTGATTGTAGCTATGGCTGAAAAATCAAAGTCTCAGAAAAAAGCTGATGAGAAAATGTTAATGCTACATCATGCTATGTGAAATAAATTTAAATTAAAAAAAAGCCTTTCAAAAGATGAAATTTTTCAAATGTAGCATTTGGAAAATGATGTCAATTACCCCCTTTGACCTTTTAAATAGGCATTCATCTTCCTGGTCACCTTTACGAGAATGGCAGGGAAGTAAGTGTTGATGAGACTGTTATAACATACAAAAGCCTGATTCCTGCAATTCTGAATGAAGCGATTACAGAGATAATGCAAAGCAAGTGAAGATCTGGAACCAGTACCTGAAGAAGCAAAGCAGTTCAGCCATTGTTAGGATATCTTTTGGAATTTGTTTAACAGTTCACTTTTAAGATATATCTCAAGATAGAAAATCTTGATTCCTCACCATCTCTCTCTTTTCTCTCTTCCTTTTGTTAGTACAGTCCCTTATCTCTAAACGTCATCAGGAGTTACAGTGCTGCCAAGTGTACTCCAGTAACTGAAAATGTGAGTGGAATATTATAGAGCCCTGAACAATGCAGGCTGAGCTGAGAAATCTTGGAACATCATGTGAGAATTCCAGTGAGGCTTTTCTTGATGGCTGGGTCAACTTGTTGCATTGACAACAGAGTTCCGGACATTGAAACAGATTTTTCGTTATGCAGCAGTGAGAGGCCTATTAAGCTGAGATTATTGCTTGTTATCACCCTCATTAACTGCAAGTCTCAATGTATTAATATGCAACTTCCTTTTAAACCATGGGATGGATAGAAACTAGATGCTGAGACTTCCAGATATGGAAGTCAGAGTGAACCTGGCAAATCAAGCTCTTGTTCCTCCGTGCCACACCATGGACACCAGGTACTGATGTCCCAGAGAACACTCCCAGGCAGCACCCTGAGCCCCAGTGTCCATGGATGCTGAATCTGACAAATGCCAGCTTCTTTGTGTCATCATGGCATAGTTCCGATGCACTTCCATAACACTGCAGCACTTAAGTCCTGCACTAAGGAGCATGTCAGCAACTATCAGTGAAAGGCTTCTGCAAGGACACTGTGCACAAGAGACATGGACCCAGCTCAAAGTCTGGACCAGGGTGCATCTCAGGGCAATCCACTTGTTTTCTTAGCATTCAATTACTTACATAAGAACATAAGAACTAGGAGCAGGAGTACACTGTCTGGCCCTATGAGCCTGCTCCGCCATTCTTTTTGTGGCCTCAGCTCCACTTATCCAGCCCCTCACTATACCGCTTAATTCCTTTAGTGTTCAAAAACTTGTCTATCTTAACTGTAAAATCATTTATGGAGGAAGCTTCAACTACTTCACTGGGCAGGGAGTTCCATAGATTCACAACCTTCTGGGTGAAGCAGTTCCTTCTCAATTCAGTTATAAATCTGCTCCCCTTAATTTTGAGTCTATGCCCTCTTGTCTTCGTTTCATCTGCCAGTGGAAACATCCTCCCTACTTCTGTCCTATCTATTTCCTTCATAATTTTATATATTTCTGTAAGATCCCCCTTCATTCTTCTAAATTCCAATGAATATAATCCCAATCTACTCAGTCTCTCCTCATAAGCCAACTCAACTCCGGAAGCAACCTAGTGAACCTTCTCTGCACCCCCTCTGGTGCCAGGTGTGGCCTCACCAATACCTATACAGCTGTAACATAACTTCTCTGCTTTTAAACTCAATCCCTTTTGCCATGAAAGACAAAATTCCATTTACCACCTTTATTACCTGTTGCACCTGCCGACTATGATTCTGTGACTCTATGACCAATGTTCTGTGATTCATGCACAAGACACCTGGACCCCTCTGCACAGCAGCATGCTGCAATGTATTTACCATTTAAGTAATAGTCCTTTATACTGTTATTCTGAACAAAATGGATGATGTTACATTTATACTTAAGGCCTATCTGAATGCTCACAGCATCCCTGACTTGCCTTGCCTTTTAGAACTTTGGCTGTTCAGCCGGAGCTTAAAGGCTCATTATACTGCTGTCTTGCTTTGTTATTTTATGCTGACATAACCAGGCAGCTTGTTAACAGCCAACATGTAAGGGAGTGAACATGTTGCTGTACAACACATCACTACAGCAGTTGTATGCCTGAAACATGTGCCAGTCACGTCTGTGGCAAACATAGATCATGTGCTGCATGCAAATGGCCAGACCTCAGAGTATGAGGGGAGGAGTCCTCATCGATTTCAAAGGAGGCTCCTGTCAGAATGGGCAATCTCCAATATCAGTTCAGGGGCTTAGGCGGGTAAGTGTCTGGGCAGGCCACTCGCAATGAGCTCGTCCAAACCTCTTCTGCCCAGGGAGTACCACTAATCCTGGGTTTTTCAGCCATAATACAGACTGCTTTCTCCTGCAATAAGGGAAAGGGAGGGATTCAATGAGATGTAAGTATCTGGTACATCTATTGGCACTGGTGCAGGTGAAGGAAAATGGTGAAGTGACCTGAGTGAGTGAGTTAGCAGTGCAGAGCCTATCTAGGCCATGCATTGGGGTGCGTAGAAATGAATGATGTTGTATTCAACATTGAGATGGATGCAATATGAGCCTTGGTGGAAGGTGGGTGCAGCAGCAGAGATAGAGTGAATGTGAACTAGCAGAAGGAAGAAGGTGGCACAGTTCCTGAGAGCAGAAAAACTTTGACTCTCTTCCTTAATTGCTGGGTCTGCTGCTGGTCGATTGAGAATGCCCTGACCTGGGTAGTGAGCTCAGTTTAGGCCAGATGTTTGCAGCTCCTGGTAATCCTGGGGGAAAAGACATCTTTCCTCTGCACCGTCTCATTAAGATGTCAAGGTCACTGTCAACAAAATGCAGAACCGGTTTCCCTTCGTCTGCCATGCTCTGTGTGAGTGACTGTATCTGGGCAGTGCAGCTTCAGAATGTCAGTGCTTGTTTGGGTTCACAATGGGTATTTTAAAGATAGAACTAGTGCCAGGGATGCCAGTCAATTCTGGAATATCAGGGGCCAGCGGTGAGTGAAGAATCCAGCTAGCATTAGATGAGAGGAGTGATATACAGACATGGGACGTAGTTAAGAGGGCAGGTTTGGAATGATAGTGTGAGAAAACCCACCAGGCTTCACAGGGAGAAATCCTTCTAAAACTCAATAAAAATGACTCAGCCAGAATATTGTCAGATTCTGCCATGTATGGCCAGGCTAGTAACTATCTTATGACTATTATTTTTTTGACTTAGATAGCAGTGATTGTTTCTGAAACAAAGCCTGAAACATCAGTGTGCAACTGTCTAAAATACTTAGTAAAATAATTCTGTCTTCATTAACTATGTTCAGTATTCCTTCAGCATCTGCTAATGAGAAGAGAGTCTATTCATCCTTGGTGAGGGTTTTGTCAGACGGTATCCTCTCTATTAATACTGGGCAGGAATTTGTTGAAAAACAATGGCTTTCTTTTAATGCACAAATTGACCAGGAACCCTGGGCAAGGAAGAAGTATACTGTGAATTGAGAATTGAGACAAGTTGTTAGATGATTTGTACCACTCTGTCATTAGGCCCTTGGAAACAGCATCTTGTTCTTGATGTTACTGTGACTTTCAATCTCTCAAGTAGACATAAAACATCATGACTTTGAAGAAGATCAGGGGATTGTTATGAAAAACAGACCTTGGTGTTCTGGCCAATATTTATCTGTCAGTCAACATCACAAAAAAACAGATTGGTCATGATTGTATTGCTATTTGCAGGAGTTTGCCTGCTGCTTTTCGTACATTACAATAGTGACTGGAAGTGTGGAATTGGCTGTAAGTCACTGGACACATCCTAAGGCAAAGATATAATTTTTATTTCAAAAAATAATGTTTTTGTTTACATATTATTCCCATCACAAGAACTTTGTTAAATGAATACTTAAATTACTAATTATGCAATAATTGTTAATAAATGTTGATCAATAACTCTGACCCGGAAAGTTGGCAATTACAAGTTAAAAATCACATAACACTAGTTTATAGTCCAATAGGTTTATTTGGAAGCACTAGCTGTTTGAGCGCTGCTCACAATAACCAGGTGGAGGAGAAGCGCTCCGAAAGCTAGTGCTTCCAAATAAACCTGTTGGACTGTAACCTGGTGTTGTGTGATTTTTAACTTTGTACACCCCAATCCAATACCGGCATCTCCAAATCATAGCAATTTGAAGTGCTACAGTTGGAAAGTTTTCTTTTAATTCAGTTTCAAAATTTAATTTGCATTTTTCCTTTTTGTCTCTTTTCTCTCTCCCTCTTTCAGTCTCAAATTCAAGTGTTCTTTTCCCCTCATTATTTCGTTTGATTTGGTGTGGAATTCAATCCTTCCCCTGATAATTTTGCAATTTGTTAATCATGGTTAAGGAGATTGAAATGTCCTGCTCCAGTAAATTCTGGGCCATTATATTTCCTTTGGTCAATTGTGAAGCAAACTTGTGCCCAAAGGGAAAACGAGTGTTTCCTAATGCAGGTATCATTCACAATGAACTCAAATTAATGCGCTCCATCAGAAAAGCAGTCAGTGTCCGACAAATTTATTCTTTAAACTTTACAAGATTTTATTTTTGAGAACAGATGGTCTGAACTATTATATGAATTTATAATGAAAAACACTACTGGAAAGTTTGAAAGTGAGTCTGAAATATGTCATTTCAAATAATATTCTGAGTATGCACGACAACAATAAGACTATTCTTGCATGTTGGACTTTTTCGAGGATTCAACAGTCTGCATTACTTGAGACGGAGTATACACCATTTTAGAACCCTCCTGGATTCCCAAACCAGTATGTGAAGGAAGCAGTAGAAATCATAAAAGAGGTCAATGTGAGTATCAGAATTCAAGAAGAGAAGGTAAGAGGATTCTCCGAGACAGACAGTCAGCAGCATGTAGAGGAGCAGGTGATAGGACAGCTAGTCAGTGACACCTAGAGGTACAAATGAAAGGAGACACTGAGAAAACAAAACTAAGTAGCAGGAACAAGTGGCTGGTGTAAGTTGAGATAGCCAGACAGCAGCATCCAGAGGAGTGGTTGACTGGCAGACCCGAGACAGGCATTCAGCATCACCCAGTGGAGCAGGTACAATAAGGTATTCCTCATTTTTGCGAAAGTGGCTATTCTTATCAAGTCATCACTCATTGCACATCACAAAAACTCATGAAACAGCCCAGGTCCTGTTAGCCCTGTATAGTGCCCAGTCTATATCAATGTAACCTGGAAGATATTGGAAAAATTTGAGAAATTGCTAACGATGGCTATCTCATACTGTCTCTATGCAGTAAACACACAAGTGGCTTTTGACACTAAGTGTATGTTTCCATCAAGTCAAAGGAACATTCTGCCTCCCACAAAGAGTAATACAATTATCAAATTTCAGGGTTGGTGCAATGCCAAGAATGTGGGCTATATCAAATAACATACCCAGTTGACCATTCACAGCAGACAGCATGTCAATTATTCTCAACCACTATTAGTATGTCCACTATTAGATATGGCTGTGCAATTGGACATCATTTACTAAGTAACCCTCACAATGCTGAGAATTACACGGGAAGCCAATTTAAGAGTACTTGTACTCCAGAACTTGCTGCATTCCTGACCAAGCTCTTGCAATACAAATACAACACTGGCATCTATTAGCCCATTCAGAAAATTGTCCAGGTATCCAGCACACAAAAAGCAGGACAAATCTAACCTGGCCAATTACTATCTCATCACTCCACACTCGGTCATCAATAAAATAACGGAGGTGTCATCAACAGTGCTATCAAGCAGCACCTGCTCAGCAATAACCTGCTCAGTGACGCCCAGTTCGGGTTCCGCTAGGGCCACTCAGCTCCTGACCTCATTACAGCCTTGGTTCAAGCATGGACGTTCCAGAGGTGAGATGAGAGTGACTGCCCTTGACTTTCAGATTGCATTTGGCCGAGTGTGTGTAGGATTGACCAAAAATCCCTGTTATTCAAAATACTGGACCAAAACTTTTAAAATCAAAAGAAGCACCTGGACTATGCTCTGGCAAAAATACGCAGACACAGAGATAGCTGCCTGGAACCATTGTTCAGCCCGAACATTTAATTCACACCTCGATTGTAAAAGAACAATAAACCAGAGCTGAAACTCGACTGAAAACAACTTTTCCCCTTCGGGCTACCCAAACTCAGACATTATGGGGCAGATACAGATACTGGACATTACACTTAATCAAAATATATTCACACCTCCTCTGAACTATCAGGAAGCCAATTGAGCTCAAAGGGGAACACTGGCAAATGCAGATAACAGACCCACAATTGGTAAAATTGCAAGGCCTGATCTGACCTGTGAGAGAGCTACCCATGCAGCTACCATCAGGAGAAGGATCCCAAATACCCACTGCCCCGAGAGCAATCCCCACAGCCATCTCCAGAAGAGAGATCCTGGTGTGACTCTCCCCAAGACCTACCGGCATGGCTATCTCCAGAAGAGGAATCCTGACAGCCATTCCAAAACCTACCAACACAGGCCTGTTCCTTACCAGTGGAACCAATGGCGAATGACCACGGCCAGTGGATCTGAGAACCGACAGCCTCCGAAAGCTACTGACCCAACAGATACCACAAGGCCCCAGGCATATCCTGAGGTGGAAGCTGACTCACAAAACCCACCAGAAAGCAAGAAGAATCAAGTACTCATCTGGTAAATCCAATACACATCCTACATTTGTGGGTGGCATGGTGGCACAGTGGTTACCACTGCTGCCTCACAGCGGGTTCAATTCCCGCCTCAGGCGACTAATTGTGTGGAGTTTGCACTTTCTCCCCGTCTCTCCGTGAGTTTCCTCCGGGTGCTCCGGTTTCCTCCCACAGTCCAAAGATGTGTAGGTCAAGTGAATTGGCTGTGCTAAATTACCCGTAGTGTTAGGTAAGGGGTAAATGTAGGGGTATGGGTGGGTTGTGCTTCGGCGGGGCGGTGTGGACTTGTTGGACTGAAGGGCCTGTTTCCACACTGTAAGTAATCTAATCTAATCAACCACATCAGTGGACTCAAACCAGACTGAAAGCCTACACCGTCTAAAGTCTTCAGTGAGGTACTGGGTGCAGCAAGTGGAAACATCCAGCTGTACTTCAAAATCACAAATTCTTCTGAATGATGAGGTTAATTCCTGAGACCCCAAACTTTCCAACCTAGATAGCAGGGAGGGGAAGGCGGGTGGTTAAAGTGCATGGAACTCCAAGGTTAGGAAGTCTGATTAAATTTCTGTGATTAAGACTGCTTTAGCCTCTAATAGTGATTTAACCTCTGTTTAATTTGATAGTGTATTTAATTAGTGTCCTCTGTATAATTATGTCAATTTCACTGTTTTTATTGCATATGCCTTTTATTTCTTGTATCATACTTACCTTTTGTGAATTTGATAAACACAAAGATTCTTTCGTCCTGAAACACCTGCCTACTGTCTTCTTCATTTCACATTCCCTAAATGAGTCCAGTGTCAGAATCAGGGATTTGGGGATGCTTTGAAACACCTAAAAATCAGCAAATTACTGATCGCAAACCAGAACCCTACACGTGGCATCAAGGCGCACTAGCAAGACTGGAGTCAATGAGAATCGGGGGATAATTCTCCGCTGGTTGAAGTCATACCTGGTACATAGGGAGATGTTCTGGTTGTTGGAGGTCAGTCATCTTCAGCTGCTTCATCAATGACTTACTCTCTTCATAAGGTCAGAAATGGGGATGTTTGCCAATGATTGCACAACGTCCAACAGAATTCAAAAACTTCTCAGTTACTGAAGTAGTCATTGTACAAATGCAGCAAGATCTGGTCAATATCCAGGCTTGGGTATAAAAGTGGCAAATAAAATTTGTACCATACAAATGTCAGCAAATGTCCATCTCTAACAAAACAGCATCTCCCCACTGCCCCTGACTGTCAACAACATTACTATCCCTGAATTGCCCACTATCAATATCTTGGGGGTTCCTATTAACCTGAAGCTGAACTGGGCTAGTCATATGAATACAGTTTTACAAAAGCATGTCAGGGGTTAGGAACACAGGAACAGTAATTCACCTCCTGACTTGTCCATCATTAACAAGGTACAAGTCAGGAGTGTGCTGGAATACAGTTCACATGCCTGGATGGGAGCAGCTCTAACAACACTCAAGAAGCTCAGCACCATTCAGGACAAAGCAGCCCACTTGATTGGCACCACATCCACAAACATTCATTTCTCCTACCATCAATAATCAGCAGCTATGCTCTGCCCTATCTTCAGAATGAATTACAGAAACTTGCCAAAGATCCACAGGTTATGCCTTCCTAACCCACGACCAAGTCCATCTAGAAGGACAAGAGCAGCAGGTATATGAAAACATCACCACCTGCAATTTCCCCTCCAAACCACCACTAATCCTGACTTAGAAATATATCGGCATTCCTTCACTGTCACTGGAATATCCTGGACATTCCAACATTTTGTGGGTCTACCTACAGCATATGGACTGCAGCAATTCAAGAAGGCATCTCAATGGATGGACAATAAATGCTGAGCAGCCACACCCACATCCCATGAATGAATTTTAAAAATTAGTGGATTAAAATCCTATTCTGATTCTTGGATAACTATCAAACTGTAAAATAAAAGCAATGTACCATATATGTGGTAGATCTGAGATATGAACAGGAAATTCTGGAGAAACTCAATAAGTCTGGCAGTATCTCTGGAGAGAAAAACAATATTAGTATTTCATGTCAAATGGAATTCTTCCTTGGATTCAAAACATGAACTCTGTTTCTTTTTCCACTAGTGCTGCCAGACCTGATGAGTTCCTTCAGCATTTTCTGTTTATAATAACTGTTAAACTGCCTCCCCAACTCACCATTGACCCCCACACTATACCTCCTCCAACTCCCGACATTTGCCCCTGACCCTGACAACTATACCCTGACCAGACACCATCCCCCAATCAGACACAATTGCCCCCCCTCGTTAGTCTCTGCCAGACCTGACATCCATGCACAGCCCCAAATCCCACCCTTGATCCTGATACCCAACTCTCATTGCTGGCCCAAGCTCCATCCACTGAATCTGACCTTCCCATTTTCATTAGCCTGACCAAAGTGGCTAAGTGCCAATACCACCCCCTCCCCTGTGCCCCACCGTATGCTAGCCTGATGCACCTCATTGCCCTGTAACCTCCAGTAGCACAAAGCTCTGATGTGAAGCCCAGAGACAGTAGGATAATGGGGAAAGACATCATGACCAGCTGACTCTGGGTGAAAAATCCTGAATTTGTTCATGGACCTTGAGAGGCTAGGCATTGTGAGGGGGTCCTATCTGGTAACACAAGCCTCCGTTGCCATAATGGCATATTGGTAGAGGATAGCTGGAATAGATGTTAGCATCAGGAGTGCCCTGACAGGAGCCCTCTGCCACTCTTCATTAATGTGATGTTCATTGGCTGTCCTAGCTGATTTAAGATAATCCAGAACTATCTTGGGAGATTAGGCACCTTAGTGAGTTTTGAGAAGATTTGTAGCTCAGGTTGAGGTTCTGGATGTAGGTTTGCTCACTGAGCTGGGAAGTTCATTTCCAGACGTTTCATCACCCTACTAGGTAACATATTAACATATTCTGTGGTAGATGGGGTCTAACTCGATGTGTTTGTTGATAGAGTTCCAGTTGGAATGCCATGCTTCTAGGAATTCTTGTATGTGTCTCTCTCTGCTTGTCCTAAGATGGATGTGTTGTCCCAATCAAAGTGGTGTCCTTCCTTATCTGTATGTAAGGATACGAGTGAGAGAGGGTCATGTTGTTTTGTGGATAGTTGGTGTTTATGTACTCTGGTAGCTAGTTTTCTGCCTGTTTGTCCAATGTAGTGTTTGTCACAGTCCTTGCACGGTACTTTGTCAATGACATTAGTTTTGCTTGTTGTTGTGTATAGTGTCTTTCAGTTCATTAGCTGCTGTTTTAACATGTTGGTGGGTTTGTGAGCTCCCATGATGCCAAGGGGTCTGAGTAGTCTGGCAGTCATTTCTGAGATGTCTTTGATGTAGGGGAGAGTGGCTAGGGTTTCTGGATGTGTTTTGTCTGCTTGTTTGGGTTTTGACCAGAACTCTATCAACAAACACATCGAGTTAGACCCCATCTACCACCCCCTGTGAAAAAGAACAGGAAATGACATAATCGCAGGAAATGATATTACCACAGGAAATAACATCACCAACCCAAAGAAACCCAAACATATAAGTAGAAAGCAGGAATCATGTACACTGCTTTGCCTGAGGCCCACCGAAGATGTTACCTAGTAGGGTGACGAAACATCTGGAAATGAACTTCCCAGCTCAGCGAGCAAACTGACATCCATCTCACACTGGCATTGCCTTATGGAGGTCACAGACTGTGTGTTGAAGGTAAAGTCTGAAAGTTGCATGCTTATTTAGAACATCATATCTGTACCTTGAAAATAGTATGCATAATGGAATTTTTTTAGGTATTGAATATCTGCAACTTTTGACATGTTTAAAAATGCTAATCTTTTATTTATGAGTTTTCATCAAGTGATAAACACTGTGAAAGTACTCCGATGACAAATTAATCGTGTTTTAATCACATTCTTCGGGCTCTTGTGAATAACTGAGGTAGCCAAAGATAAAGAGAGAATGTAAAAGGAAGTAATGTACTGAATATCCATTAGAACTGGACATATTCATACTGGAAATCAAAGTGTCTAATCCCACAGTAACATGAGTAAGAATCAGGAATCTATTAAATGTCACTTGAAATTATACAAATTTACTTCAATTACCCATATAGATGAGTCACTTGACCTATGAAAAATTACTTGATTTATTATGCTTGTACTATTATGTGCAGAAAATGGTAGGACAAAACTAATGTAGGAGGTTATGCTTCAGCCAGATCGAGCTCTTGCCAGTTAGATTAATTTATCAACATCTCTCAATGCTTGGTTTGCATTCTTAATTGAGTAAATTGATTGTACAGGACATTAATGAGGCGTCTTGTGGAATACTGTGTCCGGTTCTGGTCGCCCAGTTATAAGAAGGATATTATTAAGCTGGAGGGAGTTCAGAGAGATTTACCAGGATGTTGCCGGGTATGGAAGGTTTGAGTTATAAAGAATGGCTGGATAGGCTGAGACTTTTCTCACTAGAACGCAGTAGATTGAGAGGCAATTTGATAGGAGTTTATAAAATAATGTGGTGAATAAATAGAGTGAATAGCAGTTGCCTTTTCCCTCTTATGGGAGATTTCAAGACAAGGGGGCACATTTTTAAGGTGAGAGGAGAGAGATGAGAGATAAAAAAGACATGAGGGGCAAATGTTTTACACAAGGTTGGCTTGTGTGGAATGAATTTCCTGAGGAAGTGGTAGGTGTGGGTACAATTACAACATTTAAAAGACATATGGATAAGTACAAAAATAGGAAAGGTTTGGAGGGATATGGGCCAGGAGCAGACAGATGGGACTAGTTTAGTTTGGGATTATGTTTGGCATGGACTGGTTGGACTCAAAGATCTGTTTTTGTGCTGTATGACTTTATGACTCTATGTGGAAGTGACTGTGGTTGGCATAGGAACTAGAATGACCACTTCTAGCTGTAAAGGATAGGCTAGAAAACATAAAAATGGGAAAAGTTACCCAAACCAAATAAAATAAAATTGAGAAAATCATCAAAGAAGGGTTGAGAAGATAGCTGTGTAAAATTCTAATTTGTGGAATAATTTCAGCCCTGTGTGACATTTCTCTAAGTATTTGGTAAATAGTTATGGAAGCACTGAAAATGAGCTATGAATTGTAAACTTCCTTCATCTGACTTTTAAAACCTGGGAACTTCTACACATTAAAATGATTTAACAAAAAAGCATTGACTAAATATGTCCAGAATGATCATCTGGCCAGCTTGAAACAGGTCATGAAAGCAACAGTAAGTGTGATCCAATCCAAACTGAAAATAAGCTTATATGTAATATAATAATGTTATAAATAATATAAAAGAATGTAACAAAAATAACCAGTTACTCAGATCTACACTATCTGCTTGATTTACAATTTTCTGAAAGTTTAACATTTTAGGTTGAAATTTGCTGGCTGATTTGAAAAAATAAAAATGAGGCCACACACAGAAACACACAAATTAACTGTGTTTTGTGTAACAGCTTTGAGGTAGAGGAGAGAGAGAGAAGAACAATGGATTCCTAAATTTGGAACTGGAAAGCTCCATATGTTGCTCTCAGCCTCTCAGAAACTAATGCCTGCTGAAAAATAAATCCAAGAAATAGTAAACCTAAGAATATCTCCAAATTTCACTACTTTAGAGGATACAAGTCAGTTATTAATAGTCACGACATTAAGTTTAACTAACATCTCACAGATTTCAAAGATTTAAAATTGTCTGTCCTTCACCTTCCTTTTTGTACTAAACATTGTTACCTTTTTAAACTTTATACCTGTGTTTCCATGCGTGATTGAAGTGTGTTTATTATTTTTCTCAAGGTTAATAATCAAGAAAATTATTTTATTTCACTCAAGAATATGTTGTAATTGGCTCCTTCACTTTTGCAGACTTACTTATTAATTGATGTGTGAGCTAGCTGCATGCCAAAAGGACTTAACTATCCTTGTTGCAGCCAATCATGAAATTTAGAAAGAGGGGAGGCACTTCACCCTTCCACGCCCTGTTGTAACAGTTTTTTTTTCTTTGATAGTGAATTGCAATATTAGATTTTTGAGACAAGTCTTTTGCAACAAGTCTTTTCTTAGCACCATTTTTGATTTTGATATTCTTTTGAAAGTAATGGTTTTGCTGCAACAATTAAAACGTTGGATATAGTAATCGTTTGGTGTTATTAAAAGTTTTACATTTTTACGGCATCCCTAATTATCCAGAGAACAGTTAAGAGTCACCCACAATAAAAATGTGCTTAAAAATCTGTCCACCTTAGCCTTGAATATATTTAATGACTCAGCATCAACAGCCCTCTGTGGTTAAAAATTCCACGTATTCTCTACCCTCTGAGAGAAGAAATTCCTTCTCATCTCAGTCTTAAATGTTCAACCTTTTATTCTGAGATTATGCAGTATGGCCCTCGACTTCCACATCTACCCTTTCACATCCTCTAAGAATGGCATATCTTTCAATAACTCCACCTCTCAATCTTCTATATTCCAGGGAGTGTAGACCCAATCTACAAAGTTCTCCTCATAAAGTAGTCTCCCCATATCTAGTTAAAACTCACACAATACCAGATTATAGTCCAACAGGTTTAATTGGAAGCACTAACTTTTGGAGCGCCGTATCTTCATCAGGTGGTGAAGAAAGCTAGTGCTTCCAATTAAACCTGTTGGACTATAACCTGGTGTTGTGTGATTGTTAACTTTGTACACCCCAGTCCAACACCGGCATCTCCAGATCCCCATATCTAGTATCAGTCTGGTGAACCTTCTTCAGACTGCTTTCAATACCAGTATACCTTTCCTTAGATAAGGACTCAAAACTGCTAACAGTATTCCAACTGTGGTCTGAAGAACGCCTTGGACCATTTTAGCAAAGTCTCCCTACTTTTTAATTCTATTCCCTTTTAAACAAAAGCCAACATTCCATTTACCTTCCTTACAGTCCATGAAAGCTGGATGCTAGCTTTTTTATAATTCATAGATGAGGACTCCTAAATCCTTCTGTTCTGTAGCTTGCTGCAGTCTTTCTCCATTTAAATAATATTCAACTCCTCTATTCTGCCTGCCAGAATGCATAACCTCACATTTCTCCACATTATATTCCATCAGTCAATTTTCTTTTTACCACTCACTTAACCTGTCCATATTCGTTTGCAGATTCTCAGTGTCATTCTCATCATTTGATTTATTTTTGTAGCATTCCTCCTGTCCATCTTGAATGTTATCAATGATAATAGAGTCCTGGATGTAGAAGAAAAAACAGGTGTTATTGGATGCTGGGTTGAATGAGATGAAGTAAGGGAGGATCACTGGTCTGAACAAAATCTCCTTGCCCTTGCTGCATTTTTGTGTATGAGAATATTATGAATCTCCAATTTGTAACATTCTGGAAATTATTTTCCTGGATACATTCCAATGAAATAACTTAGCTAGTGTCTCCTTTTCTGTAATAGTATCACAACGGACACATAGCAGTTCATTCAGAGTTTACAGCCTAACTGTGTAAACTGCCTATCTATCTTCGTGGATGTGTCCACTCCAACAACCAACGAGTCGATTAGTTTAATATGGTTTCAGATGCTAATATCTTGCATTAGGAAAAGGGACTGTTGCAAATTCAAAGTTATTGCTTTGCGATTCAGAACGTCTGGTAGTACCAGATTATTTTGATAGTGAAAATAAACAAAAATTAATTGGAAAATAATTGAGAAAATGGTTGCTGATTGTTAATTCAGTAATAGAATTCAGTTTCTGCACCTGAAGGTTTAGCAAGTGTTATTTCATTACTGTTGTGTTCTGTAATGACTTGAAATCTTAATCACAGCAGAGGCACAACATTGCAATAGTAGAGAGTCTGTTTGTAACAACAAACCAGTATCTATGGCAATTATGAGTTGCATATCTTTTACACTTAACAGCGAAAAATGGTTAGAGTGCAGTCTCACAGGTCTGTTGAACACAAAATAATTAATTAACTCATAAATAAAATCTCCATAAATAAAATTCCACAAGCTTCAGGTTTGATGTCACTGTCAGCTTTCCCTTTCTCATTTTAAGTTGCCTCTTTTATGCTCAGCAAAGCTATCAAAGGTCAAAAGGAAAACCAATTTTAAAAAAAACTGGATTTTACTGAGTAACAAATAGCTGGCTATCGGTTTATAGCTTTCATTCAGTCTTGAGATTCTACTGACTTTCATAAACTGCTTAAACTTCACTGCTGATTTATGAGGTCATCAGACTGCTTGATTGAATTGCAGCCTTGCAACAGACTACTAGCAATTTATTATCCTACATTTGCTAGTCATTTAGTTTCAAGAACATTTGCAGGAAAAGTACATTAAATTATACTGCTGATGTAACTTTGCTTAGTCGTCATAGCAAGCGAGCATATAAAAATTCTGGCAGTGAAATTGGGTTCTACAGCAAAGCTGCTGGTGGTCTTGCAAAAGTGCAAAGGCTTTTAATAGTATTAGCTTCAGGCTGCAAAGGGTGCTCATGTTACTGTGTACGATCATGCCAGAAGCAAAGGAAGTGCTGCCAAATCAGTTGTTTCGGCTGATTCTACTCCAACAAATTTGCTCTGCACTTGTGCATTGAACACCAGTGTAACCACTTCCAGTTGAACAATGAGGAAACACCATAACCAGTACTATTTACAGGATATGGCATCAAATTGCAGATCATGTTTTTATTTTACTTTTCATAGGCCAAGTTCATGGAAGTACTGTGCAATATTCTTAAGGTGTTGTGGAGAGCTACTAACTAAAAACAAAGAAGCAACAAAATTTGGTGACCAAAGTATATGGTTGCAAGTGTCGATAGAAAATGCAGCTGGAAAGGCACAGCAGGTCAAGCAGCATCGGTGGAGCAGGAAAGTCAACGTTTCGGGTCAGGACTCTTCATCAGGTTGCAACATCTCTGGATCTGCAACATGACCAAAATGGAACAGAGGGGAAACTCTGTGAAGAGGAAAGCAGAGGAGGGCTCTGCATTTCCCTTAGCTGTGGAATATCTTAATATGGCAAGGATTATGTTGCCAGAGGCTAGAAAATTCTCAGTGATATTGAACTTCTATGTACAACCTTTACAGGCAGAAGATATTTCTAACATTTCTCAGTCAGCCATCATTCAGCATTACATTGATTGTCTTGGATGAAGGTAATCTCTGTCAGAAACATCAAATACATCTATATTTTTCCTCAACCAAACCTAACAGATGAGCAGGTACATGGTTTTTCAGGCATGTGAGGTTCCTGATTGTTTTTTCAAACAATCAGAATATTCTTAAATGGTGCGAAGTTAGGAAGTGCAGTTGTCAAATGTGATTGAGGTGGCATTGCTTATGAGTCACTAAAGACTAGCAAGCAGGTACAGCAAGCAAAGAGAAAGGCAAATGATATGTTGGCCTTCGTCACGAGTACAGAAGTAAAGATATCGTGCTGCAGTTGCAAACAGCCTTGATGAGACTTCACCTGGAGTATTATGCACAGTTTTGCTCCCCTTATCGAAGGAATGATATACTTGCCTAGCATAATGGAGGTTCACTGGAATAAGTCCTGGGATGGTAAGGTTATTTTACGAGGAATGATTGAGGAAACGGCATCTGTATTCCCGGGAGTTTCATAAAATGAGGACTGTGAATAAACCATACAAACTTTTCACAGGGTGTGACAGGGTGGATGTCGGAATGACATTTCCCCTGGCTGGTAAGTCAAAAACCAGGGGACAGAATTTCAGGTTAATGAAACAGTCCATCTAAAACTGAGATGTGGAAGAATTTCTTCACTTAGAGGGTGATGAAACTTTGGAATTTTTGACCCCAGACGTCTGTGGAACTTCATTCATTCAGCATGTTCAAAACAGAAATTGATAAATTTCTTGGGAGTAATGACTTCAAAGAAAATGGAGATGATGTGGGAAAGTGGCATTGAAGTAGACGATCAGCCATTGAATGGCTCAGCAGGTTTTAAGACTGAATGACCTTCTGCTGTTCCTATATTCCAACCATTCTAGTAAACTGTATTACTTCAGTGAAAACCTGTGATCCTGGCATCAGCCACAGTATATTAAATCTGCAGAAGCTAATGTTCCTGCCAACTTTGGGTTTCCCACAGAGGATGAAAGGGTGGCTTTTCAAGGAAGGGATATATCCACATAAAGTGACAAATACAGGTATATGGGTGGGCACAATGAGTATTATCTGTAGCCATCAGTAACACCGTGGAGGAGACCATCTGCTCAAGAAACCCTTCCAGTGCCTGGTTTGCTGGGGTGAAGGGGACATCTCGTCGACTGCAGTCAATCAAATATCTAAATTTGTGATGCTCTGCTACACCCACCACAACATTGCCATTGTGAGTGAAATTGTCAATGTCACCACTCTCTTGGAGACCACACAGGAGCAGGATGAGCTGAAGAAATAAATGGTGAAGGGGAAATCAGGGAGCATTACTGGCTGAGGCTGTTAATAATCAGACACAGAACCTGACCTAGCCTGCTAAATCTAACTTGCGGAAGAAGATTTTATCCAGTTATTAGGAGATGGGCATCATCATTACATTCAAATAGAAATATTAATTAAATCGTTACATGTGAACAAATGGACAGTTTGATCAGACAATATCGATTACTATCTCTGGTCAGATTATATTACGCAAATAGCAAAAGCCTTTTCTATATGGTGGGGAAATTCAACCCTTGGGGATATATTTTAAGGTGAGAGGAGAATGATTTAAAAGGGATCTGAGGAGCAAAGTTTACCACAGAGAGGATAATTCATATGTGGAATAAACTGCCAGAAGAAGTGGTAGATGCAAGTACAGTTTCAACATTTAAAAGACATTTGGACAGGTACATGAATAGGAAAGCTTTAGAGGGATATAGGTCAAATGTGGGTAAGTGGGACTAATTTGGTTTGAAAAACCTGGTCAGCATGGATGAGTTGGAGTGAAGAGTCTGATTCCATGCTGTATGACTCTATAACACATTGAATTACATAGTTTGATAAAATACCCAGAACAAAAACTTTCAGAAAAATACATATATACTTAATTGTGCTCATTAAGTGAGGAAATTCTGTCAAGTAAATCATGTTGGTTTGCCTTATTCTCTGTAGAGAATTATAATCAAATCATCTGTTGACTCCCTTGGATTCTGAAATCTTCTATTGAATCTTGCTCATTCAAGAACTCCATTTGTTCTGAGATTACGATAATTGTCAATGGATTTCAGTACCTCTTCAAAAGTATCTGTAATCTATTTTACACTTTCAGTTAATAACATCACCACCCTAATCCCACTTGCATTAAAAAGTGTATTGTGTAGTTTGGAAACTATTCTGTATCTTAAAAATTGTTTTCTGTAAGATTTCTAATTCTAGGTTATATTTAGCCCTACACAGAAAATAAATCTTCTTGTTACTGATATTTATGATGCCACCTTACCCTTACATGATAATTTATTTTCCTTGCTTTAAAGGCTTTTATTTTGCAGTAATCACTGTGTTGCTAGGCTGAGCTGCTAAATTGGAGAGTTTTCCCATGTTTTGTGACTGAAATTGAGGATTCTTGCCATTTATTGTTAAACTGGAAGATTTACACTTCCCCAGCTAATATTGAAAATTCTGACTTTCCACGGTTTAAATAAATGATATACACCGTTTTTGCAGATTCACTGCAAGGATCCCACTGTTCATGGCCTTAATAAATTATTCCTTCCTTCCATAATGTTTTTACTGAATGAATCCCTATGCCTTTGGCTCCAAAAAACAAAGCCTGCTTCAATTACAGTTTTGCCAAATGATTGCATATAATCATAACTTGAATCCTGCTTCTTTAACATTTTCCCCTCTGGATGATTTTCACTGTTGGCAGTTCTAATAATGATTTTTATTTCTTTCACAGTTTGTTTTTCCTCATTTCCTGTATTCCTGCAGTCTTGGTAAATTTTCCTAACTTCCTTTTCCAATAGATCAAGGCACTTGAGATTTGCAATCTGCTTCTCTGATGCTTTGATTGTGGCTTCACAATATTCTCTGTGAGCTAAGTATAAATTGCTTTTGTGACCCTTGATTTCTCTTAACTGTAGCTGTGTCTTGTGTTTCCCAAATGCCATAGCATTGCTTAATCTGAGCTATAAGTACATCCCTTATTCTCACCTTATCCAGTCTGCAATACTGTGCTGTATTCTTTAAAAAAAAAATCCATGCTTATCAGAGATTTTAACCTTATATGTGGAGCCTCTGATGTCTGGTTACTCTATGCTGAACCTAGACATTGGGCTGTTCTTACACACCACCACCATGTGTGCAGTCTGTATCTGCTTCAGAATACCTAATTCTCCTGCTGCAGTGCATGCCCTACCATGGTAGAAGTGCTTTTACTGTGCTCAGTTGTCTGGTTTATGATGCAGAGCGACACCAACAGCACATGTTCAATTCCTTTACCAGCTGAGGTTATCATTCAGGTCCAACATTCTTAACCTTGCCCCTCACCTGAGGCATGGTAATTCTCAGGTTAAAACACCACCAGTTTGTCTCTCTGTGATGAAAGAGCAATTCTGTGGTCCTCTGGGATGATGCAGATCCTTCTTGTTGCATTTTTCCATGAGTGTTTTTTCCTGTAACGTCCGTAAATGCTCAGCTTTTCCCCACAGTTGACTTTCTGCAGGAGCAGGTGACTTAAAACAGAGTTTAAAGATATTTTAAAAATCTTCAAACCACTGTTGCTGCCAGTATGTTACATGAGGCAGCAAGATGAAATCTGTACCTCTGCTCACCATGTTGTTTGGTCTCAATCCTCCATGATCCTAAATTGTTTAGCCCACAATTACATCATGATAGTGAGTGGTTATTTTTGTGCTCCTCATTATTGAATTTTTTGGATATTTACAGACTGATAAAACATTCCTGTTCCTCTCATTCTTGGAAGAGCTTATTGCACAGCAGTCCCTCAGACCCTCGCAGCAGGACCTCCAACTAACAATCTCTCACTGTCGAGAACAGCATCATTAGCAGAAAAAAAAATGCCTCAGTGAGATTTAACAGATAATTCTTGTAGGAGAAAGAAATAACTTGCAATAACATCAAAGCAGAAAATGCAGAAACTACTCGGCAAATCCCTTAGCATTTATGAAGAGTCAAATAGACTTAATGGTTGGAATTTTACAGACCTTGTTCCCAACAAAGTAACAGTAACATTAGCTGGTAAAATACTTGTCAGATTAATTTGGGGGTTATCCTGAGGCTTGTAACTATGCCACAACCATCATGCCTCTGACATACCCAATAATCAGAAAGGGTAGGTTGGATAATACAAAAACAGAAAATGATGCAGTAACTCAGCAGGTCTGGTAGCATCTGTGGGGAGAAAGCATTCCCAGTTCTTCTTTCTATTCTTGTAGTTGTTACAGCTTCAAATTTTCATGTCAATCCATTGTAATTCTTGCCATGGTCCCCTCATTTAGAAATCTTTCCTTGCCAGAACCACTCAAATAAGGTAAAGAACTGTGATGCTGGAGATCCGAAACAAACGAGTTCTGATGAAGTGTCACCAGACTCAAAACTCTAACTCTGCTTTCGCCCCACAAACACTACAAAATCCGTTCAGTTTTGTAGTAATTTCTGTTTGGTTTCAGATCTCCACTTTGGAGAAAGTGAGGACTGCAGCTTCTGGAGATCAGATTTGAGAGTGTGGTGCTGGAAAAGCACAGTTGGTCAGGCAGCATCTGAGGAGCTGGAGAATCAACATTTCGGGCATAAGCCCTGATGTTGATTCTCCTTCTCCCCAGATGCTGCCTGACCTGCTGTGCTTTTCCAGCACTACTCTCTCGAATCTGCAGCTCTTTGTTATATTTTAGTGTTAATTCACTGCCAGATCTCTTGCAGGTGTGGTCAATTTTAAGAAGTTCTTCTTCTCTCTCCAAAATGATTTCCATTTTAATCTTTCTTCTTGTTCACCGTCATTACTTTCATTTTCACTCCGAGTATTTGACAATCCAGAGGTACAACTCCTGAATCCAGGGAACTCTAAAAGATTATGATTCGGGCAACAGCAACGTGCTCTGCTATATCCTTTAAAACCCCGTGGATTGAAACCATCAGTTCCTGGGAGTTATCACTCTTCAGTTCTATAATTTCTCCACTACTGATGACCTACTTCAGCGAATTTCATTTAGACCACATAGCTGATCTCTTGTTAATTTCTTTGGGACTTCCAGCAACCTATCTGGTAAATTACTGGCATGGATAGGAAATTGGTTGATTGGCAGGAAACAGAGAGTTGGAGTAATGGATAAGCACTCAAATTGGCAGGAGATGAATAATGGTACCCCACAAGGATCTGTGTTTGCCCTCAGTTATTCAAAATATCCACTAATAACTTGGATAGTGACAGAAAAAGTCACATATCCAGATTTGCTGATGACACAAAAACGGGTAGCATCATAGATAGTGTTGATGACAGTATAAAATTGCAACAGAATATTGATATATTAGTGAATGTGCAAAGTTGCGACAGATGGGTTTTAATATAAGCAAGTGTGAAGTTGTCCATTTCAGAACAAAAAAGGATAGATCGGGAGAAATGGCACAAAGTTAAATACAGTGGATGTCCAATGGGATTTGGGGTTTCAGGTGCATAGCTGTTTGAAATGCCACAAACAGGTGCAAAACATAGTCAAGAAGGCTAAGGGAATGCTGGCCTTCACATCTAAAGGACTGGTGTATAAGAATGCCGATGTTATGCTGCAGCTGTACAAAACCCTTGCTTAGACCCCACTCAGAGTGTTGTGAGCAGATCCGCACAGCACAACATCAGAAGGACGTTTTTGCCAGGGTTGTAAGGATGAGACCTGGACTTCAGGGGTTAAGTTATGAGGAGGGCTTTGACAAATTAGGCCTTTTTTCTCTAGTATTTAAAAGGTTAAGGGGTGATCTATTCAAGGCTTTCAGGATATTAACAGGGAAAAACAAGGTGGATAACGGTAAACTAATTCCACTGGTTGAAGATTCTATAACCTGTGGATAGAGTCTAGCAATCAGAACCAGGCCAGTTAGGAGAAATATTAGAAAACACTTCTACATGCGAAGAGCAGAGGAGGTTTGGAACTCTCATCTACAAACTGTGATAAATACAAATTCAATTGTTACATTTAAATCTGAGATGGACACATTTTCACTTATCAAGAGGTATGGGCCCAAGACAGGCATATGGAGTGAGGCCATCATCTTATTGAATTGCAGAGCAGGTTGAGGGTCTGAACGGCTTCCTCCTGTTCCTGTCTTCTTTGTTTTTATTCATTATGGGATGAGAGTGCCGTTGTGAGGCCAGCATTTGGTGCAGGTCCCTAATTATCCAGAGGGCCATTAAGAATCAATCACATTTCTGTGGGTCTGCAGTCACATGTAGGCCAGACCAGGTAAGGATGGCAGTTTCCTTCCCTAAAGTGCTTTAGTGAACCAGATGGACTTTTTCCAACAATCGACAATAGATTCACGGTCATCATTAGACTCTTAAATCCAGATTTTTATTGAAATCCAATTCCACCATCTGCCATGGCAATATTCAAAACTGGGTCCTCAGAACATTGCCTTGTTCTCTGGATTAACAGTCCAGCTTAGCCATTGCCTCACCATCCCTATGACAAAAGTCTTTGCCAAGATTCTCTTCCATAGTCACATCTTATTCCTTAGTGACTGCTTCTGGCTCAGACTCAATCCATGTGCATTCCAACTGAAAATCCAATTGCTTTCTTGTGAATCCACCCAGGATCACAGGTACCTCTGTAATGTCCAATGTTCCGCAGACAGCTGCTCTTGCCAGATCCTGAGATCCAATCCATGTGCTGCTATAGGCATACTGTTGACCTCTCTCTTCATCAGTTGCATCTCACCAGTTCTGATGAGCAATTACTGGACTTGGAACGTTTGCTTTCTCCCCACAGATACTACCAGACTTGCTGAGTTTCTCCATCAATTTCTGTTTTGTGTTATCCCACCTACCCATTCTGATTGTTGGCTATGTCTGAGGAATGATGGTTGTGGCATAGTTACAAGCCTTAGAATAACCCCCAAATTAATCTGACACGTATTTTACCAGCTAATGTTACTGTTATTTTGGTAGGAACAAGGTCTGTAAAATTCCAACCATCAACTCTATTTGACTTTTCATAAATGCTAAGGGATTTGCCGAGTAGTTCCTGCATTTTCTGCTTTGATGTTATTGCAAGCTGTTTCCTTCTCCTTCAAGAATTATCTGTTAGATCTCATTGTGGTTTTGTTTTCTTTGTTGATGATGCTGTTTTCTACAGTGAGAGACTGTTACTTGAAAGTCCTTCTGTGGGGTCTGAAGGACTGCTGTGCAATATGCTCTTCCAAGAATGAGAGGAACAGGAATGTTTTATCAGTCTGTAAAAGTCTGAAAGGTTCAATAATGAGGAGTACAAGAAGAATCATTCACTATCATAATGTCAACCATTAACTCTATTTGACTCACCATAAATGCGAAGGGATTTTCCGAGTAGTTCCTGCATTTTCTGCTTCTTTGTTATTGCAAGTTGTTTCATTCTCCTTCAAAATTTATCTGTTAGATTCACTATAATGTTGCTTTCTTTGTCGATCATGCTATTTTCTACAGTGAGAGATTGTAATAATTTGATCAAAGCTGATATTGATAAAAATAGGTGAAAGCAGCCTAACGACCTTGGTTACTCACATTTGCTCTAGTCACTACAGCACCTCTGGTTACAAATGTTTGGTTAAACTATTGAAAGTCCCAGTTGACCTACATTAAGAATAGGCCATGTAGAGAAAATTAGAAGACAGATAAATAACAAATGATCGCCAGTGCTAAGAGTAATAAGTGAATGGCTAGGAAATTTAGTAGTGCCAAAAAAAAGCTATGTATGTTTGTAAGGCCATATAATCAGCACCACCCAGAAAAGCATCAAATTCGAATTGATTTTTGGGTGTTGCAATCTGAACTTCATTGCTATGATTTTAAATGGTTAGCTTCCTCTTAAACAAAAGGTGCAACTTGGGATACAGACAGCAAGATAATTTCAAGGAAAGTTCATCAAAGATAAAATATCAGCAAGAGGTCAAGAGTGGGCATCTCAGTACTCCAGCTTATATCTGCTGGCATTGGAAAGTAATTAGCAAATTAATTGAAACCTGTAAGATCTAGAGGGCTCTTGGCAGTGTAGATGGGGAGAAAATGTTATATAACAATCTAGAATCAGGGTTCCCTGTTCAAAAATAAAGTGTCACCTATTTCAAAAAAGATGAAGCAATCTTATTTCTCAGACGGTTGTAAGTCTTTGGAACCTCTGTTTATGAAAAAACAGTGGAGACAGAGTGTTTATGTATTTTTAAGGCTGAGGTGGATACAAGGAGGTTATCAGGAGTAGGTGGGAAAGTGGATTTGATGTTACAATCAGATTATCCACAACTCTTATTGAGTGCTAGAACAGGCTTGATGGGCTTACTATCCTCCTCCTTGTTTAAATGATCATATGATACAATGTTGGAGGTGCTGTTGTAAATGGCGAGCAAGAGGACAGAATTCACAATCCTTTTGGAAGGAGTTGAGAGGCATAAATTTGGGTAAGAACAGAAACCGACACCAATGCTGAAAAGTGCTGAGGAGATTAAAGTAGAAGCTGAGCTTTCAGGACATTATTGTGATACAGGAAAAGTTCAATGACCTCAATACAGCCCTCTTACTCTCCACTCATAACTCCAGCCTTACCACTCACAGTAGTTTCTGCCTTCATATCCCCTTACTCTACAAAATCACACGTGTAAAACACATCACTCCAATACCATTCTCACCAGTTTGCCTTCTCTGCACTTCCCACTCTGACCCTATCAACTTTATTAAAAATATAAATCATGCTTCTATCTTTTTATTCTTCCCATATGCATTTTCTATTTACTTACTGTCCATGAAAATGCAGGATCCCTGAAGGATGAGAATATGGGTACTTCCTATGTAAGGATTACATTCCAACACACCAATGCTCCTAATCTTTGCCATACAAACCCCAGTGCAAGGCTGGGAGCAGGTATATGAGCGATCCCTGAGTACTGTGACGATGGTGAAAGAAACTTGATCTCAATTTTTTTTAGTACAACTATATTATAGCATGTGTTGATACTATAAGTAAGAATGTTTGTGTCTAAAACAGAAGTCAAATAAGACCATAAGACCATAAGACATAGGAGCGGAAGTAAGGCCATTCGGCCCATTGAGTCCACTCCGCCATTCAATCATGTCTGATGGGCATTTCAACTCCACTTACCCACATTCTCCCCATAGCCCTTAATTCCTTGTGACATCAAGAATTTATCAATTTCTGCCTTGAAGACATTTAGCGTCCCAGCCTCCACTGCACTCTGTGACAATGAATTTCACAGGCCCACCATTCTCTGGTTGAAGAAATGTCTCCGCATTTCTGTTCTGAATTTACCCCCTCTAAGTCTAAGGCTGTGTCCACGGGTCCTAGTCTCCTTGCCTAACGGAAACAATTTCCTCGCATCCACCTAGTCTATTTACCCTATCCACGCCCCTAATGATTTCATAAACCTCTATAAGGTCATTCCTCAACCTCCGACACTACAGGGTAAATAGCTTCAGCCTATTCTGCCTCTGCTTATGGCCCAAGCCCTCCAACCCTGGCAACATCCTTGTAAATCTTTAATGAGCCCTTTCAAGTTGCCCAACATCCAACTAATGTCATAATATTTTAATTTCATGCCAATTAAATCATTAGTTGTGCATTTCACATTACACAGATTTTCAAAATAATTCAAATAGTTTCTTTCAGGGTTGCTAAGCAGAACCAAAGAATGACAGTATTTTGCTATCCTGATATCTGTTAAATATAATGTAGGTGGTCTAAACAAATCAAGATCGTGAAGGACAAAGTTAAATGAAGCACAACACGTAAGTCTTTGCAGTTTTCTTACAGTTTTGGTAAACTGAAGCACTCAAAACAATATTTGAAAATCTATTTTTAAAGCGCCAATTCAGGTAAACAAACTTTACCTGAAAGTGTATGCAAATCACTGTTGAATTGCTTTGCTGAGAATGCAATTTTAAAAAAGTCTCATTTTGTTCAAGGTCACATGACTGGGATACTCAAAATATTGCATACCCATTTATCAAAGCCATTTAAAAAAGTTTGTTTATGCTCATATGGAGAAATCTAGTCTTTAACCACCCACTTATATGCATGCTTGCCTGGTATCAATTACAGCTGCTTAAACATTCCCTTCCTCCAACTCCTAACACAACCCAATTGGCACGCTTATTAGGTAGCGTTATTGAAAAACAATGTTCAGATTATGAGTGTGATCTTGCTTCATTTTCAAATTAATAGTTCATAGGTTCCAGCTGGAAAGGTACATTATAATTACAATTTCACTACCAATGACAAAGAAGCAAATATTCAGACTACCCAGTTTTCTAATCTCTAATCCTAAATTTAAATCATTGGATGAGATGGCTAGTTAGTATGAGCACAATGATAATGTTCAATGGATCAATTTGAATTTGTTATAATTAAAAGGGGTCTACAGTTTTGAGGCCACCAGTTGCTCTATGTTGTAGAGATATCATACAGAAACTATATCTTGTCACTCAAACATTGCATTGTATCTTGTGTAACATTTTGTTTAGTGTACAGTCCTTTACTGGCAGTCAACGGTATCACAACCAAAATATGAAAAGGACAGCAATGGAGCGGTATATTAATTTTTTTCCCCCCAACTTTTGTACCACCAAAAAAAACCCAACTTTCAGCTATGAAATACTGCAAGTGGCACAGCTCCCAAAAGAAAGCATCTGCAAATAATAAACTCTCATCCATGTTCATCGTTCATCTATTTTTGCAGATTTAACCAACACTTCTATTATTTCCTGGTGCCTCACCTTCCCCCATCCATTATTTCCATCTCAGCATCTGTTCTCAATTCTCTCAGACTTTTACATCACTGACATTTTACTATTTTCAAATTTAATGCTTTTCACTTTTTATCTGCAATCGTGTGTCCCCACATCCTTATCTAACACTGTAGTGCATCAATTTCGATCTTTCCATGACTTTTTTTCCTACATCCCTAAGCTCTATTCCAATTCTCTCCAATTCCAAACCAAATCAATCTCTCTCTCTACCATTGCTACCTCAATCTCCACCTTCTCCGCTTAGTTTTACTCTTATTTTTCCTCTTCTGTTTTGGCCACTTCACAATTTCTTCTCTCCTCCAGCTCATCACTGGCCCCATTATATCATTCATCTACTTTCCAACCTTCAACTGCCTGATCCCTCCTCATTTCTGTTCCTTTCCACCTTATCTTTCACCTCACCTTCCACCTTTACCCTCAATTTCTCTTTCCTTTCTTGCTTTCAAATATAAAATGCTAAAATTTCCTGGAATTATACAGAAACTGGTCTTAAAAATGAAACTGAACAGAGGGGTGGGGGGATCAAAATGAGACATCACTAATGTTATTTGGTCTAAATGGCATTGCAATTGCTAATTGAAATACATCCATTTGAGACTGCAACCAATCCAAAAAAAAATTATTGACAAGCATAAGTGGTCAACCTTCGGCAGCAGAGGAGTATCTCTCTGCTTCTTCTTTTCAGAATTTGGATCATCCAGTTGATCTGGCTCAAAAGTGTAGAGCTCAGTTAATTCATTCATTGTAAAGTGTCGCTCGATCTGTTGTTGGTCAACTACACGGAATGATAGTGACTGCTTTGTTATTTGACGATCATAAATCTTTTCCTCCATAGTTCCCTGAGCCAAGAACCTGTAGTGTTGCAGCCATTATCGGAGTAGCCTAATGCGCAGCATTTTTGTGAAGCATTTAATTTCTTTTTTTTCACTATTTTCCTTTCTTCAAGTTTCCAGAACCTGTCTGATTCTACACATCTACTTAGTTTAAGAACATAAGAAGATAAGAACTAGGAGCAGGAGTAGGCAATTCAAACCCTTGAGCTTGCTCCACGATTTAATACAATTATGGCTCATCTCAGCTTCAACTCCAATTTTCTGCCCACTCCCCATAATCTTCAACCAGTTACTAATAAAAAATCTCTATAAATAAATTAAATTAAATACAGTCTTAATTTTCACTTCTTTTTGTCTCGTTAAATAAATCTGCAGTTTTGAAAATATTTATGTACTTACGAGATTTTCTATTGAAATTGGCTTTCTAGAGCTGTCAGCATTAGTCAACATTTCAAAATATTCGGTCAAATTCAATACATGTCATTCCTGATAATTCTTCAGCCTTCATTTGATGTTGATGCTGCGATATTATGTAGAGATTCTTAGCACAAATGACATTAAACTAAATAAAATAATTGTGGAAAAAAAACTAGAGAGAAAATATAGTTTTGCGGATTTAAGAATATTTTGCATCAATTATAGCCCAAGGGTCCAGGAGACTGTATTAAAATTACATTGTGTAAGAGAAAACACAAATGAGAAAAGGACATTCAGCCTGAGGGAAATAATCTTCCTGGTATCCAGATTCTTCCATTATAACACCCAGCTGAATTTCAGATCACCTGTATTATCTTGTCACTGCACCTTGTCCGTGTATGTAAAATAAGGACAGAAGATGAAGGTATGCGCTGAATTTAGCTGGTGCATTTGCATCAAGACTGAATGTGGCAAAGTGTGGCTAGCATGGTTGGAGAATCTCTTTATGCAGGTTATTAAGTCGACTAAAATGCAATTAATTTAAATTAGGCCCTAGGGTTTTCAGATTTTTCATTAAGAACACACAAACCATGGGTTTTCAGAGATTCACCAGGTATAAAGAAGCAATGAGCTAGAGGGAGATCTACAGCAGCCATTGTGAATGTCAATCTCCCTAAGTCTTGTAGGGAGATTGAAACAGCAGGCAACTCATGTAGTCAGTGGAAAGAAGTGTAAAAGGAACCATAATGTCAGCCAGAATGGCTTATCAAAGTTGGCATTTCTGTGGGTGCAAGAGGGTTGCAAGGCGGTATTGGAGGCTAAGTAATTCTGAATGCCATGTGGTTCGCTCACTCAGATTCGTGTTCTTTCAATGAGAAGCACCATCAGAAATAGAGAGAGCTGGATGATCAGAAAATGGGACAGCATCAACGAGAGGCACAGCAGAGTTGCTAGTCTAAGGTGGAGGCGTTGGAGTGTGGGTGATGTGGAATGGAGGAGAAGGACACATGGGCACCTAATCAGCCTCATGTGTGGAGAAGGGCTACTCACCAGAATTGGTCTATAGATTGCAGCTCAGCTATTTTAAGAGTTGGGAGCTGGAGTGTTTCCTTCACACCACCTCACCAAGCAAGGTATGGCTGACACTAAAACAGAAATTGCTGGTGAAACTCAGCAGCATCTGTGGGAAGAAAGAAGAGTTCATGTTTAGTGTCCGGTGACTCTTCCCATAGATGCTGTCAGACCTGCTGAGTTTCTCCAGTAATTTCTCTTGTTGTTTCAGATCTCCAGCATCTGCATTTCTTTGTTTTATATTAACATATCGCTGACCCTGTGTGCCCTGAAAGTGAGTGTGATGAATGCAATGCAAAGTGATGGTCATCCAATGGCAGTGTCACTAAATGTCTACATCTTGGTATCATAGAATCCCTTGAGCGTGGAAAGTGGCCATTCAGCCTGCACTGATCCTCTGAAAAGCATCCCACCCTGACCAAGCCCCCTACCCTATTCCACATTTACCATGGCTAATCCATTTAACTTACACATCTCCAGACACTATGGGCCAATTCACCTAACCCGCTCATCTTTAGACTGTGGGTGGAGACGACAGCACTGGAGAAAACCCACACAGACACAGGGAGAATGTACAAACTCCACATGGACAGCCACTCAAGGCTGGAATTGAACCTGGGTCCCTGGAGCTGTGAGGCAGCAATACTAACCACTGTACCACTGAACTGCCTGATCATTTGAGGGACTCACTGGAATATGGGACCTTCTATTTTCCAGCTCATTGCTGCATCAAAATGATCATCAGCACCATTTCCAAAAGAGCCAGTTAAAATGTGTTGTTCTCCATCAATTGGGCGGCACGGTGGCACAGTGGTTAGCACTGCTGCCTCACAGCGTCAGAGACCCGGGTTCAATTCCCATGCTAAATTGCCCGTAGTGTTAGCTAAGGGGTAAATGTAGGGGTATGGGTGGGTTGTGCTTCGGCGGGGCGGTGTGGACTTGTTGGGCCGAAGGGCCTGTTTCCACACTGTAAGTAATCTAATCTAATCTAATCTAATTCAAACTCTCATGTTGAGAGAACTATTGGCTTTGGGCATTTCTGGGTTTGCCTGGTGCAGTGTGTCATTGGCTTTAAGCGTATGACTGAGAAAGCTGTTATGTGCTGGCCAGAAACCTTATCAATACTAGTTGTTTCCATTCAATATAAAACTGATCTATAACATTTTTGAGTTTTGTGCGTGATTCCTGGGATGCAGCCATAATTACTGCATAATTCAGCGGTCTTGGGTACTTGAGCTTTTCAGCTCCCCCTACATTTCCCCAGACGAGCTGCAGAGTAGTGAAGAGATCCAGGATTAAAGGTCAGGTATCATGAACTTCATAAAGGGATGCTGGAGGCAGGTTAATACAGGCATGGTTCACATAGCCCTTACTAACAGATCTATGCAATCCCATACACCTTGAACATTCTGCAACCTTCACTGACCTTGCTAATTATCTGCACGCAGTTGGACATGACAATGTGCTAGGCGAATTTCTTCAGCTTAACATGGTATTCTCTGACCCATTGAATCATTTAATACAGTCAGGGTGTGCCTAAAGACTCAGAAACCCATAAGAAATGCAGAGAGACCTCATACCTTGCCACATCAGTCACTTAAGGTTGGAACAAAATATTTGCAAAGTACCAATAATTGCATATTGAAAAACTAGAGATCTTTGAGTACAATCATGTTCTCTTCTTTAATCTCTTAAATTCTCATATGTGGTCCTCTTCGCACACCATCGTCTGAGGTGGAGGAAAGTTACTGACTTTGCTGCTCCATAGCCTGAAATGATCTTGCCTGCTCTTTGGATACCAAAGACCAGAACGGCAATGTAGGCACCCCCAATGAGTGAGGCACTGACACCACTGACCTATGATCTAAGACAGGTGATGACTACGCCACAACACCCTTAAAGGAGTCCCTACTTGCTTTAGGCAGTTATTCCTTTGCCCTATTCAGGCAAACTCATACCTTGCTGCTCAACTGAGAAGCACATGGATCTGGAGGTGACTCAATGTATCTTGCACCTCTCTCATTAAATCATTACTCTTAGTGTTGGTCATGGTTTGAGCGGTTCACAGCATATGGAACTCCATGAAGATAGTCAGTCTATCTGAAACCAAGCACATATATGACAGATAGAGGGTGGCACCCATAGATTGTATGGACTCTTCTGTTGTCTATCTAAGACATAGCATTGCTGATACCTTCAATAATATTCTGAGTGTCAGTGACTTTGGCTGTCACAGATGTAAGCTGCTTAGGTGTATCAGTAGTAATGGCCACCAGGTTTCAATCCCAGGTCTACTCTGCAATCCACTGATGTTGAAGTGGCTGCAATGTTGAGACATATTGGGAAACAGTGGGAGTAGAATTGTTGAGCTGATGGGGGTCTTGCCAGTTGGCAAGAGCCATTGGGAGACCCACTTTACATCCTTTAGGGATGACCACCAAACAATGATCCAATCGAGCAGTGGAAATGTCAACAAAAGGTCTTCAATTTGGGATCAAACCCCTGGAACCAAAGGCCCAACACACACTAGGCTTTTGCTCAATAGTGTTACAGGGAGGGTGGTGGACTTTTCAGGAATGAAATATACCAGAGGCCCATTGAGATTGAGATATGACTGAGACCACAAGTCTGTCTTGATAGCGGTAGGAGATTGGTGGGCAGCAGCTTCTCAAGGTGAATGTCATGGGGAAGGAGTGTAGAGGGGTTTGCAGAGAGTGCAGTAAAGTAATTGTCATTGGGATATGCCTTTTGCTGATGATGGGTCCCTCAATCAGGCACTTCCTGTGTGCTTTTGAAGGAGGCATCCTCCTGCCTACAGATCATGAATCCTCAGAGATCGGCTTGTTTTCCATCCTCTAAATTGGCTGCTCTGCTCTTTAATCTTTTCCCTTATTCAGGTTAATTCAAAAATAATGCACATTTCAATATGTCCTGCAATCTACTACTCATGTGGAACTCTATAGTAGATGGATCCCTGTAGTAGATGGATGATCACTATGCTGTATTCACCAGAGGCTCCCTTGTTAGAAAGGCTTCCATCTCTTAGGTCTCTATTTCTGTCTCACAATCTGGGTGGCATGGTGGCACAGTGGTTAGCACTGCTGCCTCACAGCACCAGAGACCTGGGTTCCATTCCTGCCTCAGACAACTATCTGTTTTCACATTCTCCCCGTGTCTGCGTGGGTTTCCTCCCACTGTCCAAAATGTGCAGGTTAGGTAAATTGGCCATGCTAAATTGCCCATAGTGTTAGGTGTAGGAGAATGGGTCTGGATGGGTGGTGGGTCGGTGTGGATTTGTTAGGCTGAAGAGCCTGTTGCCACACTGTAAGTAATCTAATCTTTAAAAAAAAATCTGTAATGGAAGGCCAGCCACACAGCCCTCCCCATTCCAGTGCCTTCTTCTCCACGATGTTTTGGATTGAGAATTATGAGAGGCCACCATCTGACTTTATCCTTGTATTCACACAGTAGATAGTATTTTTCTGCAATAGATGACTATTGTTAATTACCTGCCTGTAGCCACTCAGAAATAGCTGTCTACTCTTAATCATTATTAAAATGGTGAAAGGTGTGTTAACAGTGCTATCAAGCTGTATCTGTTCAGCAATAAACTGCTCAATGAGTTTGGGTTCTTCCAGGGTCACTCACCTCCTGACCTTATTACAGGTTCAAATGTGGACAAAAGAACTGAATTCCAGAGATGAGGTGAAAGTGACCGCCATTGACATCAAGGCCACATTTGACCAAGTGTGGCATCAAGGAGCTTTGGAAAAATTGTAATCACTGGGAGTTAGGAGTAAACTCTCTGATGGTTAGGTCAAATCTGGCATATAGGAAAATGGTTGTGCTTTTTGGACATCAGTCACCCAGCTGCAGGGCATCTCTGTAGGAGTTCCTCAGGATAGTGTCCCAGGACCAACCATCTTCTGCTGCTTCATCTATGACCTTCCCTCCCTTGTAAGATCAGAAGTGGGAATGTTCACTGATGATTACCCAATTTTCAGTTTCATTCCTGGGTCCATAAATATTGAAGTTCAAATGCAGCATGATCTTGACAATATCAGGACTTGGACTGACAAGGGGCAAATAACATTTGCACCCTATAAATGCCATGCAATGATCTTTCCTCACAAGAGAGCATTTAACCATTGCTGCTTGATATTTGATGGCATTACTATCACTGAATCCCCCACTATCACTATCCTGGGGGTTACCATTCACCAGAAACTGAACTAGAATGGCCATCTAAATGATGTGGTCACAAGAACAGGTCAGAGGCTAGGAATCCTGCAGTGACTAACTCACCTCCTGACCCTTAGCATCTATAAGTTACAAGCCTGCCCAGTATCCATAAGTTACAAGTCAAGAGTGTAGTGGAATATCCCTCACTTGTCTGGATGGATGCAGCTCCTTCAACACTCAAAGATACCATCCAGGACAAAACAGTCTGCTCGATTGGCGCCACATCCATAAACATTCATTCCCTCCACCATAAACATCTGTAGCAACAGTATGTACCATTTAATTGACATACTGCAGAAATCACCAGGGCTCCTTAGAAAGCACCTTCCAAACACTGACTATCAACCTGTGAAATGAAAAGGGCAGTTGATACTAGGGAGCACCGTTAGCTCAGATGTTCCTCTCCAAAACATACTATCCTGACTTGCAAGTGTATTGTCGTTCCTTCAGTGTTGCTGGATCAAAGTCCTAGAATTCTATCCCAAAGAACACTGTACGTGTCTGTACACCAAATGGATTGCTGTTGTTTCAGCTCACCATCACCTGCTCCAGGGCAACTGTGAGTGGACAGTAAATACTGACACAGATAACAATGCCCACATTCCTTGAATGAATAAAAATTAATTTACTGTCCATTGCTGTCATTAAACAGCAAGGTCTGATTAGAAACTTAATTTCACTCGAAATTTCCTGCTCCAGGCATTCAATGCTATTGCTTCAGGCATTTTTACCTTTTAAGAAGAAGGATTTTCTTTGGCTTTTATTAATTGTACTTTTTCCTTTCATCAGTTTAGTTGTAACAATAGTTTGTTCTGATATAACATGCATTGCATCGTGCCAAATTGGATATTGACAAATTGTGGATACTCATTGGGTAACACGAGCTTCCTACTGAACGGGTATAGCAATCTCCTACAGCGTGATCTTCTATAGAAGTTTTCCATAGCATGATTTTCTATAGCACGAGGTTGCAAAGGAAATGCAACAATAGCGTTATACCAGAACTGTATGCAGCAGCTGGTTTGGGCATGGCTGGACTGGTACTAAGTGACGTTTTAGAATAATGAATAAGAATGTGGCAATTTGTGGGTGGCACAGTGGTTAGCACTGCTGCCTCACAGGGCCAGAGACCCGGGTTCAATTCCCGCCTCAGGCGACTGACTGGGTGGAGTTTGCACATTCTCCCCGTGTCTGCGTGGGTTTCCTCCGGGTGCTCCGGTTTCCTCCCACAGTCCAAAGATGTGTAGGTCAGGTGAATTGGCCATGCTAAATTGCCTGTAGTGTTAGGTGAAGGGGTAAATGTAGGGGTCTGGGTGGATTGCGGGTCGGTGTGGACTTGTTGGGCCGAAGGGCCTGTTTCCACACTGTAGGTGACCCAATCTAAATTTGTTTTTAAGTGCCCTGATTACCACTAACTGAAGTTGATCACGCTGGTTTAATATTATATAATGGAAGCCAATCTCTTAGAACTTGTTCAGCCATTCTTCCCATTTGATATCAATATATTGCGGTTGACAAGGCCTGTTGGCAGAAGTCAGGATGTATCAAACAATGTGCACTAATTAGTATTCAAGGTTCATAAGAAAAAAAACATGATTGCTGAAAATTTGAAGTTGAAAGCCGAAAAATATATTTTTAAAGTTTTATGAAAGTAAAATCTAGCCAACCAATTGTCTTTGAATTGGCCTGTTATCAAAGCTTAACACACCAATTTAATTATATTTCAGTGGCAACTCACCTTGTAATAACTGTTCCCAAAGTCAAAAAAAACTCTATAGGCAGATTGTTTGTTTGCTGTAGTTGAAGTCCCACCACTGCACTCAAAGTTAGGAATCAACCCCTTCTTCAGCCTGCAGCAGAATCCATGGTGACATCTTCCTGGTTGTGGCCAGTTATCTGGCTGTTGCCAAGGGCTGACAGCTCAGAGAGCCTTAGCAATGCTGTTGCTGGTAGTGATCATTTCTGAGGCTGCAGCTTCAAAGAGATGGCACAGCAATGGCTCAGCACCATGGAAGACAGGTTGGGGAGGGATGATGTTGAGGCCAGTCGGGCATTTCCTGGAGGTCAGGGAGGGATTATGGTAAGCAGCTGGTGTCATTGCCACCACTGGCAAAATGGCATCACAGCAGGAAAATATTGGCATGACGTTGTGCTTTCCCATGTCATTTAGTCTGCTCTTCCACCTCTCTATCTGTTCCTAAAAGCCTCGTCAAATTCCAGTCTGCATCACTGAAATGGAATGTATTGAAATGAAAATGACTTCACTCTTTAAATTAATTCACCAATTTCTCAGGTAAATTTTCATTTTAAGCACCTTTTATAGTGATTACCTGGCAAGCTCCCTGGCATGCAGATGAATGTTGAACTGATTTTGTTTGAACTGGCAGCCAATGAGATTTGTACTTTTTAATGATTCTGTCTGATTGTCACTGAATTTCCTGAGGTCAGTAAATGTGCTGCCATGGCAACAGTAGTGAGCATTGCTGGTGATGCCATTGTACACCATCATAACATTGTCATTCATGCAGTTATTGCTTCTGTGGTAAAGTCATGACATCAATATTCTGTAGTTCTGCAAGTTGTATACATTGAAATAAGCTTGTAGGATACAGATATGATGTGGGAGAATGAAATGTTTAGTTCACAGAGCTGAGTTACAAGAGAAAAACAGCTTTCATGGTGCTTGATTCCAAAACAGTTCTTTAGCATTATGGACCGTACAATAATAGAACTTAGACCCTTTAATAAGCAGCTTTTTTGTATAATAAAGGACTTATGAAATTCACCAACATAGCAATAATCTTCCCTCTTTACAAACAATGCCAGAAATTGTCACTGGAAGTGTCTGGGTCAATTGGATAAAGCTTCATTTTTTACATGCCAGGTTCGTGAAACTGGGCTTGGCACAGTCTTTTGTTGATGCATGTGTTTAGAAAGAGATGTTTCTTGCACAATATAACTGGCCTCAAGCTGAGAGATGGGCAAGGTGGGAGGAAACTATCATGTTACTTGTGCCCTTTGGAGACTAGGATTTAAATGATTGTTCCAGCAATTTCTGTTTTTTGATTCAAATGGGTAGAGTAAGCTACCAGCCCCTGAAAAATAAGACACATCCACAAGTGCTCAGGGTCAGGTGACAATTGTCATCAGGCAATGATCTTCATCAGCTTTAAGTCTAAGATGGATTGTTTTTTGTTCAGCAAAGGTATTAAGGGAGATGGGACAAAGACAGGATTAAGGAGTTAGTCCATAAATTAGCCATGACCTCATTGAATGTTGGAAGTATCAAAGGGCTGAATAGCCTACTTTTGTACTAATGTTCCTATCAGGGAGTAGTGTTCAGGAGACAACTACCTCTTTCAGAAGGAAGATAGGCCAACACATGAGGAAGAAGACCTATGGTATGCTTCAGAAGAAGACAAAAATGCTGCATCCACCACTTCAATCTGTTCAGATTGCAAATGTTTTATTTAATAAACAAATATATCAATGTATTATATCTAAACTGCTGTTTCTTACCAATCTTAAAATTCTTTGTGAATAGTTGACTGACTATATTAGATAAATGTGGTCCCAAATCCCCAAGAACCAACATTTTTTGAAGCAATATTTAGTTACATATGAATTGTAAATATCATTTATTGTGATGAAGATGTATACATAAAATAATTAAAACCAGGATGAAATTGGACCAAGTAGCAAAAAGGCAAAACAAAATTAGGGAACAATTTCCCAAAATTTGAAGATTACTAAAACTATATTTACTGCAATGTGTGGTTCAGGTACCAAAATACCTCAAATCTGTAAATTTGAAGTTCCCTACCAAAGCCCCATTGCAATATGGACCATTACCAGCTCCTGGCCATTCCACTCTCTGTCCTGTGCTAAGCCCCTGCCCCTGGGGAAGGAGGAAATATTACATATAATTAATGAATTCAAAAACAATAAAATGTGGAATGATGTCAAAGTAAAACAGATTTGTCTTTTCTTAAATTTGGCTGTAGCTAAAAAATCTAAATGTTAATCCAATAGGCAGAAGCATGGCAGAACACCTGAGGCTTATTGAATACACATCGTGTGCCATGTGAGTTCTCCGGGATATTCTTATATCGTAGAGTCAGAGAGTCATACAGCACGGAAACAGACCCTTCGGTCCTGTGAAATGATATTGCATTATCTAAATGTAGCACAACTGAGATCCATAGATGCACTTGAAGTGTTGCTTATCTCTCTGAGAGTTGGAGGTTTAGAGAAATAAGTGGTGATGATGATGATCGGGTAATCTCTGTACATAGGAATTGGATCAATGATACTTTTTGACCAAGTTTCTGATAAAAGCTCATGTTGGTGTAAAGCCTCACTATATTACAGTTGTTAATCACTCAGCTGTGCCATACACATTCTCAGTAGCTTTTGATGTCACTGTTAACCCCTGATCAATAGGCCATACCATATGCTAGTGATCTTGTTCGCTCTGTATCCATATAACCTTGATGTGTTACGATAATATGATCAGATGGAAGCTTCAGTCTCAAGTACTTGTTTTCTTTTGAAAATAAAACATCTTGAGATATTGAGTTGATCTCTCTACGGTCAATAGCATCTGAGAGCATGTGTCACCTTTTTTTATCATATCAGGTCATCCTTTGATAATAATTTTCTGCAGTGCCTTCAGCTTTGGGTCATTAGTTGTTTCTGTTTGAAGCTGGTCACATTTACCCTGACCAAAATGCAGTTGATCAATTTTTAGCACAACTTTGATCTCAATATCCATGGTGCCAAATTGTAAATCCATAGAACATCTGCATCAGTGTTGGAGTTTGGCAATCTTCTTAGTGTATTTCAGGTGACCATTTTGGTACCAGGTTTGAAACAGATGCCAAAATTATACCACTCTATATTTACCAGATGTTGTTGTAATTTAGCGGATGCACTTAGAATCACAGAACACACACAGAATGGAATCAGGAGATTCAGTGCATCTAGTCCACACTGACCTTCTGAACAGCATCCCATCCAGATCCATCGTCCTCTTCCCTAATGCTGTAACCTGCTAATCCACTGACCCTGCACATCCCTGGCCTCAGGCGACTGACTGTGTGGAGTTTGCACATTCTCCCTGTGTCTGTGTGGGTTTCCTCTGGGTGCTCCGGTTTCCTCCCACAGTCCAAAGATATGCAGGTCAGGTGAATTGGGCATGCTAAATTGCCCGTAGTGTTAGGTAAGGGGTAACTGTAAGGGTATGGGTGGGTTGCACTTCGGCGGGTCGGTGTGGACTGGTTGGGCCGAAGGGCCTGTTTCCACACTGTAATGTAATCTAAAAAAAAACCATGGGCAAGTGAGCATAGCCAATCCACCTAACCTGCACATCTTTGGACCGTGGGAGGAAACCAGAGCACCCAGAAGAAATCCACACAGACATGGGGAAAATATACAAACTCCATGTAGACAGTAGCCCGAGATTGGAAATGAACCCAGGGCCCTGGTGCTGTGAGGCAGCAGTGTTAATCACTGTGCCAGTGTGCCACACTTGTCAATGGTTTGTATCAAATTATTTTCAATTGTTTGTGATCGGTTTCCACAGTGAATTGCTTCCTAAAGGTTTATATGGAGTTTTATGAAACACGAGGGCAAATGTTTCATGTACTAAGTTAGAATGTTATTGCATTTGCAGTAGCCTTCTAGATTCAAATGCTTTTTTTTTATGACTGTGTGTGATGAATGCTTCTGACCCTTTCTGTGAGTGTTGCCTTCCAGGATTGTCTTCCTCGTGGGATTGTAGTACTGAAGGATGCAGCTCTTTGTGGAAAATGCTTGTTTGAGAAACTCAAACATGTGTTGATAATCCTCCTGCCTAACGTAAGGTCTGTGTCTTTATGATGCTCTCAATGACTATGCTGTCAAAAATATTTAGAATGTATGGTGCCAAGAAATTGAATTCAAACCACCTTTGTAGATCATAGAGTCAAAGTCATAGAGGTCTACATCTGAGAAAATGGCCTTTTGGCTCATCAAATCTGTGCCGGTCAAAAACAAGCAATTAAATATTCTAATCCTATTTTCCAGCACTTGGCCCATAACCCCATATGATCTGGCATTGCGAGTGCACATCTAAATACTTCTTAAATGTTATGAGGGCTTCTGCTTCTCCTGTTCTGACAGGCAGTGAGTTTCAAATTCCCATAACCCTCTGGGTGAAAAAAATTTCCTCACATCCCCTCTAAACCTCCTGCCCTAAATCTTTAATCTATGCCCCTGGGCAAAGGTCCCTCCACCAAGTGGAAAAGTTCCTTCCAGTCTACTGTATCTATGCCCCCCACAATTCTATGTATCTCAGGTATGCACATGCTCCCCCTGCCCAACACCCCCCCCACCTCCAAAAAAAAGCACAGACGAAAGCATTAAAGTCATTGATTGTCATCTTGAAAACCTCCCCGACTATAAGCATTATGCTGACAGACTGGACACCTGTAAACATTGTAGCACTGCTTGATAAAGCAGGGTGCAATAGACAAAATAATTACAGGCCAGTCAACCTAAAGTCAGTATGAGAAAAATTCTGAAGGATAATATAAAATATCATTTAGCAAGTCACAAATTATCAACAACACACAACATAGATTTGTTTAGGGAAGTTTGCATTTGATTAAATTGATTACATTCTCAAACCATGTAGTAAACGTGATTGGTCAGGGAAGCTCATTTGATGTAGACTAAATGGATATTTCCAAAGGTTTTGACAGGTCTTGTGTAATAGAACATGGACATAGGACATAGAACAGCACAACACAGTACAGGCCCTTTGGCCCTTGATGTTGTGCAAACCTTTTATCCTACTCTAAGATCAAGCTAACCTACATACCCTTCATTTTACTATCATCCATGTGCCTATCCAAAAGTCGCTTAAAAGTCCCTAATGTCTCTGACTCTACTATCACCGCTGGCAGTGCATTCCACACACTCAATACTCTCTGTGTAAAGAACTGACTACTGACATCTCCCCGAAATCTTCCTCCAATCACCTTAAAATTATGCTCATGATAGCCATTTCCACACTGGGAAAAAGTCTCTGGCTCTCCATTCTATCTATGCCTCTCATCATCTTGTACACCTGCATCAAGTCACCTCTTATCCTTCTTCACTCCAATGAGAAAAGCCCTAGCTCCTTCAATCTTTCTTCATAAGACATGCCCTCCAGTCCAGGCAACATCTTGGTAAATCTCCTCTGCACCCTCTCTAAAGCTTCCACATCCTTCCTAAACTGAGGATGTGTGATCTAACCAGGGCTTTATAGAGCTGCAGCATAACCTCACAGCTCTTAAACTCAATCCCTGCTAATAAAAGCCAACACACCAACAACCCTAACAACTTAGGTGGCAATTTTGAGGGATCTATGGACGTGGACATCAAAATCCCTCTGTTCCTCCACACTGCCAATCATCCAGCCTTTAACTCTACATTCTGCATTCAAGTTCGACCTTCCAAAATGAATCACTTCACAATTTTCCAGGTTGAACTCCGTCTGCCACTTCTGAGTCCAGCTCTGCATTCTGTCAATATCCTGTTGCAACCTACAACACCCCTCCACACTATCCACAGCTCCACCAACCTTTGTGTCATTGGCAAACTTACTAACCCACCCTTAAACTGGTCATAAAATTAAGAGTACAAGAGCATAGCTAGTTGACTATGTGGCAGGAAGGAAATGTAAATGGTATACCAGATTACTTGCTTTATGTCGTATATATTACTGATTTAGAGTTAGCTGTACAAGTAGGATTAAGAAGTTTGCAAATGACATTTGATGCCTCAAGCCTGCACTGCCATTTAGTAAAATCATGGCTGGTCAGATTGTTACCACAAATTCACAATATCATCTAGCCCTGATAATCTTTCACACCCTTGCTTATCAAGAAGTCAGCTTTAAAGATATTCAAAAATTCTGATTCTACCAACTCTTTAAGTAGAGAGAGTTCCAAAGACTCATGACCTACTGTGAGAAATAATTTTGGCTCATTTCTGTTTTAAATGGGTGACTCCTTATTTCTAAACAATAACTAGTTCTAAATTATTTTGCAACAGGAAACAATCTCTCCATATGCAACCTGTCAAGATCCCTTTGGATCAATACATTACGATCACTATACTATAGGAAGACTATAATTGCACTAAAGATTGACAAGAATATTTCCATGAATGGAGTATACTAACTACGAGGCAAGACTGGGAAAGCTGGGGCCATTTTCTTTTGTCACAGAAGAGGCTGAGAGAAGATTAGATGTAGGCCTATAAGATCACGTGGGGCCTACCTTGAGTATAAAGACCTATTGGTGACTAAACAGGGGTATAATTTGTGGCATTATGGTGTGTGCAATCTGGAAAGATTAGAGCAATATTAAGTTTTATTTTGCTCAGAGAGTGGTAAAGTAGAACTCTTTGGCTGAAAGGATGGTGGTAGCAGAAACCTTCATCATATTCAAATATATACTTTGACATGTTGTTTAAGTAAGGTACAGGACCAAGGGCACAGGCATAGTGGGTAAAATGGCCTAAATGGGTGATATAACTTTTCAGTGCTTGTATGTTTTCTGTTTCCTCAGGTACATGTGATATGACTAGCTGTGATTTAATTATGAACATTCACTAAATTGGAACTGAATAAATATTTGGAAAAGATTAATTTCAATAGAATTGACAATTGAGCTGTTTCTATAAAAGGTAAATAATGTGCAACACTTTTTTTACTCCCAGATACATAACCTGCTGAAACACACACTCAAACACACAAAACATTCAAACACATGTACATTCATGCACACATAAGAAAACACACTCACATTTATTAACAGACTCAAAATAACGCAAACACAAACACACACAAATATAGATGAAAATATAAATTAATTTGCCTTTGTCTGCTCCTTATGTGCAACATCAGAAGCTCTGTGACCCTTTGCCTCCTGTAGAATGATTTCACTGGCATATTGTAGATAAAATGATTGCTGAAATCAGCTGCATGTACCAACTGAAAAATCAGCTTTAATTTACTTAACACTAAGCCTCCTCCTTTGAGAATCCTGATAATTATTCTTGCTTTTAATTTGATTCATGCAGACTGGTTGGCAGCTTTTAATCCACTCCATTTACCACAGACATTCTCTATTTGTCTTCAGGAGCTGCCGATATGTAACAAAAGATCACGTTATAGCAAGTTGTGCAGACATGGTTCATTAATTATTCATTCTATTAATAACGGACCCATAAAAACATGTTATATCAAAGATGTTGCAATACAAAGCAATGTTTGCTGATGGGCTACTTCCTTTGAGGTTTATTTTACCAGCTCTGCATTCAGAATATATGTAATGAAACAGTGCAAACACAATTTTCTTCAATAAGGAACGGGTCAGCTAACAAAAAATGCTGCAGTAGTCAGGGTGTCAGATCTAATTTCAGCTGCTTTGTCAGCTCAAGTGTAGAAGTGTAAATGTACTGTAAACATCAGTTGCTAGTATTGGCTCAAGTAAATTCCACAAACAAACTAAAATTTTAAATCACCAGATTTCCAATTGTAACTTTGGTAGGAGGTCGGTGCCAACCCACTGTGAAAAGAGAGACAAGTGGTTACATTAGATTTTCACTGACTCTAATGTTGCTGGCGGTCTTCACAGAAGTGGAACCACCAAAACCCTCTTACAGGACTAATGATGTTAGGGAAGAGGATCCAGAGATAAGGACTGCTGATGCTGGGGTTTCACACTAACCAATTCAACAGCTTCTCTATATACAATAAACGCAGATAATGCTGGAAAAACTCAACAGGTCTGACGATATCTGTCGAGTGAGAAATAGGTTAATGATTTGGGTCTGGCACGACTCTTCTTCAGAAAAGCAAAAATATTTCTAAAAATAAAAAAATTGTGTCAGCTCACTGTTGTTCATAGCGGGAGCAAGGATTAAGAGACTGTGAGCTGAGAGAGATCCAAGGTTATCTCTCGAATTGACTGTGGACTGATGATGGACTTACTGCCTGCAAGGAGCAGGAGGGCACATTCTGCTCATTGTGGCATGTGTGCACACTGCCTCTATATAAATGGGATTCCATTGCTCAGATCCAATCAGTACTACAATAGCATCTACTAAATTCTTGGAATAAATAGCACAGTTCAAGTAGAAAAATATACCCAAGTGTTTCAGGGATATGTAATCAGAAAAAGAGTGATGCTAGGTCAAGAATGCGTGACCAATATCCTAGACAAAAAGGTGAGCTTTAAATACATCAAGAGTTGATACTAGAAAGGATTGACAGGTTTAATCCTGATATAGTCAATGATATAAAGCCCATGAAAAAGCAGGATTCAATTTTTAATCATTTTTCAATACTATGAATAACAGCAGTCCATGTTCAAAATGTAATTAGTTCTTTGTTTAATACTCAGTAACAATGAACAACTCATACACATGAACAAAGAAACTGACTAGAACAGCAGTACATAGCTACATTACTTGTTCTGTATTTTTAAAATAAAATATTGAGAGTTTACTAGGAACCCCTAGTGCTTAGTTCATAATTTTCATAGTATTCCACACACAGATTCCTTAAATATTATGGACACTTCTGTTTTATGAAAGGATGACATCAATGACAAAGAAAGGATAAAGGATAAGCTACTGGAACAAAACAATATTAAATTAATACAAATTTGGAATGCATAGTAATTAGTTTTGTGCACAACTAAGGAGAATTAAATACATGCTGATTTGCTTGCTGAAAAATGAGTGACAAGGAGGTGAAATTTGCAGATGTGGAGTGATGGTGAGGGTTTTTCTTGCTGCATCAATGCAGAAAACCTAACTGACACTATTTCAGGAAAACCTGTAGAAAGGCTCTATTCCATGTGTAAGCTGTAAAGCCTTCTGCCTCTAAACTGAAAATAACTACATTGAAGGTCGCATGTATGGGAATTCATAGTACACAGCATACATGTATACTTCTCCAAATACCCTCCTATTTATACAAAAATGCATGTACTATCAACAGGGGTGACTGCAAATTACTTAATATACATGGTTTGCATAGAAAATCATCACTTATAAACCAAGGACTGTCCATTCCAGTCTAACTTTCATCAGTCTCTGCTGATGGATCATGTTCATAATATTTAAAGCATTCAGATCTTTGAATGTTATCTGTGAGTTGTCCTTGGTTGTTTGATGCAAGAAAAAAAGCTGCTCTTGTTCTCTGGCCCAATAAATGGCCACTGAATATTGTTTGCAGCAGGTTTGAATAGAGGCACATTCTCTAGTGACAAATTAGGCTTGAAATTTGTTATATTATTTATTACACATATATTAATAATTCACTTGGTGCATTGTTTTCACATCTGCATTTCTATTACAAATCTCGCCTTATCAGGATTGGGACAAAGTCCACTCTCTATCAGTCCATAATCTGTGCACTTGAATTCAGTCGTATTCAACAACATTTTTTTTTGCTCAGTTTCAGCTTCTCGTTGAAAGCTCTCTCTAGCAGACTGACTAGATTCTGATTGTGATCTGTGATGATTTTTCCATCATATCTCCGCATCCATTGACTACCAGTAGATCCACGATTGTTTCCTTCCTGAGAAGATCACTGTTTATTGTATGCTGTTTGTGCTGATAACCCTCTGGAAATACCAAATAATACCAAAAAAGTAGAAATACCAAATGCCTATACAGCCATCTGTACCTACCATGTGGACTACATCCAGAATGTAGTCAGAAAATAAGAGAAAGTGCTGGAAAATCTCAGCAAGTCTTGCAGCATCTGTAAGGAGAGAAAAGAGCTGACGTTTCGAGTCAAACTGACCCTTTGTCAATTATCAAGTCAGAAAATTGCTGCTTTTATCCTCCTTCACCTTAAATCAGACATAGTATACTGGGTCTCATGGCTGTCTACCATACAGTATGGCACAGTGGTCTGCTCCTGAAGTCTTCCAGAGGGCTTCCATATATGGGCTGAGGCTGTTGTTGAAACACTATTTTGCAAAAGAGAATTTAGATCCCATTTTAGATAAGGTAGTAGTGTGTGGAGAAAACTGTCTAATGAACCACTACAGAGTTCATTGTGGGCTCCTCTGCATTTACTTATATACACAAATAACCTGCCAATAAACACAGCATACAAATTTATCTGTGCTGATAACATTTTGTATCACTCAAGCTCCATGCTTTTGCACACTGGACCAGATCCTTCATTAGGACATTATAAAGTTGATAGATGAGTGCAGCACTTGGTGTCTCAAATAGAATCCATTCAAAACCGTAATTAGCATAGCCCACCTTACAATGTGAATGCCAACCAAGAATTGCTTATCTACATGGATGGTCAAAGATTAAAGCATGATCGCATCCCAATTTGTGAGTGACTCTGGGAACAGTGGAAGAAAATATCAACAAAAGACAAAGCCAGAAACCACCAATTAAAAACATTTGCTGCATTAGGTAGATTGAGCTGCCATAACATTGCAGACCTCAATAACTTCCTACCACATTCCACAGTAGAATAATGTACACTTGTCTGACACAGGACATCATAAACATATCTTGTTAACATTCAATTGAACATATCATAACTGGAATCCTGTGCTGAACAGCTCTCTCCATCTTCCTTTCCTCCTCCACCTATCAGCATTCTGATGAAAACTCAGAGGTTGGTTGCAACCATTCATTCTTTTTATCATTTACCACTCCATGATGACCTGTTCAGTCCATGTATTTCACTCCTTCCATTGTGGCATTCTACATGAAACAACCTTCCTGAGCACAATCCCTCATTTTAATCAAGCAACTCAAATTTGGAAAGTCATGAACAAGTTTCTAAGTAACAAATTCTATCCGTTGAATGGGAGGCTTTGAACTGCCGCAGTGAGAGTGGTCCCCGCCAAGCAGGTTGAGGACAAGCCAGGACTCCCACTGCTGGGGAGGCTCAGTACAAACCCCTTATGCACTTATGGACAGACACAAGCAGTGCTATCCAATACCAAAGATTGTCACCTCAACAGACAAAGTTATGGAATTAGTTCAAACTCAGCAAATGAAAAAGCTACATTTGGCTTCAGAGGTTTGCATCTGCTAAATAAATAATGAATCTTGTTGGTGTCTATAGTTCACTGCAACAAAGATCTTTGCCCTGGCTGGTAGCAGAAACATTTATTCAATGGTTGGCATGGGAATAGTGAGAGTTTTGAAATTTTCTTGAGATAATTTGGATTTATGTATATTCTCAGCTTTCCAGGTTGTTTTTCTTTACTGTGACCATGCTGCTAATTCAGTCAGGGGGAGTTGTTACTTACTTCTTTTTAAGCCCCTCTATTTGTTTTGAGGCTGCATTTGAGGGCATTGCTCCTTGGAAGATGTTGACTTGGTCTCACAATCTCATCTACTTTGACCAGAGGTACATTCCAGGCCTATAAAAACATCTTTGTAATTTCTCAGGATCAGTTCAGTCATCAATAGCTTTGTAGCCTGTGAAGTTTTAAAGAGTTACCAGTTCAAGCTTTAGGCTTATTTCAGCTGGAATGAGCAGATTTGAGGTCAGATTTTTCTGAAGACTGGCATTCACAGTCAGATTGTCACTCTGCTCCTATTCTTGTACGTTAAGAAAGAGTTCTGCAATTCTGACAAGAGATTCAGTTCAGAATTTCTTCAGAAATATGGAGCATATTTTAAATCTGACAGGTTCCATCAACTGCAAGAAAGCTGGGGGAAGTCAAACCTGCCTGCTTTTTCACAGCAGTAATTGCCTTTCTTTGTGAATTGAAGGTCCAGCATCAATGATAGTCACTTTGACAGCTCCTGTGAATGGGTAATGACATTAGGTAAGTGTTCCAGGAGGGTAGAGTGTCAGGTGCCAGGTGGATAGGGGGTAGGGTGCTATTGCACCAGGTAACATTCCCTCTAAGCTGCAGAACTGCCGGCAAGTTCAGTGTATGCTGAACTTATTGCACATGCACAGCTTCATCTTTCAGAAGCTGTTGCCACATAAGTACTTTGGAAGTCCATACAATGGCAAGAAAAATGAAAGGGAAAGTTGGTACAAAATCTTTAGGGTGTCAAATGGGAATAGTGCCAGTTAAGCAGTGCATTGTGGGTAAGGTACCAAGGCTCAAGTTGGGAAGAAGGCCAGGAAATTGACAGGTTGTTTGGGTTGGTTGATATAGGAGTGTGATTGGGGCTGGTGTAATGTGGATGTCAGGTTTGGGAGCTGTTGGTGCTAGGTATTGGAGGGGAGAGCGGTGTCAGTTTTGGTGACAGGGCATTGGTTCCTGTTTTGGGAGCGAGGACAGAATGTTGAGTTTGGTGACGGGAAGGGGTGCGATGCTTTGTTAAGGTCTGAAGTGGTTTTGGGGTCGAGAGGCAAGATTAGTTGGGGTTGTGTGTTAAGTTGAGAGAGTCAGTTGAACAGCTTTTGATAGTCTAACTTTTCCTGAGTAACGATTTACTTACATGCAGCTGAACTCTCTTAATTCTCTGATTTAAATGTATACTTTGAAAGGGTTCTAGAAGTTGATGCAATCTTCAGTCTTCTCAGCAATTCCCTTGCAATTCAGAGTGTGCTACATCAGGAATTCCACAGGGTTATGGTGTACAACTCCCATCTATGCTGCGCAAATAATTATCAGACTATTGTAAGATCTGAGCATTAATGTCTACCATCTAGGAATACAGGATGTTGTCTTTCACATTGCATTGCGTTCTCAGCTTAGCTTGTCTGTTTGGGATAAGCATCATTGCATTATATAGTCTCAATTTACCTTTGATGGCTTAGCCTTTGGTCACCACCTGATTCATTTCACACAGTTCTGTGAAATCCATGATGTTGCATGAGACCACCAGTGTCTATCTGATAATTCACTGTCAATGGATGTCCTCCTTCTGCAGTCACAAATCACTCATCACTTTGATGCGTGTGTAAAACTGAATGGTTGGCAGACTGAACTGTAAGGGTTGGGGTCGTGGTTCGAGGTGGTGGCTGGCATCATCTGAGGGTTCAATGGTGGCAGGCTGCCAGGACATGCCAGGTAGAAAGTGACAGCAGCGTGGGGGTTTGATGACTAAGCTGAACCTAGTACTCACAGTTTTCAGTGTGACATGCATTGCCACTCATGATGACACAGTTCCTAATAATGACCTGCAAACAGAAAATGCCTGCAACCACATCCAGGCTCCACGCCTTAGCCACAAGAGGTTTCTTAAGGTGCAGTTGTATTAATCATGCAATTACAGACTTCAGATTGAAAGTATCTGTAATCATATCAGTCTTTTGGAGAGAAAGCTACCATCAATCACTTTTTAGCCTCTTGGACATCCCCATATAGAATTTCTATTCTCATCATCATGTAGTTCACTATTCCTTTTCTACAACTGTCTGCTATTTTCTGAAGTTTGGTACGTTATTAGTACCTTGGTTGTAACGTGTATATCTGAAATGCGTGTAGTGCACAACTAAGTGGGCTGCACTCTACTTACCAAGCACCCTGCTTACCTGGTGCCCTATTTACCAAGCACCCTATGTGGTTGACACTTTTCCACTTGTTGCCCTAACCCCTCAATCACCAGCACCCTAACCCCCCCCCCCCCCCACACTTACCTTACATACTTACCTTTCACAGAAGCTATCAAAGTGGCTGACTATGCTAGTGGATGCTTAAATCACAGAACATGGCAACTGACTCAGAAAAGGCTTTTCTTCTTATGAAGAATTTCTTTGCTACTTGATTTGTGAATTTGGGGAAAGGTTCATAACAGAAGGTCCCTGTCCAAGAATCTCCAGCACAGAAGACATTCAAAGTAGATATCTTTAATCCAGACAAGGATGGAAATCCTGATCAGAACATCTGGACCAATATTTTGAATTTCTCTCATTTTTCAAGCCACAAACACTGGCTCCAAATTAGAGTAACATATTAGCTTATTAATTTTGGATCAAACATCATGGGAGTCATTTTTAAATCAGATCTTCATAATTTAAAATAAAATATTTCTAGTGTACCTTTCATTGACGTCCTTTGATTTATTTTTAGTGGGAATGAGGGTTAACCTGAGCAATGCTAAAAGTGAGTTGCCTAGGTTATTAATACTTCTCTTGAATTCTACCACGTTTATGTCTACCTTTTTGTACAGGAAATTAGAATTGCAGTAGTTCTGTTTTGTGTGCTTCTATTATTGTTAAGAAATTTCATAAAGGTGGAATAGATAGATTGCAATTTTAGAAAAACATAGGTTTTTAAAAATGCTTACAACAAAGGCACTGATAACGTACTAAACTGCAGAAAATAGCAGACAATTGTAGAAAAGGAATAGTGAACTACATGATGATAAGAATAGAAATTCTATATGGGGATGTCCAAGAGGCTGAAATGTGATTGATGATAGCTTTCTCTGCCGAAGTCTGATTGGCAGCCAGGATTCAGTTGGGAAAGTTGCAGTCACTTTTACTATTTGTTGCTTATAAATACTGGAAGCCTCAGTTTATACAGTGCTTTAATACGAAGCAGATCTTGTATTAGTATCTCAAGTAAAATGTAAGTCAATCTTTATTCAGGCTGCTGGTGATGTTCAGCAAGAATATCTATCAAATCAAATATATTCAAAATGTCTGCTCCCACTTGCTGCATGACAGCCTGTCACCAAAAAGAACATGTCAACACAAAGGAAGTAATGGGCAACAGTAAAAGACATCAGACAACAGGGGGTGAACACGCCTCTATGTTGAATGCTTGTTTTCTGCTTGCAACCACTCTGTTAATATGACCTTCCTGCAGTAAAGGACTGAGAAGTACATTTAAATTCAGCATTGAAGCTCTTAAGCTGCATGGGCTCTGCTATTACTTTGAATGGAAAGACATTTAAAACTTTTTCACACTCCTTTGTGACTCTATCTGGCTGACATTTCTAAGTCTGTAATCATGTCTAATTATTGTATTTTGCACTGTTGAAAATGATTAAATCCTTTCTGCCCAGTGTGGACAATGGACCCACTTTAAAAAAAATTGTGACTCAAGAGTTTTTTTTCAAATATGCATTTGTTTCACAGATGGTCCCCATGGAGCTATTTTCAAAAGGTTAATCTGTGGATTTTTGAAAGCTTTATGGATTTTGCTAGTCATGACTTTGGAATGTGGATAAATGTCAAGGGAGAAGTATTTTTTCACTCTTTGCTGGGATTTGGCTGATGCTTTGGAGAAGCTGGTGTGAGGGAACCAGATTAAATAATACGCTTTACTTGTCCAGCACGGTTATTTTTATCACGGTGACAGCACAAAAGCCTTGCTCTGACTCTTTCACAGCCTACTCACAGATATGCATACTGGCAGTCTGGATTTCTGGGGAGTATAGAATGTCTGCTTATACTGCCCACTTCACACGTGTACTGACATTTATATGCAGTGGATATGCACTGTGGCTTGAGGCTTTTTAAAATATGTACTGATAACATTTCAATGTTGTTGATGTTTAAATGATGGCATGAGTCAGAAGTAGGACTGTCAGGTTGCAGTTAATGTATTTGGGTATGTATTATGACACTTCAATGCTTATGTAGATCTTGCTAGAGTTGGACTTAATTATTTACTCAGAATTATAATTACAATGAGTTCAATTCCAAATTCATGCCTATGAAGGTATAGGTTCAGGGCCCAATCCATTCTGTTACAATGGAAATGGCATTCTGCACCCTTGACCATATTACATTTTCCGTATGGAGAGAATTATTTGACCAAGATGTTGAAATTTAAAAGGTTGATAGCTGGATCTTGCAAAAAAAAATTCTAAAAAATACTCTTGATCTTAAATGATTTCTTTCCTTTTGAATAATGAAAACATGCTTTTTTTATCGTAATCAGTTTATAAAAGAAGTTGAATATCAATATATTGCTCTTTCTGCTTAATGAAAGCTGAAAGGTTACATTCAATACCAAGCTGGAGTGAGAAATTGCCTTTATTACAACGGAATGTTCTATAAATAGGCTGGGATGTGAAGAACTGTGCATCTGTTTGTAGTATTCAAAAATACTCAGTATTCATGGATATTTATCCATGTCTTGAAGAGTGATTCCTAATTAACTTTAATCACTATTACTAATGACAGTGTGTTTTTGTGTCTTTTGATTAACGAGCTCAATTCATGACAGAGGGCAGGACAAGTTTGTATTTGGTCATCACAAAAGAAATGGTTTGTACATATTTGTTTTCTGTTCCTATGAGAATGTCACTTAAGAGCGTTCCATTTCATAAGTGATATGTTTTAACTACTGAGAATGACTGCATGATATTGGACTGCTATTGCACATAAAATCTATATTGTTGAGCTGAAAAAAGTATTTTAATTTTGTAACATAGCCATAATTCAGGATGTTGGTCATAAGATTTGTTGTTTGTGAAACAGTAAACGGAACTCTATTTAATTGTGCAATAACATTTGGAAACCTTTAATCAATTAATTTGACACAAAATTGTGGTAATTTAAGGGGGAAGCTTCTTGATGAAAAAGTGTATCATCCCATTTAGTGATAAGTAATAGAGATGGCTCTCAGCTGGCTTTGTAAAGCAGCAGGATAATACACTTTGTTTTTAATATCACGAAACACACCTTTAAACTGAATCCTCATGTCTATCACCATAAAACAGAATCTCACAGGAGGGTGTCCAATTAAACTGTTTGCAAGTTAATCATTGATGATGGAAAATAACTGACTTTAAAAAAGTGATTGACAAAACAAGGCATCATTATTGTAGACAACAGCTCCTTCCCAATAATCCAATATAGGATTGCTCCTCAGCCCAGGATTTATTTTGATGAGCACAAAAATTTAATCTGCAAAAATATAAACTTAAAAGTAAGTAAGACACAACCTGTGTAACTGTACAAGTGCAAAGTCAGGCTAAAGAACACGAAAGATAGGAATTAAAGGAAGCTTAGGGGTTGATCCGTTAACATTCGTATGCAAAATGTTAGAATTAGATTTTAAAATTTAGGTTTGAATTTTTGTATATGGTGTTTTTTTTCATTGCTGTTCAAAAGAGCACTATAATAGCCAATAACAGAGAGCCATTACGTTGTGAAAGTGCTGGTGAATGTGGAAGTAGGTTTCATTTACAGCTCTCACTATAAGATAAGTGCTTGGAGGATTAACAGGCCAGGGGGGTCTGCACATGTTTTGTCAGTTCGTTTCTTGCTCTTCCTCTGCTCCTCGTCCTTTTCATTCACTTGCTCTTTAACTACTCACCGCACAGTTGATGACTAGAACTATATCTTTTTGGTGGTGAGGTTTTGCATTATGTATCATGTTAGTTACTCTTCTGAATATGACTGGGGCCCTCTAGAGCTATCCAGGTAGCAGAGACATTGAGCAAAATTTTACCATGGTCTGAGTCACATAGGTCATGGTGTGATTTTGCAAAATCAGGCAAGAATTCTGGTAAGGCCCATTAGAAACATTGTGCTCCACCATTTATGCTTTCGATAATGGGCACGTTTTAAACCTATTTTTCTAATCAACCTGTTCAGAGATACTATTACACATTTCTGGAGCAGGTGGGATTTGAAAGTGAGCTTTTTAGTTTAGTGATAGGGACACTACCACTGCAATGCTGCCTCACAGCACCAGATACCCAGGTGTGATTCCATCCTTAGGCAACTGTTTGCACATTCTCCCCGTGTCTGTGTGGGTTTCCTCTGGGTGCTCCGGTTCCCTCCCAAAGTCCCATGACATACAGGTTAGGTGGATTGGCTATGCTAAATTGCCCATAGTGTTCAGGGATATGCAAGCTAGGTTGGTTAGTCTTTTGAAATGCAGGGTTACAGGGATAGTTGGGAAGGTTGGGTCTGGATGGGATGCCCTTCAGAGGGACTCACTATTCTGAATGGCCTGTTCCCAGTCCATGGGGATTGTTAAACATCTGATACTCCTGTTTATTTTTTCTTTTGTTTTCTTTTTTCTTTTTTTTCGTTTTTCTTATCTCCCACACTACCGCCTAACAGCTGTTGTGCTTATTTTTCCCCAGCACCCATGTTGTGCGAGTGTGAGACACACAGTGAAAGACACAAGGCGTACAATTCTTTATTCAGTTTCCACCACCAGGAAGAAAAGAAACACCCAAGTAGCTAGTGACAAGCAGTGCCCTTCACATCAAAGGGCAACGCTGTGTGATCAAACAGTGAAGGGGAGAGCAGGGATTAAATCAAAATAGAGTCAGAGGGGGAAATAATGCACTCCACTCCCTGTGGTGCCCACCTCTCCCTGAACAGCTCAAGGGTGTTGGTGGACACCACGTGCTCCTTCTACAGAGACACCCGGGCTCTAACATAACCGTGGAAGAGGGCCAGGCAATCGGCCCTAACGACCCCCTCCATGGCCCGCTGCCTGGACCTGTTTATGGCCAGTTTAGCCAGGCCCAGGAACAGACCCACGCCCGTAGGGATTCTATGATAAGGGGTGTGCTGAATTCTTGATAGGCAGCAATGAGTTACCAATTAAGATGATTATTCATCAGTAAGTGTCTTGTTAATAGGCCAACTTGTGTAATTTGTATTTAGCATCCTATCTTACCAAGAAAACAAGTTAGAGATCAAGAACATTCAAGGTAGAAACCAGACTGAGTACCTGGGGGATTCGGTACATCAAAAAGATAAAGAGCTATGAATACTGGAGAAACTCAGCAGGTCTGGTAGCATCTGTTAATATTTCGAGTCTAGTGGCTCTTCTTCAGAACTGATAGCTGCCAGGAAAATGTAGTACTCATGCTGAAGATGGAGTTGGGAGTTGCGGTTGGGGGGGTGTTGAGTACTGTCTGGAAGTATGGTGGAGACCGGTTCAATTGAAGTATTCGAGAGAACTTTGGATGATTATTTTCGATAAAAATAATTTGTAAGAGTATGAGAAAAATATAAGAGATTGGTTTGAGGTAATGATGCTCACTTAATGAGCCAGTGCATGCACATTGGGATAAATTGTCTCCTTCTGTGATTCTGTGGAGTCAGGATGGTGAGGGGAACTTGCAGATAATGGTATTTCCATGTATTTGCTGCCCTTGCCCCTCTAAATGTGTGGAAGGTATTGTCTAATGAGCTTTATTGAATTTGTGCAGTGCATCTTATAGATGGTACAATGCTGTTACTGATAATCAGTGGTGGAGGGAATGGATGCTTGTGAATATGATGCCAATCAAGTGGGCTGCTTAGTCCTGGATTACGTCAAGCTTTCTGAATGTTTTTAGAGCTACACTCATTGAGGGAAGTGAGAAGTATTCCATCACAATCCTGACTTCTGCCTTGTTCATCTTGAGCAGCCTATGGGGAGGCAGGAGGTAAGTTCCTCACTGCAGTATTCCCAACTTCTGATCTGTTCTAGTATTCGCTGTGTTTATATGACCAGTTTGCGTCAGTTTCGGGTCAATGGAAATCCTCAGGATGTTGATAGCAGGGAACTTGTAGCTGGCAAGTGCTGCTGGTTAGATTCTGTCTTGCTGGAAATGGTCATTGCCTGACATTTGTGTGGTGCACATATTACTTACCACTTACCAGCCCAGCACTGGAAATTGTTTGGGTCTTGCTGCATTTGATCTTACTGTTTCAGGATCTGAAGAGTTGTGAATGGTGCTGAAAATCACGTTATCGTCAGCAAGCATCACTTTCTGAATTTTTGATGGTTGACCCTCAGACACGATCCTGAGAAACTGCAGAAGAGGTGTCCTGGAGTTGAGATGTCAGACTATCAAGTACCACAACTTCCTTCTTTTTGAGATATGTCTAACTTTCGCCAGCAGAGAGTTTCCCCCTAACTCCCACTGACTCCAGTTTTGCTAGGGCTCCTTGATGCCACACTTGGTTAGATGTGTGCCTTGATGTTAAGGGTTGTCACTCTTACCTCACCCCTGGCATTCAGCTCTTTTCTCCATGCTTGAACCAAGGCTCTAATAAGGTCTGGAGCTGAGTAGCCCTGACAGAACTCAAACTGGACAACAGGTAGCAGATTATTGCTCAGCATGTTTTGCTTGTTAGCACTCTTAATGACATCTTCTATTACTTTACCTCTGACCAAGACAAAACTGATTGGGATAGTAATTAGCAGGGTTGGATTTTTTCTGCTTTTTGTGTGCAGGAAATATTTTGGCAATTTTCCACATTGTTAATAGATGCCTCAAATTCTCTGGGGAACAGTTGTCACCAAAATCCTTGAAGGCTCCCCCCAGTCAGGTTGTCCTGGCACAGTCAGTTAAGAAAAGCATCCTTGACCTCTCCAGGGAATTGGACATTGAGCTCTCCCATTTCAAATAACCTCTCTCCCCTTCCCTTCCTCTCAACTGAATTCATCCCTCCCATTGACCAAACAGATTGTGCCCTCGACCTGTCTTCACCTATCCCCACCTCATCACCCTCCAGCCCATCCACCCCCCACCCTTTATCTGCAATTCCCCTTACACCCACCCCCAGCCCTGAAGAAGGGTTACACCCAAAACATTGACTACTTCACCTCCTGATACTGCTGGCCTGCTGTGGTTTTCCAGCCTCTTGCTTGTCTACCTTGCATTCCAGCATCTGCAGATTTTATTTTTGTCTCTAACACTCTTGTACCCGGCGAGGTGATCTCAGCCAAGGGTCTGTGCCCCCTGTAGTTTGGAGAGTGGATTATGATCAGTCTTATGGTTCCAGAATAGATGATTCCGCTGCTCGGGCTAATGTGGTTGGGGGAAATGAATAACCACCAGTCAGGGGTCTGAGCACTTCTTGTCCAGGGCTATTTGTTTGGTTGCTTGAGGGTGTCAGAAATGGTCAGTCAATTGGGTTTGTCCAAAGCAGGGATCAAGGGGAATCAGCAAGTTCATGCTTCAGGACTGAGGGTGGCAGGATTGGGTGAAGGGGGAATGACAATTTTGAAGGGAACAACTGTATCTGCAAGGGGTGGGAGGGATATGGTAAAGCATGGATTGGAAGGGGATCATGTAGGAGGAGGATTCATCAATGGTGAGGGATACCCTGGCTTCTGAAAGGTTGGCAATGTGTTACCTCATTGGGCATGATCACCTCATAATCTGAGAAATGGAGGTAGGGGGGCAAGGTGGACACGTGCAGGCTCAGATGGGTTGTTGGGTTGAGAATTGGGAAGGTACAAAGCCTACGTGGTTAACGGGAAGGACAACCAAGAGGGGAATTTGGCTGTTTGGGGACCCACTGCTACATTGAGGCAGAGGCTGGAAGCCACTGGTTGAGAAGTACTCATTGTGCGCTTTCCATCATGCTGCAAGTGGAAAGCGCACAAAGGGAAAGAAAATGGCTGTGACCACAGTCAGAGTAAGTGGGGTAAATCACCTGAACAGTGATGGAGGGAGTTTTCTGATTCACTGTTGTTAGTACTTTTAAAGGGAAAGACCATTACACATAGCCCCACACACTGTACAGGACACAGACCCTCACAGGTCCCTAATACCTGGCCATTGTAATGTACTGAGCCCTTGTTTGTGTTGCACTTCCCTGACCCAGACATTGCTGACCAACTCATTCACGCCAACACTTTGGACACTTGAGGCAACAAAATTGAAACATTGTAGGAGGAGGGCCAAAGATGCTGAGCAGCACCCAGTGATCTTTATATGCCTTGTTCCTCTTATCTTTAGATACTTCAGCAGGATCTCACCGCAGTCCTGGATCCATGGTAGGTCCTATGTCAATACGACATTCAGCATCATGTTCACACAGTTACATTCAAGGCTCCAAAGAGACTCAAACAACCAGCTGTATAGTCGAAGCTGTGACATTTCTGAAAGACTGTCAAATAAGAGTGTTACCTGCAGCAATAAAGTGCCCTCAATAAGTTTAGCTCTTTAACTCCTTCCCATGAGGTATACTCCTTGGCTGTGCAGCTGAAGTGCTGGGAGCCTACTTGGCATTGGAGCCTATTGATGCAAGAGATTTATTTGGGTGACCCTGGGGGTACATGCCTAGACACTTGTTGTCAGAGGTAAGCTGATCCTCCTTGGCGTGAACCTCCAAAGGTCAGAGGGGATAGGGCAGAGTGGAAGTGGAGGGCCGAGTCACCTTTTGGGTGTCCTCAGTAGAAACTTCTGAGGGGCCTGCAAATGGTTCTTCCTCTGGCTGGGTGCCTCCTGGTACTGCCCTGCCTCTTTGTGAAGAGGGGCATCTGGAATTCTTCGCCCGCTCTCACCAGGCCTGAGGTTGTGACGACTAATGTTTGGAGTGATGGAGCTGCTGATTATGCCCCTCCGGCAAACCCTGACAGTGCTGGCCCCGGCTATCCATGGCAACCACCAACATGTCCTAGTAGTGATCATCTAGGCACCTAGATGGTGACTACTGCAGCATCTGGGCAATGAAGCCCATTACGTTTCACATTCCTGTCTCTCTCTCATGTTCCACCCTGTGAATATGGACAAAGTTTCTGATTGCTGACAGCACAGGGTCCTCTCCTGCCTAGGGCTGAGTGGGGGGTCTGGTCTCTAGCCGCCCTCCAAGTGCCAGTGGCCGGGTGTGTCTCTTCCTCAGTCAACTGTGGAGCCGTCACAGTGAAGTACTAACCAGACTGTGCTCTAAAACGTTCCCAGTCGAATGTGCCTGCTAAGCTGTCATTATCTGAGCTGTTAGCGATGGTTTGGAATTTGTCCTCCTACTCTGGCAGGTGGTTTCTGGGAGATTTGGCTACTTCATAGTGGAGGTGGGAGCAATGCTGAGTGTACTTCAAGATCAAAGAGAGACAGAAAGCATCACAGCCAGTGGTTGGTATGCAATGAATAACACTGTCAGTGGGGTTAATGTGAGAGTTGGAGTGGAATCAAATTTGATACTTACTCTATTGGCGGGACATTAGATGTCATGGCATCTCAGTTGGAGTGGTCCCAGTTTATTCCTATGAGAAAGGAGTGAGGAGACAAATGTTGGGCACCTCTCCACACACAAGGGCTCGCTCTGCCCTATTTTGAGCTGTCTTCTCCTGTAATAAGGGAAAGGCAGGGATTGAGTGAGATGAACTTGGATGCCAGCTGTTACTGCTGGTCCAGGTGGCGAAAGGTGGCGGGGTGTGCTGAGGAAGTGAGAAGGCAACATCGAGGCTACATAGGGTTAGTGGTGTGGGAGGAATTGGAGAGGTGCATAGGGGATTCGAGGCGAGGTGGTATTGTTGAGAATGAGAAGAGATGTTGCATTAATAGTGCGAGTGGCAGTGTGGGAGCCTGGGTCGAAGGCGGATGCAGGGGCAGCGATCGCATGAGTAAGGGGTAGCAGAGAGAAGAATGCAGAACTTGCCTTGGTGAAATGGACCTTCTCGCTGCACAGCTGGTCATTCCTGCAGACCATGGAGACAGCACTGACCCAGGTGGTGACCATGTATCAGGCTTCCAGAGTCTGATGTCGAGGCCTCCTCTGCCAGTTCTCCAGAAAGAAGTCACCCCTTGTTTACACTACCCCATCCCACATGATCTCCAAATCCCTGTCAGAGAATTGCAGCATCACCTTCCTCTTGTCTGATATGTTCAGATCTTGTCCATCATTAAGTAGTGCAGTGTTTGAATGCCAACGCGGGCCCAGGGGCACAACAGCCTTTAAATGATGGAATGGATGTCAGGGATGCCAGTCTTTCTGCAATATTTACTGAGTGGGAAATTGTTCTGGAAATGGTGTGTGATAAGATGGGGCCAAAATTGGACGTGAAGGAGGCCATAAAAGCAAGGTTGGTAAAGTAAAATCCGACTATCCTTAGTTTTCCATGGTGGTTCAAATGCAGTTTACACAGTTGGTGTAGATGAGAAGACATTGTGACTGCTGTCAGGATTCTGGGGATTGACTCTGTCTGATACATTGCCTTTGGTCACATACCTGCAGGACTTTGAAGGCATGGACGTCTTGCATTGCATAGCATCTCAGAACTGATGTATAGATTTTGTGGTGATCAGAAAAAACTTCTGCATTGCTACTGACCTCAAAGAAAGCCATCCACCCAGGTGTAACTATTTCTGTAGTGTTGGTTTCATCTACTTGTCATTTTGAAAGTAGTCACAAGTGCCTTTTTCTGAGTTAGAAGTCGTGCCTTCTTTGAGTTGAACCTCGGTGTCCATTTCCTTTGTCGTGTGAAAGGTCAGGTGGTGAAGAGACTGGCTGGGGCTAATCTCCATTAATGTAAAGACCTGAGGAGATCAGGAAAATGACACCCTCAGTTTGGTATCAGTTACACAAAGATGCATAATCCTTCTTCAACTGCATTAACTAGTCACAATATGCTCATATCTTTCTAGGCGCTACAGCTCATCATCAGATTTCTCTTTATTTTCCTTGAAGGAGGATGCCTCAGGTTCCTATATAACCATGCTGGTCAGGTTCTCCCTCTCTACAGTGCCAGGTTGCAAAGAGTGCACAAGGACATCATGATCTGATAACCCCTTCCTGGGATATATTAAAGTGTGATTCAGGCTTAGGTCATTACATTGCCAGTGTTCTATTTCCTTGTTATTTCTGTCCTAAACCTCCACATTGGGTTAAGCCACCACCTCCTTTTGTATCACAAAATCCATGCTTAAAGATTTATGATGGTTACTGAAAAACACAGGAACCTGAAGCTTCCACATTATGTGGGAATCTTAGCTGCATATAGTTGGAATTAAATCCTTCCCTTTTATTGAAGTTTGCCTCAATGGACATGTGTTCAGTGTATCCCACCCTCAACCTGGGGAACCCAGTGATGGTCCCATTTCTCTGGCTTGTTCAGACTGGATCAGTGCTGCCTCACTGTCTGTCTAAATCAGTGTGATAGTGGAGGTATTGTCCACTTGTCATCCTGAAAGACCAATGTTTATCATTTCGAGGCAGTGATGTGCAATTGATTTGCAGACAGTGTAAAAGTTGATGGGAAAGCAAACAGCAAGGATAATGTATGGAGCCTACACAGGTTAAGTGAGCAGGCAAAAACTTGGTAAATAGAATATAATGTGGGAGATATGATGTTATGCACTGTGACAGGAAAGCTGAGCATGACTTCAGTGGACAAAGACTGCAGAAAGCTGCAGCACAAAGGGATTTTGGGTCTGAGTGCTTGCATTGCAAAAACGTAGCATCCAAGTTCAGGTGAGTAATAGGAAATGCAAATGGAATGTTGGCCTTTATTTCAAAGGGAATAAAGTACAAAATAAAGAGATCTTATCCAAACTTTATTAGGCATAATTCAGACCACAGCTGACATAGTGTAACAGTTTTGGCTTAAGTCTGAAAGTTTTGGTCTAATGAAAGATATACTGACATTGGAGGCAGTCCAAAGTAGTTTACTAGATTGGTTCCAGGTATGTAGGGATTTTCTTATGAGTAGAGCTTGAAAGGGTGGGCTTGTATTCATTGCGTTTAGAAGAATGAGGAGATGCCTGATTGAAACATTTTAGATTCTTAAGGTACTTAGTTGTGGAAATTCAGGAAGGTTGTTTCCCCTTGGGGGGAATATCTAAGACCAGAATAAGGAGTGACTTGTTTAAGACATAGATGAGGAGGATCTTCTTTCTCTCAGAGCAAAGGGAATCTATCAAATTCTTTTATTGCAGCGAACTGTCGAGACTGTTGTTAAAAATATTCAAAGCTGAGATAGACAGATTTCTGGTCATTAAGGGATTCAAGGTTTATGTGAATAAGATAGGAAAGTGGAATTGATGATTAACAGATCAATCATGATCACATTGAATGGCTGAATAAACACAACAGACCAAATTTCCTGCTTCTTTTTTATGTCTTTATGGGAAATGCCACTTGTGTCTCCAGTAAGCCCTTGAAATGAAGGTGAAAAAGTTAAAGGCCACATTGAGCTTTACTGGCATTAACAATGATGACCAATAGGGTTCAGTCTGCTCATCATTCCGGAACAAAGTTCTGTGATGGCTTCAAAGGAGAGGTCCTTTGGTGACACTCCAACTGCATCTGGAGGTTGTTTATCCTCTATCCGTTCACGTCACCGCCAGGATAACTTCTCAGTGCTGGTGTCTCCTTGTGGATCACCCTCTGATGCTTCCCCATTCTCAATACTTCCCCACAGGTAAACTTTAGATGCTGCTGCTCGCAGCCCTTTGGCTGCACCTTCCTGCCTCTCAGCTTTTTCTCCCTGGACTGGTTGATGCCTATTGGAGATTTTATATATCATACATTTTGAGCTAATGGAGAAGATGAGATTTTACACTGCATTGTAACCAACTTTTTTTTTGTCTAATTCCTTTCTATAGGTTAGTAATCCGACAATCATGAGGCCTGCTCCTTTAAATATGTATTCGATTTGCCTTTAGATTTGTCTATTGTAGCTGCCTTTCTGTCCATTCCAAATGTTCAACACTCTGCATGAAAAGCAATTAAATTTAAACTGTGTGCTTTGCCTTTTCAAAGCTAGAGAAGTATTATCAGGCTATACTGCTTATCTGTGCTATTTTAAGTGGTACAAAAAGGTACCACTAATCTGAAGTACAAAATGCACTTGTGAAGCTTTTGGACTTTAATGTTTTCAACAATAGTTATCAGACGGTACAGAGATTGTCTGCATCTACTGAATTGAACAGATGAGCTTGCAAAAGAATTTTAAAAATCATTTCAGCTTCAGTGAATACCTTGAATATGATTAAATATAACCTGAACAGAAAAGGATATTATACAGAAAACAATGAATTTAAAAAATGGAATAGTAGCTGAGTTAGGATAAATCAGAAGGAGGGTGAAGGATAATTGATGGACAGCCAAATGGAAACTATTAAGAGATTGGATAAGTACTTTGAGATGATGGGAACATCTTTTGATCAAAAAAAGCTGCATATTTATGAAAATTATTTCAGTTCGTAGAGAGAAAAATAAAATGGGGATTATCTTTAAGGGTATAAAGGGATCACTAATGAAGATAAATATTCAAAAGGGATCTATATTACAAATGTTAAAGTACTAAAGGCAGAGTCATTAAGCTGTTTTGTCTTATAGCAAGTGAAAATATTAAGCAATGGTAATGATTAGATTCATTTACTTTCAATATAATTTGGCTTTCATTAAGGAGGGACAGAACAGTAGATTAGATTATCTACAGTGTGGAAACAGGACTTTCAGTCCAACAGATCCGCACCGACCACCTGAAGAGTAACCCACCCCTCTACCCTAAACCTACCCCTGACTAATGCACCTAACACTGAGGGATAATTTAGCATGGCCAATTCACCTGACCTGCACATCTTTGGATTGTGGGAGGAAACCAACACAGATGTAAGGAGAGTGTGCAAACTCCACACAGATAGTCACCCAAGGCAGGAATTGAACCTATGTCCCTGGTGCTGTGAGGCAGCAGTACTAACCACGGAGCCACCATGAGTTATTGAAACTTGCAGGAAAGCTTGGGAGATGCTTTAGCAGAGTGCAATTTGCTTTCATCTGAAAAGTCCATTTAATTCACAACCTCAAAACGCACATCCCTGTCAGCTGACACAGAAGAGGTCTTAGAGCACAGATTCTGATGATGCCGATTCCAATATTCTCAGCAGCAGGATGCACTGCCTCCTGGGAGAATAGTGAACTATTTTCCATTTTTGTTTGATCAAAAGATGTTCCCTTCATCTCAATGTACTTATCTAACCTCTTAATATTTTCCTTTTGGCTGTCCATCAATTATCCTTGCTACCCCTTCTGAGTTATGCTTATCTCTCTCACAATTCCATTCATTTTTAAAATTTTCATTGATCCCTGGATTACGCCTTTTCCTGTTCACGTAGATAAAAATTGTAGATTTATGATTACTATCAAAGGCATGAGGAGGGAAGAAATGTTTTCACTTGCTGAGCTACTAGAACTTGTAACTTTTTTTCCACAAGGGATAAATGAGATAAACTACATATTTAAAAGAGGCAATTAGACAAGCATCTGAAAAGGAAGAATCCGCTAAGATGTGGAGAAAACAGTGCATTTATTAATTTGGAGTGCTTGCCTTTGTTGCATAATAACCTATTTAAAAATAATACAAAATTACATAGATGAGAAATCATTTTACTAAAAGTAATTGTCATTTCTTTCTAGAATTTTAAAATATTTTGTGATAATATTCATGATTTTCAATCATTTCATATTGCAGCTCATGTTTCACTTGAAATTCTGCTAAAATCCTAGTATCACTCTTTTCATTCACATGTTACCCATTATAAATATACAAATTAATGCCTTTGTTTCCCTGAATGTGTTAAAGTATATTGAGACATATAAGATTATGAAAGGATTGGACACTCTGGCAGCAGGAAACATGTTTCCGCTGATGGGTGAGTGCCGAACCAGAGGACACAGCTTAAAAATACGGGGTAGACCATTTAGGACAGAGATGGGGAGAAACTTCTTCACCCAGAGAGTGTGGCTGTGTGGAATGCTCTGCCCCAGAGGGCAGTGGAGGCCCAGTCTCTGGATTCATTTAAGAAAGAGTTGGATAGAGCTCTCAAAGATAGTGGAATCAAGGGTTATGGAGATAAGGCAGGAAGAGGATACTGATTAGGAATGATCAGCCATGATTATATTGAATGGCGGTGCAGGCTCGAAGGGCTGAATGGCCTACTCCTGCACCTATTGTCTATTGTCTATTGTTTATATGTACCAACAATGTGCCTGAAATTCTAGCTGCACTGTTGTCTGCTTTGCACTATTGGATCTCATTTCACACTTGTGTTAGAAGTATAAAATCCTAGCTCAATTTTTACGGAGAATACAACTTCAATTTCCAGTAAATAATTTATGTAAAACTTAATTTTTTTTTCTGTTTGTTTGACTTTTTGATCATGTAATTAGCTGGAAACTCCAGCTATACAAGGGTTCTTCTTTTTCCAAGAATTTTTGACCATTGCTCCTGTTGAGCCAAAAGATTCTTTGCCATGTAAAAGCTGAATATTTGCCCACCAAGTAGGCCCAAAGACAATGGCCATTCAATCTGAGAATTCCTGTCCTTATCCACAGCTTTGATCCAAAGTTAATGTTGTGGCCATTGAATGGAACCAGATGAGCCTCCACAAGATCACATCTGGAACCCCAAGAATCAGAATGATGCAGCACATAAAAATACTTATAGTTTATCAGGCCTGTACTGGCTCTTTCAATGAGGTATCTAGTTAAGCCCATTACCCTGTTCTTTCCCCATAGTGCGTATGGAAATCAGGTCAGATGAGCCTTCAAAGAGCACCTCAAGATGTTTATTTTCAAAGAAAAGGATTTGGAAAACAATCAGACAAGGAAATTTCTCATGTCAGAAATGAATCTAGGCATCTTTTCTAATAGTTGAGGTAGAGGTGGTACCTCTGTGGCATTAGGAGATCACCAAAATACACCTAAGACTGGTGTTGCAATTGCTTTCCCATGCTAATTTTATACTGTCCTATAAATGTGATATAACAAGTGAGTTCAAAAGAGGCAGTATATTGACCCATACAATTATTGTTTCTTATACATTAGCTATACAGAGCTGATTCATATAACTGCTTGCAAATTCATAGTTTATACAAAAAAATTAGAAATCACCTTTAGTAGGACTGAAAGATGAACATTTAATTTGGCTAATTGTACAAAATAGCAGGAGCATTTTGTGTATCATAATTGTACTCTGAAGGATAGCGAGACAGCAGGAGGCCTTTCAACCCTATAAGGTGGGTGGCACGGTGACATAGTGGTTAGCACTGCTGCCTCACAGTACCAGAGACCCGGGTTCAATTCCTGCCTCAGGCAACTGTCTGTGTGGAGTTTGCACATTCTCCCTATGTCTGTGCGGGTTTCCTCTGGGTGCTCAGGTTTCCTCCCACAGTCCAAAAAATGTGCAAGTTAGGTGAGTTGGCCATGCTAAATTAACCATAGTGTTAGGTGAAGGGGTAAATGGAGGGGAATGGGTCTGGGTGGGTTGCGCTTCGGATGGTTGGTGTGGACTTGTTGGGCTGAAGGGCCTGTTTCCACACTGTAAGTAATTTAAGCCTGTTTTGCCATTTACTGAGATCATGGCTGAGCAGTGTCCTCACTCCACCCTCCTGCCTTGTGGGTCTCTCACATTTCATCTACATGTCAAACAGAACTTTGAGCAATCTTAGATGTAAAATTGTCAATTGAGCCAACATTCTGTGCTGATATTTTGTCCAGTCATTTTAGGTTAGAATTTTTTTTATTTCAGAAATGTACTTTATTGATAAAAAAAACATTTTCTACAACCACATTGTCACAAAAGTAGTTCAATTTTGTACAGTTGATATCAAGCAAATAAACAAAACATTGGACTTTGGCTCTATCCAAAAAGACCTCTCTTGTACATACAATACTAATATTTACATATATTTGATGCACTGTAAGGGTCTGGTAACTGAACAGACCCCCATTTACCATCAGCAGGAAGACCTCAGACAGTGGTCTTTCCCCACTGTACCTTGGCAGCAGTTGCCCCAAGCTTGCTTCTGCAAAATCAAATGTTGCTATAATAAAAAACTTTACCTTTAATTATCAGTTTACATCATTGTGTTGAAAGCATCATTTTAAATTTGTTAGCTGTAACAAAATTATCTTTAAATCTTTAGCATTAGCATTGGAAGTGCATCTTCGAACTGTATTTCGATAATGTTATTTATTGCACAATGCATTGCCTAAATACCAGTTACTTTTTCCCAGGGAAACATTATGCAGATATCCAAACCTCAATTAATTAAAATAACACAGAGCACAGTAACAAGTCCGTATAATTATTGTGACACATACAATGCCAATTTCGTCAAAACACATTTTGGTAGCTTTTTATTTGTAAGGCAGAGGGATATTTGAGGTTTTGCTAGAAATTAAAAAAAAAGGTGTCTCATTATTTAAATCAGAGGCTGGAAGAATGTAGGAGTAGGTCCGTGACTTGACTACAGTAAGATAATGATGCTGGCAATCTCACACAGTTACAATAAGCTGGCTTTGATTTTCTTTGCTTTGTTTTTCTTTCATAAATAGACCTAACACTGGGTAGAATAAAAGAAGAAATGATGCAAATACCGTATCTACTTGTGTAAAAGTCAAACTTTACACACTTTTTTTTAAAGGTTAAATTTATGGAGTTGACTATTACGTGGATAGGACTTTTGAGAAACTGCAACTCATGCTGCAGTCTAAAATACCATATCATTAGCAGAAACCCAATTGATCTCTAAATGAATAACAAAAACGAATTATGGTAATATAACAGTGCTACAGTGGAACTGAGCTGAGCTGAGCTGCACACCACAGGGACCATTTTAAACTTTCTTGCCAAATTGGTGTCAATTGTATATCAAAACATATGATTAAAAAAAAATCATTTCCTCATCGTAACATTTATGTGCAGGATAATATATTGATTCACAAACATTGACCTGTTATCTGTGAAGATCTAAGGTTGACTTTTACACAAGATATATGGAAAATTCCAGGCTTTTTGTCCAAAAATAGGAGGTCGACTTTTATATGAGATTGACTTTGACTTTTACTCAAGTATATATGGTAAATAGCAGGACTATCAGCACCTGAAAGATAAAGATTTTGACAAAATGTCCTCAATCTCAAATATTAACCTGTCCTTTCTCATTTCTGATACATTTACATTTTTTTGGAAATTACATATGATGAGCCACTGAACATTACCAAGCATTACCAGATATGGGCACCAGATTCTATTTAGGATGTACCTTTAGCATGTACATATGTATGTGAATCTTAAGAAAACCGATGGAATATATGATGACCACATTATAGGAAGGACATTATAGAAACAATGTAGAGGAGATTTGCCAGGATGCTTCTTGGACTTGAGGGTCTGAATTATGAGTAAAGATTGAATCAGTTAGGGCTGTTTTCCTTGGACCAACAAAGGTTGAGAGAGAATTTATAATATTGAGGGACATAGATGGGGTGGATCGGAAGGCACTTATTCCATTAGAAAAGGAATCTGTAACTAGGGGTCATAGATTTAAAGTAATATGTAGAAGAATTAAAAGAGGGTTGAGAAATATTTCGTTAACCCAGAGAGTGTGGAAGTCTGGAACTCACTGCCTGAAAGGGTAGTCGAGTCAGAATGCTCATAATATTGAAACGGTATTTAGATAGTCATGTATTGTCATCACCAGGGCTATTGGTCAAAAACTGAAAAATGGGATTATTATCATCAGATCCTTGAGCAGTGTGAAAGTAAATGGGCCAAATGGCTTCCCTGTGACATAAGTGTCCTTGAGTCTATATCAAAAATCCTCAGTATGTGCATGAGCAAATGAAGCATAGATGTGTCATTACTCTACTCCCCTCCTCTTTGAGTTGTGAATTTATCTTATCAGACTGAATCAAGATGTAGATATTCTGTTCTAATAAACCTGTTTAAAGATGTTATTGTGCATCTCTGGAGCAGGCGTGATTTGAACCATCTCCTGGTTTAGAGGAAGGGGCACTACCACTACCACAACTCAAAAGTCCTGCAAATGGTCACTGTATAAACCAATAGGCATGTTGTTTCAGTAAAGCAGGCCAAGTGTACGGTATTTTGATAAAGTAAATAATAAGATATTATCTTCACTGGCAAGAGGGTCAGTCACCTGAGGACATAGATTGAAACTACTTGGCAACAGAACCAGAAAGGAGACAACTCAGACAGTGATATGCAACAATACCTCTTCTTATGTTTACCTGCACAAATCTGTCCCCAGATAAGTGAAACAAAGAAGTAATTTGCAATTGACGTAATTTATTAATATATTTATCATTAGTAAATCTTCTGTACTGAGAAATTACAAATAACGTGCACCAATTTTTTGGTCTGGGAATTGTGATATGAACAAATTGATGCTATGAGCTAGTGAGGGCAGGAATAGGAGGATAGAGCAGATGAATGCATGGCTGAAGAGCTGGTCTATGGTAAAAGATTTACATTTTTGGATCATTGGAATCTCTTTTAGGGTAGAAGTGACCTACACAAGAAAGACAGTTTGCACCTAAATTGGAAGGGGACTAATATACTGGCAGGTAGACTTGCTAGAGCTACTCGGGAGGATTTAAACTATTAAGGTGTGGGGGAAGGGAGATCGTAGAGAAAGAGATCAAACTGAGACTGTAACAGTTGAGAACAGAAGCGAATCAAACAGTCAGGGCAGGCAGGGGCAAGGTAGGACTAATAAATTAAACTGCATTTAGTTCAATGCAAGGGGCCTAACAGGGAAGACAGATGAACTTAGGGCATAATTAGGAACATGGGACTGGCTCAAGGATGGGCAGGACTGGCAGTTTAATGTTCCAGGATACAAATGTTACAGGAAGGATAGAAAGAGAGGCAAGAGAGGAGGGGAAGTGGCGTTTTTGATAAGGGATAGCAATACAGCTGTGCTGAGGCAGGATATTCCTGGAAATACATCCAGGGAAGTTATATGGGTGGAAATAAGAGATAAGAAAGGGATAATCACCTAATTGGGATTGTATTATAGACCCCCTAATAGTCAGAGGGAAATTCAGAAACAAACTTGTCAGGAGATCTCAGCTATCAGTAAGAATAATAGGGTAGTTATGATAGGGGATTTTAACTTTCCAAACATAGACTGGGACTGCCATAGTGTTAAGGGTTTAGGGTTTAAGATGGAGAGGAATTTGTTAATTGCGTACAAGAAAATTTTCTGATTCAGTATGTGGCTGTATCTACTAGAGAAGGTGCAAAACTTGACCTACTCTTGGGAAATAAGACAGGGCAGGTGACTGTGGTGTCAGTGGGGGAGCACTTTGGCGCCAGCCACCATAATTCTATTAGATTTAAAATAGTGATGGAAAAGGATAGACCAGATCTAAAAGTTGAAGATCTAAACTGGAGAGAGGCCATTTTTAACGGTATTAGGCAAGAGCTTTCAAAAGCTGATTGGAGGCAGATGTTGGCAGGTAAAGGGACGACTGAAAGTGGGAAGCCTTCAGAAATGAGATAACAAGAGTCCAGAGACAGTATATAAAGGAAGTAGGAGTATACTTAAGAGGGAAATCAGGAGGGCAAAGCAGGGACATGAGACAGCTTTGGCAAATAGAATTAAGGAGAATCCAAAGGGTTTTTACAAACACATAAAGGACAAAAGGGTAACTAAGGAGAGAATAGGGCCTTTCAAAGATCAACAAGGCAGCCCTTGTGTGAGCCGCAGAAAATGGGGGAGATACTAAATGAGTATTTTGCATCATTATTTACTGTGGAAAAGGGTATGGAAAATATAGAAAGTAGCGAAATAGATGGTGACACCTTGTAAGATGTCCATGTTACAGAGGAGGGAGTGCTAGATGTCTTGAAATGCATAAAGGTGGATAAATCCCCAGGGCCTGATCAGGGGTACCCAGACCTCTGTGAGAAGTGATTGCTGGGCCCCTTGCTGAGATATTTGTATCATCGATAGTCACAGATGAGGTGCCAGAAGCCTGGAGGTTGGCTAACGTGGTGCCACTCTTTAAGAAGGGTGTTAAGAACAAGCCAGGGAACTATAGACCAGTGAGCCTGACGTTGGTGGTGGGTAAATTGTTGGCGGGAATCCTGAGGGACAGGATGTACATGTATTTGGAAAGGCAAGGATTGATTAGGGATAGTCAACATGGCTTTGTGCATGGGAAATGATGTCTCACAAACTTGATGGGATTTTCTTTGAAGAAGTAACAAAGAGGATTGATGAGGGCAGAGTGGTAGATGTGATCTATATGGACTTCAGTAAGGCATTCGATAAAGTTCCCCATGGAAGACTGGTTAGCAAGGTTGAATCTCACGGAATAAAGGGAGAACTAACCATTTGGTATGATTTCCTTTATCAGTCAGAGTATTGAGTACAGGAGTTGGGATGTCATGTTGCGGCTTTACAGGACATTGGTTAGGCCACTATTGGAATATTGCATGCAATTCTGGTCTCCTTCCTATCGGAAAGATGTTGTGAAACTTGAAAGGGTTCAGAAAAGATTTACAAGGATGTTGCCAGGGTTGGAGGATTTGAGCTATGGGGAGACGCTGAACAGGCTGGGGCTGTTTTCCCTGGAGTGTCATAGGCTGAGGGGTGACCTTAGAGGTTTACAAAATGATAAGGGGCATGATTAGGGTAAATAGACAAAGTCTTTTCCCTGAGGTGGGGGAGTCCAGAACTAGAGGGCGTAGGTTTAGAGTGAGAGGGGAAAGATATAAAAGAGACCTATGGGGCAGCTTTTTCATGCAGAGGATGATACGTGTATGGAATGAGCTGCCAGAGGAAGTGGTGGAAGCTGGTACAATTGCAACATTTAAAAGGCATCTAGATAGGTATATGAATAGGAAGGGTTTGGAGGGATATGGGCCGGGTGCTGGCAGGTGGGACTTGATTGGGTTGGGATATCTGGTCAGCATGGACGGGTTGGACCGAAGGGTCTGTTTCCATGCTGTACATCTCTATAAGTCTGGTTGCAAAATAGCCTAGCAATGCAATATTCTGACATTGGACATCATTGTTTCATCATGCTTAAAATAAAACGAGCAATACAAAAAGGTTCTTAGTTTAAGAAGTCCATCATAATAATTGTGCCAATAGTAGAAGCCATTAGATTACTATTAGTGAAATGTGATGAAAGGGTGGTTCAAGAAGTTAACCAGGAAAAGATTTTACCTTAAATGGCAGTTTGATTGTTTTTTCATTGGTCAATTTAAATCTTTAAGGGAAACTCTGGAGAGTTTCAGGCTCTCCAGAAAAGCGTGTTAAAGGAGGTAACAGACACCATTAGGAGAAAATCAATAGTTCTCAATGGAATCACCAGGAAGTGGTTTGTTTGACATTAGACAAGGTACCACACTCACTTGTATTCAAGAGTTAACTAATACACCGTTCTCGGAGGCTGACAGGTTCATCTATTTCAACAAGACTACAGGGAAGCAATTGGAAAAAATAACTAAACTTTACCATTGTAGACATTCCAAGAATCTAAGTGATTGTATAACATGCTCACATGAAAATAGCCACTCGTGGGTACCTCAGTGGCATTGATGAAGCCTGAAGAACAGGTGGCTCCAATACTGCAATAAGACGACTCACAGTGAATGTGATATCGCGATGGCTTGTCACATCACTATCTTTCTTAGTCAATCATCTCTGCTTCATTTGCTTGTAAGTTCAAGTACTCATGTAACATTGTATCACATGGTCAATTTCAGAACCAATACTTTTATTTTGAAGTGAGGTCATTGTTCTTATATAGAAAAATACAGTCATCAGTTTATGAACAAAAAGGTTCCAGAAACAATAAATAAGATAAAGGACCAATTAATTTTTCTTTATTAAAGAAATCACCAAAAGAATATCCTGGTCTTCTGTTAATAGAAAAATGTAAACTATTAAATCAAGTCATTCAGGTAGACATTGCCTTGGTTTACTATTGATCCAAAGACTGCAGTTGAGATCTTGTGACCTCTTCTGTGGTATGGTTGGAAGGCAGGGCATCTGATCAGAAGGAAGGCCTTCAAGAGGGGTCCGTGCCACCCAAACTCTCTACTTCAATTAAGTCTGTGGGAGGAAGACCCACAAACACCTGACTCACTCCACTGCCAATGGAGGTGCTTTAGTTAGCAACTAGGCAGTTGTCTGCCACACTATGAGCATAATATGCAAGCCCTTCCATGTTTGCTGGTGGCCTCTGGAGGAGAATGGAGTTTCCTCCTGGATGACACTCAGTAAAGATTGAGGGACCTAGCATTGGGATGGGCCAACACTATATTCTTCTCTCCTACAACCTCCATCCTGTGCCATATACCAACCATCGCTCAGCTGTGACCTGAGTCTTTCTTTGAATCCAAAGCCTCAGGTATGTGCTGTGTTAGCTACTGTAGTGGTGCTGCTGAATGCAGAAGAATGGTCAGCTTCTCAATGGCCAGCAGCTTTCAATGGTTAGTTCCTTCACTCCAACCTCCCAAGGCTTTTGGACCCAGGGAAAGAACAGCCAACGGCCTGTCAAGATGAGGTGGACCTCATTGAAAAAAGGTGGAGTGGCTCCTGCCTGATCTCCAACTAGCAGCCGCGATCCCCATCACTTCCACCAGATTCCCTGCAGTGTTTGCAACAATGCTGTGTGCTACTGAATGTTCAGCCTGGATTATATGGTCAAGTCCTGGAGGTGAACTCATAAGCTACTGATGCATAGACTAAAGGAGGTTACATTGGGTAGAGCTAAAACTTGATTGGTTACAAGGCAGCCTTTTAGGAATCATTGCTTTCATCCAAAATGATTGCTTACCTTACCTTAACAAATACCAGAAAGTCACTGCTACACCCAACACTAATACAAATGGCATGATCATATGTATAAAAGTTTGGAGTTCTCTTAAGTCAGGTTGCTGTAGTCTTAGCAGACCACAAGGCTGCTCTTTCATTAGAGAGAGATGATTGGTGATTTAGCCTGAGGGCCACCATGCCTCAGGTGAGGGGAGAGGTTGAGAAGAAGAGTCCTTTATGGTAACCTCAGCTGGTGCAGGGATTGAAACCATGTTTCGCAAATCAACCGTACAGCCAACTGAGTATTTCAGTCTAACGTTCACTCACGGTTGCTTGATTCAGCCAGTTACTTAGTTTACATCTAAGCCGTAAGTCTTTAGGATTCCAAGCTAATCTCAGGGTCTGTGTATGTGATTTTGACTGACAATTCGGTGCAGTATTGAGGGAGTACTATATTGTTGGAGACAATGTTACTCAACAATAATGCATTTATAAAGCACATCTTCTGCAGAAAGACATGCCAAATTGTTAAGTTGAAACTTGCTCATAAACAGTTGGATATAAAAAATTCAGCAAATATTTTAAGAGTGAAGTCCTCTCAATATCTGAGCCAATGGAAATATCTCAATCAATGACACGAAAAAAGAATAACACTGAAATTTACTTGTAGGTTCTCTCTGTACACAAATTAGCCACCATATCTACTTATGGAGCATATATAAATTATAGTTCAAAAGTATCTGTTGTTTGTAACATGTTTTCAAGATTCTTTGAAAGTTTGGAAGGTGCAATGCTAATGAAGGTCTTCTTTCTTGGTTTGGAAGGTGTTTTGTATGAGCTATGAAAATATGCAATTTCTCTGGAACATTACTGGCTAGTGGAAAATAAATTAAGATTGGTATGTGTCGTTTGAAAACATCTCATTCATATTATTGTGATGCTGCTTTGAAGTTATCTATTATGTTTTATGCAGGTAAGCTGTTTTCAATGTTCACATAACAAAATAAAATGGATGCAAAATGGGCTTATAACTCTGGTATGAGTTAGGTAATCTACTGCTTGAATGTTCTAAATCCAAGAGGTAATCTTACATCACTTATTGACTGTGTGGATTGCCTATGTTTTAAATTTTCCATCTCATCTGTGTGTGTTTACCCAAATTTGGTTGGTTTTAACATTGACAGTTAGAGCCACCAACAAATTACTATAATATTTTTTCCTAACACAAGAACTGAAGTAACCAGCAAGTGGAGCTCTGTGCTCGTGTTCCTGTGTGAAGTTCCTGTGTGCATGTTGCAGTCACCAACGTAACTGGGAGCATTGGCCTTTCATGCATTCTACAGGTAGTGGTTTAAATAGGACAGCATCATTCATATTCTGTTGTCTTCATCCTCAAAGCAAGTAGCTCATAGTTCCATGTATCTGATTAGTATAAATTATAATGTCATTTACAGCCTATTTAAATCAAGTACTTTGAGGCAAAATGGGCTAATATGGGAACAGGACATTTTAAGTCAGTCATGACATAAATTTAACATTCCATTGATACAACATTGTTTGCTGTAGTGTCATGTATAAATCATCAGAAGGAGAATTAACAAAATTATTTAATGAAAAACCTTTTTATTCCTTTTAGATCGTCTTTATTTTTACATGGTTAATTCAAATGTGAAAATAGTAGTCAGCTTTCACTGATATAATTAATTGCCAAATGGGAATTTTTATTGTAAACAATTTTTATTGTAAACTATTGTATTTTTTTGGAGATTGTAACTTCTTTCAGTGATATATGTAGTAAGTGTGATATATGTAATAAGATGAGGAGGGAATAAACTTGGGTTTTAGGCCTGGATATCCAATGATATGATCACTTCACCTTTTTTGCTTAGATCTTTATTCAATATTGAATGGTACTTAAAATTAATTTGTATAAATCAGGTTTTATAATTGACATGCTGCTAAAATAAATAATTGTATTTGTTTAGCTGATATGATGTTTGCAGACAAATTAATTTGGGATTTGTTGTTCTCATGTGATTCTACTGCTTTTTCCTTATAGAGTAAATATACTCTTGTATATTGTTTAGTATTTATTCCAACTGATTTTACATTTTTCTGATAAATACTGATTGTTTCTGTATGTGAAGAGTTTGAACTAATGATCTTTGTGTTAATTACTTTAGTACCCTCCAAAGATCATTTGGTTTTTATTCTTTTATTGAGGAGAATGAGACTGAATAAATTACTGAGTTGGCAGAAAATAATCTGGTCATATGTTACTAGTGTGTTGTCTGCAGATAAATATTTATTTATTAAAGCTATTACAAATGGACATAAATTACTTTTTCTTTTGGCATAATTTGAATTAATTTTCTGCATTCAATCAACCGTTCTGCCAGTTAATTGTGTATATTAACACCAATATTAAGCACATGATTATTTTTCAAGCTATGCAGCTTTTCTCATGAAGCTTTTGTGCTTCTTCCGTTGTCTCTAATTCCTTTCTCCTTGTTAGTTACATGAGCTAGCATTTGTTGTTCATGAAAAAAAAAATGTTTTAGTGCTCTTTCTGTTTGTGATAGATTTCAATTAGAATTCCTACGATGTGGAAACAGGCCTTTCGGCCCAACAAATCCACACTGACCCTCTGAAGAGTACACCCAGACCCATTCCCCTACCCTAAAGTTGCCCTTGACTAATGCACCTAACCTACACATCCCTGAACACTATGGATAATTTAGCATGATCAATTCACCTAACCTGCACATCTTTGGATTGTGGGAGGAAACACACACAGACTCTGGGAGAATGGGCAAACTCCACACAGACAGTCACCCAAGGTTGGAATTGAATCTGGGTCCCTAGCACTGTGAGGCAGCAGTGCGAACCACGGAGCCACTGTGCTACCCCATGGGCAACTTGAAAAATTCAAATTTAGAAATTAACTTTGAAGTCAAGATCAAAATATTCAACTTATAAGGCACAAAAATAGAGGGGCTGAATTTTCCCATTTTCAGGTAAAGTGGTTTTTCAAGTGACATTCCTGACAGTTGCTCTGCCATTGCCCATGTCGATTTTTGCAAATGTTATCTCATCAACTTTTATCTCATGCATTGTTCAATTGGGTCTTCAGTTCCAAACTCACAGACTTTGTGCAGCAAGAGAGGGGAAGTGCCCCTCTCTGATCGGACTTTGCTATGTTGACTCCACTGGCACCATACTTAAACCTTAGCTCCACAGCATGTCGGGCATTGCCATCCAGGAACTGGTGTGTACTCTGCAGTGTTCCAGCATTAGCTCTGAGGAAATGGCCCAGAGAAGCCCTCTGCTTTGTGGACAGGGACCTTGAGGTGCTGGTGGAGAGGAAAGCCAAAATATATATTTAATTGGTCTGCCATCTCTTTGTACCCATTAACCATTAACATTATCATACCTCTTTTTCTTCTTTATCTGTCTTTTGTAAAAAAAAAACGAATACCCCTCGATATTCATTTCCCATCTCAGGTCACCCTGTAGCCATGGTTCTAGTCCTGCCCAGGTTCAACCTGTCCAACATGTCACGCTATCACCTCCCCCCAGATCTGGTTCTAATGCCTCAGGAATCTGAAACCCACCCCTTTGCACCATTCCCCCAGCCCTGTATTTATCTGATGTATTCTATTTCTACATATGTGTCACTGCCAGAAATCCTGAGACCACTACATTTGAGATCCTACTTTTTAAAATTTGCCTCCTAAATCCCTGTATTCAGCTTTTAGGACCTCCTCCCTTTTTTTAAAAAAAATTGTCATTTGTACTAAAATGTACTACAACCACTGCGTGTTCACCTTTTCTCTCCAGAATGTCCAGTAGACACTACAAGACATCTTTAACCCTTGTACCTGGGAGGCAACATACCATCCTGGAGTCCTGTTTGTGGCTGTTGAAGAGCCTATTGATTCCCCTTACTGTTGAATCCCCTGTTACTATAGCAATCCCACCCTATTGCTCCCTTCCAAGCAGCAGAATCAGTCGTGAGATATCATTCTCCCAGCAATATCCAAAGCGATATGTCTGGATACGCAATGATATGATCACTTCATCTTTTTTGCTTAGATCTTTATTCAATATTGAATGGTGGCAAGAGTGACCAGATTCATTGAACTGGAGGCAAGTGAAACCCAGCAATGATATAGTATTACAGGAAGAAACCCACTAGACCAATCTGAACCCTGGGGTGAGGGAAATTCCTGAAGGGTACCTTAGCAGTAGTAGGTGCACACAAACAACATATAGGCACTGAACTGCAGAATGAGAAAGCCTGCATGGAAAGCCCATGGGAAAAGGTGTGCACTCGTGTCCGTGGTGGGCAACAGGGAAAATCAGTTTGACCACACTGAGTAAAACAAAACAGGAATCAAAATCTGTGAAGAAACAAGGCATAATCCTGACCATGAAGGAACACCATCATGGGAATCCAACCCAGCCAACTTTATAGAGGGTCACAAATGTTGAGAGAGAGGCCAGAGCTTGGATGCAGCCACGGTATAGAATTTATCACATATCACAGCATGCTGCAGGAGTCTCAGCAGCAGGAGCACAATGAACTTTTCCTGGGAGTTGGCAGGCTATATCAAGTGATGACAAGAATCACAGAATGAGTTCTGGTACATTAGGTTAAATGGCAGCAAAACAAACTTAATAAATTGGATACTGATAAAAATGTTGAGTCCTTTTTGTGACCAAGATACCTTAGAATATCTTAATTCAACATTATGGCTCAAGAAATTCTAGGATCTGAATGAGGGACCGGATGCATGCTCTACGGTATGCTATAATGGAGAAGGGTTTAAAAATATAGGAATTAGGGACAGAAGTAGGCAATTCAGCCCTTTGAGCCCATTTCACTGTTATCCTTGTCTCAACTGCACTTTCCTGCCAGTTCCCTGTAGCCCTTAATCCCATTTTTCATAAGTAACAGATCTATTTCTTTCTTGAATCTGTTGACTGATCCTGCTTTCACTGCACTCTCGGCAGTGAGAACCTCAAATTCACAACCCTCTGTGGGAAGCAATTTTTCCTCATCTCAGCTTTGAACCTACTACCTCTCTCTCTATCTGTGACCACTTGTTCGAGATAACCACAAGGGGGAGCATCTGTTCCACTTCTCCATCACTTTTAGCATTTTACAGAGGAACCCCAATTATCCAAACCACACGGCTGGGGAGTATTTTGTTCGGATAATTGAATGCCAGATAACACAGTTTAGTCAAGCATCGGTACCTTGCAATCTTTTCCAGATAATCCGAAATTCGGATAATCAAATGTCGGATATTCGAGGTTCCTCTGGACATCTCTCAATCGGATTCCCCCTCATTCTTCTGAACTTTAGCAAATACAAACCCAAGCTATAAAATTGCTCCTTGAATGGCACTCTTCTATCCCTGGAATCAAGCTGGTGAATCTCCTCTGAACTGTCTCCAGCACAACTAAATCCTTCCTCAATCATGGGATAGGGGAGTGGGGAAACTGAGCACAATATGCCAAGTGTGGCCTCAACAACCCCTTATATAATTGTAACAGCACTTCTTTACAAATGGAATGGATTATAAAGGTAATAAATGTTAGGATTTAATTTGCCTTTCTTATTATAACTGCAGACACTGACAAACTAAGCTTTGTTTTTCAAGTGTTCAGGTATCTCCTCCTTTATGATTGACTCCAACAAGCTCCCCATTACAGAGATCGAACTAATTGGCCAGTAGTATTAAAGAATAAGGGTGTCATTTTAGCATGTTTCCATTCCAATAGTACCATTCCACGAGCCAGGGAATTTTAGGAATATTATGGCTAATGCATTCATTACCTCTGTTATCTCTTTTAATAGCCTGGAGTGCAGACTATCAAGCCCTGGGGACTTATCTGCCTTTAATCCCATCAGTTTACTTCATACCTTCTCTCTGGTTATCGGAATTTCACCAAGTTCTTCTGCAGTAACTGCAGTTTTTTGGGAATAAATTAATATCTTCCACTTTGAAAACAAATACACAATGTTGATTTAGTACCTACGCCATTTCTAAGTTTCCCATTATTACCTTGACATTTGCGTCTTCTAAAGGGCCAACTATTCTCTTCCTTTTTAGATACTTATAGATGCTTTTGGTTTCAGTGTTTATGTTTTCTGCTAGTAACTCTTTGCTGACCTATAAAGTTCTCCCAATCCTCCAAAGTGCTGCAACATTAGCACAATGATAAGCCTTTTAATAATCTTAATTCCTTGTTAAGCAATGGATGATTTTTCACCTTTTTACGATTCCTCTTCCTTTCAGGAATGTACTTTAATTGAGAAGTATTTAGTATCTCCCATATTCCATTATTTTTCAATTGTACTGCCCTTTAACATTTTTGCTCAGTTCACTCGGACCAAATCCTTCCTCAGACCTGTATAATTACCTTTGTCCAATACTAAAACTCTCACGTGACTGTATCTTTACTCTTTCAATCTGAATTTGAAGCTCTAGCATGTTGTAGTCACTCCTTTGAAGAAGATCCTTAACTATATAACACAATTTATCAATTCCTCTTCATTATATAATACCAAATCTAAGATAGCCAGTTCTCTGGCTAGCTCCATGACTAGAAACAATCTTGCCCTAAGAAACAATCTCTCATATACTTTGTGAAATCTTCTTCAAGGCTAGCCTTGCCAAGTTGATTAATCCAATCAATGTGCATGCTCAAATCACCCATAATCATTGTTGTGCCCTTCTCTCAAACTTCCTGGTTTATATTGTCCCCTACTTCAGAAATACTGTTCAGGGCCTGTCAATTATTCCTACCAAGGGTTTTTTCCTTACTTGTTATTTCCACCCAGACTGATTCAACATTTTGATCTCTAGTGCCAATATAATTTCTTAATACTGCTTTGATTTCATCCTTAAGAAATAAAACACCACCTCCAGCTCATTCTTGTCTATATCCTTTCAGAATACTGAGTACATTTGGACATTTAAATCCCATTCCTGATCTGCTTTTACCCACATTTCAGTAATCCCCCACCAGGTTGAACCTATTTGTCTCTACCTGCGCTGTCAGCTCTTCAACTTTATTGCAAATGCTATCATTTAGCATCAGGTTTTTAATTAAGTTCTACTGATTTGTCTTTCGCTTTTAATGTTCTCTTGTGCAATGCTTTTTCTATACTCTCCACCCTTATTTATTAATCCCTGAAAATACTGAGCCTCATGTCTATCATTTACTCCAACTTTCAACTCAAATTTTGATGCTTTATGATTCCTTCCCTCACTATGATTGTTGGACTGGCCCTGCCATTTATGTTATTAATCTCCACCTTCTGCTCATTTTCTGATCTGGTGCTTTTGGTTCCTAACCACCTGTCTTATTAGCTTAAATTCACCTGAATTGTACTAGTCACTAGTTCAGAGATATTGCATTTATTAATAATCATTACAACTCTTTGCTAAAGTAACTGCTTAATTGCTTTAACAATTTTTAGGTTAGCAGCCACTGAAAATGTTAACCCCAACTCATTGTGACAGGGGTTACCTCCACTACAGAGACTCTGGCCTGATCATTGCAAAGGTGTGGGTCAGACACTCACTCCCTTTTCATCAGTAGAGGCAGCAAACAGTCGGAAAATAATGTATCAAAGAGGGTGCTGACCCTCTACTAAATGGCATTCTGTGCTAGGTTTTGTTTTTCTCCATATGGTCACAGAGAAAAAAAATGTCATTCAAGCTATTAATTGACAGAAATCCGAGATTTTTGACCTTCCCACACCTTTTTGGATTAATGCTGCACGTTTGTAACACTGATAACTCAGCAGTGTCTTTTGAGGAGAATTGGTCCTTCCTTGATGATGGCAAAGTGATAACGTTGTCTATCTAGTTCAGAGAACTCTCTAAGGAGATTCAGCAACCTGCATGTGAAGCTTTAAACATTTCTTAAATAATTAACATTATCATACAATTTGAGGTTTTTGAGATTATGGACTTTGAAAGATATATTTGCTTATGTTGCAAAGAGCTTCCAAACAAATTCCATACTATTGAAGCTTCAGTCAAGGTAGGGATGCTCCACTTGCATTGGAAGACTCTAATTGTGTGGGACATAAGAAACAGACGATTCGTCCCCTGTCTAGGTGACATCCTGAGTGCTTGGGAGCCTCCTGTGAAGCGCTTCTGTGATGTTTCCTCCAAGGCTCCCAAGCACTGAGGATGTCACCTAGACAGGGGACGAAATGTCTGCAACACAAATTCCCAGCTCGGCGAACAGAACCACAACAAAGAGCACCCGAGCTACAAATCTCCCAAACTTTGAACATAAGGATCTCTTTCTCTCTGGATTGTTTCTTAAGTCCAAATTGGATCATGGCAAAACTCAACATGCAGAAACTGCTGATTGTTTAAAAATGGCAGTTGAAGGCTGTAACACAGCCTATCATAAGCAATGGAAATATTTAGAGAGATCTTTCTCAGCTGAAGTATACAATATCAAATTATTAAACTCCTAAAGGTGCAAAATATGTTGGCAAATGTTAAAGTTGAACAGAGAATGAACTTTGAACTAAATGAGAATTGGCACAACCTATCTCGAACATTGAGATTACTAAATTAAAATTCCAACTGTTTGCAGTCAAACAATGCAATAAAGTTTTGCAGACTGAAAACAAAAAGCTTGTGAAAGATTGGCAGAATTCTTAGACTTACACAACCAATGTTTTAATTCACAACATAGAGATATATTGATAGGGAAAAAAAAATCCTTGGTTGCAGAAATGTTCTGAATTCCAAAATCACAGTGAATGATTCACTAAATAAAACATTTTCCTGCTTTCATTTAATGTCATTGGGTCAAAATCCTGGAAGTCCCTTCCTAACAGAGTTGTGGACATACCTAAACCAAACAGACTGCAATAGTTCAAGAAGGCAACTCTCTACCACCTTCTGAAGTGCACCTCAGTATGAACAATTAATACTGTATCAGACAGCTATGTTCACACCCATAAACAAATATTTTTTAAAAGAGCCATGGCCTCCTCTGCAAATTTGTCAAATACTGAAGCCTTTGATGGTTTTTGCTGGTTTATGACCAGAAAGAAATCCATCAAGCATGGTGAAAATCATCATTGATCAATATCATGCAAACCAACTGAGAATAGTTAGATACGGAAACAATTAACTGGGTTTCGAATCAGATAGCAGAGATTAGAGGGAACTGCTTTCACTTGATATATATTTGTCAGCTGTTGCAGCTTGCAGTGTGTTTTGTGAGTGTGAATGTGGTTATGGGAGAAATACTGTTCTGGGCAGCAGACAGTAATGATGCATTCCCTAAATCCCATTATGACATTTTGACATACACATTACAGCCATCTGGTACCATCACATTTCCTAAGTAGCAGCTTGTAAAAGTGAAAAATGAATCTTGGCAAGATCAAATAAACCTTATTTGCAAACCAGCAAGGCAATTTTAACAGATATTTTGGGGTATTTTTACCTGAAACAAAGAGTGTTTATTATGGTAAAGTACATAAAGGTCTGCCATACTTAAACAACCTTTTTCAATGTTCAAATTCACCTTAGGATTGATTATATTTTCCATCTTTGCTTTGCATTGTCAGCAATTAATTACAATAGAGTGAGCCACAAAACACAGTTTTCAATCATCTTCCGTAAGAAAGTATGAATACGTCTTGACCAAGGTGTAATGACCAAGGTGGTAATGTGCATTCTCTTTCTCTAATCTATCTGCTCTCCAGTCTTTTACTCTTCCCATCTAACCTGTCAAGCCTCCAAAAACATCTTATATATTTCAAAAACATCATTACTCATTCATCTGAACTCCAGTGAGTACAAGCCCAACTTACTCAACCACTCCTCATATGAAAGTCTTTCCAAACCCAGGATTAACCTGCTGACCCTTTTCTGGACTGTCTGCAGTGCTAGTGTATCTTTACTTAGATAAGAAGACCAATACTGGTCACGTTATTTCAGCTGTGGTCTGATTAGTGTCTTGTACAGATTGAGCAAGTTTTTTAATATTTTATTTCCTTTGAAACAAATGTCGACATTCTACTTGCCTTTCCTATCACACTTGGATGTTAATTTGTAAAACTTATGCATGAAGACCCCACAACCTTTCTGTGCTACATCCTTCTACAGTCTTGCCCCATTTCAATAATATTCAGCTCTTCTGTTCTTCCTACCAAATTGAATTACCTCACACTTTGCCGCATTATATTCTTTCTGCCAAGCTTTTGCCCAGTACCCTGCTTGTTATCGGCTCAAAGACTTTTAATAAGTTTGTCAGGCATGACTTCTCTTGCACCAAGCTATATTGATTCTGCTGGATTATATTATGTGTTTCTAAATGCTTTGCTATTATATCCTGTATAATGCTCTCTAAAGTTTTCCCAATGACAGACGTTAAGCTAACTGGCCATTAGATACATGTTTTTTGAGTCCATATGTTAATTTTAGACAGCTTACAATCACAGTTACCTAATATAGGCAGTCAACGATTTGCAAGTAATTTACTGACAGTTTATTGAGTTTGTTAAGAATCAAAAATTTAGAAATGATAATAAGTTAATTAGATGAAGGAACTATTGAAGATGGTTCACTGATACTAGAGGACAAACATGCTGTTAATGCAGAATGTTTTGGTCCCACAGTGTTAGAGAATGTTTCCCTCAGTCTTGCTCCACTACTTTTGGCCCAGCTTCCATGAGGTGGATTGTTCAAGAAAGACTGTTCTTTGGGCACTCACTGAGAACTGCTACCTACCAGGTTTGCTTAGTGAGAACTGCTCAAAGCAGAATTCCCCTCAGTCCTGAGCATAATTGGTATATCATGTTTCCAGGGGCAGTTTATTTTCACTGTGTCAATCAATCATTAGAACTCTTTTGGCCAATGGCTAATGGACAGCCACTCATGATGTTGGATGATCATCACACCGTTGCCCACCTTTATCTGAGGGTTAGTTACCATTCTTTCTAAGAATGAATGCTTCTTATTTTCGAAAACAACACACTGATAGCAGATTCATAGAATTGTAGAATTTTACAGTATAGAAAGAGGCCCCTCAACCCATCGTGTCTGTACTGGCTCCCAAAAGAGCACCCAGCTAATTCATTCTGCAGCCCCATTCCATAACCCTCTAAATTCATCACTTTCAAATATATATCCCAGTCTCTTTTGAAACCTCTCATGGAATCTGCCTCCACCAATCTTCCAGAAAGTGATTTCCAAATTCTAACAACTTTCTGAGTAAAGCAATTTCTTTTCATCTCACTCCTAGCTATCTTGCTGACATCTTGCAATTATGACCCTTAGTTACTCCACTTATTCATTTAACGGGATGAGGAGGTCACTGGCTAGGCCAGCATTTATTGCCCATTCCTAATTGCTCAGAGGGCAGTTAAGAGTCAACCACATTACTGTGGGTCTGGAGTCACATGTAAGCCAGACCAGGTAACTACGGCAATTTCCTTCCTTAAAGGACATTTGTGAACCAGGACTGACATATCACCTTGTAGAAACAGAATAAATCCTGTACCCTGTCAAAATTGTTGATAATTTTAAACACCTCAATAAGATTGCCTCTTAATCTTCTCTGTTCCATGGAGATGGAGCTCAATTTCTCTAATGTTTCCTTGGATCTAAAGTCCTTCATTCCTGGTATCATTCTGGCAAATCTCCTTTGCACTTTCTCTGGGGTTTTAACATCTTTCCTTAAATAAGGTGCTCTGAACTGAACAACAATATTCCCAACATGTTGATAAATGATTTGTAGAGGTGTGGCATTTTTTGTGTTTACATACTACGACTCTATTTGTAAATCGAAGGATCCTATAATCCTTCTTAACAACTATTTCACCTTGCTTGGTCACCTTCAGAGAATTATGTACTTGGACCCTCAGGTCCCTCTTCTCTTGACTCCCTCAAAGTTGTACCAATGAGCCTGTATTGTCTTTCCACATTTCTTCTAACAAAGTGCATTATCTGACATTTCCCAACATTGAAATTCATCTGCCAGGTGTCTACCAACTTGTTCCACTGAAGTTGCTCAGCTTCATCCTCACAATTCATGACTCTTCCTGACTTTGTATTCTCTGCAAATTTAGAGGTTTTGCCTTCAACACCCATCTCCAAATAATTTATAAAAAACAGAAAAAGCAACATTCCCAACACCAATCCCCATGGAACACTACTTTCAGCTCGTCTCCAATCTGAGGAATGCTCATCTATAACTACCCTCTGTTTCCTAACTGTGAGCCAACTTCAATCCATGCTGCCAAGAACCCATCAAACACAAAGATTTCTAATTTGCTAACCAAACTACCATGTGACGTAATATCAAGTGTTTTCTGAAAGTCCAAATACATAACATCCACAGCCTGTGTCATCTCATCAAAAAACTCAGTTAAATTTGTCAGATATGACCTACCCTTGACAAAGCCAACACCCAATGTTGACTGTCTAGTATTAGCTTATTTTTTTCTAAGTGTATATGAACCTTATCACATATTACGGCCTCCATCAGTTTTCCCACTATTGATGTTATGCTGACAGGTTTGTAGTTTATTTTGTATGGGTTATCTTTTGTCCCAATCTTAAACAATTGTTATATTTGCAAATCTCCAGTCCCCTCAGACTAATTCTGTGTTCAGAGAGGCCTGGAAATTTCTGTCATCAGCTCTTGCAATTACACCCTTACCTCTCTCAGTAATCTAGGATGTATCCCATCTTGGCCTGGTGACTTTTCTACCTAGAATGCTGTCAGCCTTTTTTCCACCTGTCCTTCATCTATCACTATACTGTTCAGTTACTCAACACACATATTTTCAACTAGACTACTGTCCCCATCTTCTAATTTGCTAAAGACAGGAGCAAAATATTCATCTAGTACCTCTGCCAAACTCTTTGCCTCAGTGAGTAGCTTCCCCTGTATATTGATTATTAGCCATAATTCATACTTCACTAGTGTTTTACTACTGATATGCTCGAAGGACATTTTATTATTTGTTTGGCAGCAGATAATGGGCAAAATTACCTCCATGTTTTTCACAATTCTTCCCTTTGTTTTCCCATGCTTGAATTTTGGAAAGTTAATTACTCCTGTAGTATCTGTTAAATGAAATCTCATGCTACATAATAAATGCTGGGAATATTCAGTGTTTAAGGGATCCCAATGTTCAATACCTCCCTTTTTGAATAAAGGTGTTATGTTAACAATTTTCCAATTCTCTGTGACTATTCCAGACTCTAAATATCCATGGAAGATTACTTTGGGTAACTCATCATATCTTTAGCTGCTTCATGGATGCATCCCTGTCAGGTCTAGGGGACTAACTGATGTTTAGCCCCATTAGTTTAGAGTCATAGAGATGGACAGCACAAAAACAGATCCTTTGGCCTAACTCACCCTTGCTGACCAGTTTTCCTAAACAAATCTAGTCCCATTTGCCAGTATTTGGCCCATATCCCTCTTAACCCTTCCTATTCATATACCAATCCAGATGCCTTTTAACATTGTAATTGTAGAATTTCCTTCGTACTTTTTCTTTTGTGATAATTATTGTTTGTTTGCTCCCCAACCCTTTAGCCCCTTGATTATTTCGTATTTTTGTAATACTACTGGTATATTTTCTCTTGAAGAGAGATGCCAGGTAATGTTCAACTCCTCAGCCTGTAATTTCCCCAGCGTCATTCTCTAAAGGGCCTGTTCACTGTCGTCTCTCTCTTTGTTTTCATATATTTAAAGAAACTCTGATCAATATAGAAATCTTTAAACGTGGCCACTGGGATAAACAATAGCAGTGAACATTGCAACTTTGTTTAGACAAAAATATTAAACTCAACAGTAAATGGGATTCAACCTTTCTATATCACAGTCCACACAACATACGTCTTTTGATGGTAGCCACAACTATGTGTATCTCCATTGTCACTGAGGCTCCGCAATCCTCTGGTGCATCACCCTCTAGTGTCTATTTGCAATGCTTTGATTCCACAGTTATGTTTGTGTTCAGGATGTTTTTTGTTGATACAAATCACCAGTAAGATTATCAAAGTTTGTTGTGACTTAATTCGTTTGTCATGTTTTACTTATCAATCTCTGCTTCAGATTTCCTAGCCCAAGCGGATCAAAACGTCCTATGACAATTGGCATATGAATGCATTAATGCAAGTATTCATGCTTTCAATTAAATAGAGGGCAGAGAATTTTATGTGAACATGTTAAGGTACTCACTTGCACATATCATCCACGAATTCACTTTGATTTTTCATTAAATTGAGTACATTTGCCTGATGTGATTTTCAATGTTGAGAAAATATAGAAGTGTATATCCAAGCACTAATATTGAAATAAGTGTTTCAAATTTTCTTTAAATTTTCTTTCCCCAAATGTCTTCCCTTCACTCATCTATTTTCCTTCAGATTATAATTTTTGGTATGGAATTATCTGCTGTGGAAAACAATAGAGGTTAGGTCTTTAAATGTAATCAAGGCTGAGATCGATAGATTTTTTTTAGAGGGGGAGACAAGGGTTATGGGTTGCAGACAAGAAAGTGGAGCAGATATTACAACCAAATCAACTATGATCTTACTGAATGATTGAATGGACTTGAAAAGCCAAATGGCCTGTTCCTGTTTGCATGTTTCTGTGACTCTTTATTTGGAGTATACACAACTAGGATTATTTACTGAGAAAATCTTCAAATGTTGAGTTTTTTGTGTAATTTGCAAAACTTATCATTCGTCACATGTGCCCTTTGAAAGTATCAACAGACGTTTCAAGAAAGATGAAGGGACTTTGCAGATGAATGTGTTGTATTCCAGCCTCACATTTGTACACTTACAGTTGTGATCATTAGGTAGAATGTAGAGGTAGAAGTAGCTGAACATCTCATTGGCCCAGTTTCAAAATCCTAATCCAGCAAAACTAAGGATAAAATTCAGAACTTTATCAATCTGATTCTCATTAGAAAACTTCATAAAATCATAATTTAACTTTAAAATAATTTTGTATTGTTATTGGTTGTGTTCAGTTATTGAAAATAAATGGACTGTCTGTACTTCCATCTCACGTCATGTGTTAAAGGAACAATTATTAAGAGGATTGTCTCAAAAATAGAGCCAGACTGTTCAGGAGAAATGTTAGGAAGCACTTCTACGTACAAAGGGTGGTAGATGTTTGGAATTCTTCCACAAGTAGCAGTAGATGACTGAGTTGTTGATTTTAAATCTGAGAAAGATCTTTTATTGTTCAGTGAAGTATTAAGGGATATTAGCCAAAGGAAGGCATATGGATTTAGACCACAGATCAGCCATGGTCTCATTGAATGGATAAGCTGATTGATTCCTGTTCCTATGTTAATAGTCTATAAACAGTCATTTTAATTCACCTTCCCACTTCTGCTCTCACTTCTGTATCCTCAGTTTCCAATACTACTTCTTTAAACCTTAAGATAAAGCTCAAGAAAACATGTACCATATCTTTTGATAAGACACCTTTTATAGCCTTCCTGATTTAATATTGAACACAGAACATACAACACTACAGCACAGGAACAAGTCTTGTGGTCCATCATGCCTGTGCTGACTATGATGCCATTCTAAATTAATCCTATCTGTCTGCACATAGACTATATCCCTCTCTTCCTCTCGTTCATGTGCCTGTCTAAATGTCTCTTAAACATTGTCATCATTTCAGCTTCTACCACCTTCCTGGCATTGTTCCAGGCAGCTATCACCCTCTGTGTTTTAAAAAAAACCTTCCTTTCACATCTGCTTTAAACTTTTCCCCTCTCACCTTAAACCTGTGCCCCTTTAGTATTTCCACCCTTGGAAAAAGATTCTGACTGTCCTCTTTATCCAGGTCTCTCATAGTTTTATATATTTCTATCAGGTCACCTCTCAGCCTCTGAAGTTCAATGTCCAACCTCTCCTTATAACTAATATACTCCAGTCCAGGCAACATCCTTGCTCTCTCTCCAAAGTATCCACATCCTTTCTATAATGTGGTGATCAGAACTGAATACTCCACATGTGGCTTAAGTAAAGTCTGATACAGTTACAACATGACTTGCCAACTTTTATACTCAATTCCCTGACCAACGACGTGCATGCCATGTACCTTTTTCACCACTCTATCCCTTGTGTTACCACTTTCAGGATGCTCTGCACTTGCACATTTTACCTCCAAAAATGCATTCGCTCACCTTTGTCCAGACCAAACTCCATTTGCCATTTCGTCACACAACTTTTCAGCTGATCTATATCCTGTAGTTTTCTTTGACAACCTTCTATACTATCCACAACTCCAACAATTTTTGTGTTATCTGAAAACTTACTAATCAGAACACCCACATTTTCATCCAAATCATTTATATAGATATATATTACAAACAATGGAGGTCCCAGCAATGATCTTTGCAGAACACCAGAGGTCAGACATTTCAGTCAGTAAAACATCCTTCAACAACTACCCTCTGTCTCCTATGACAAGGTCAATTTTGAATCCAAATTACCGACTTGCCTTAGATCTCACATGGCTTAATCATCTGGGCCAGCCTACCATGGGAGACTTTGTCAAATGTTTAAGTAAAATCCATGTCGACAATATTCACTGCCCTACACTCATCAATTATCTTCGTCACTTCCTCAATAAATTCAAACAAACTGTTTAGACAAGAACTCCCTCACACAAAGCCATGTTGACTATCCCTAATAAGTCCATTCTCTTCCAAATGCAAGTAAATTCAAGTAAATCCTGTCCCTAAGAATCTACTCCAATAATTGTTCTACTAATGATATAAAGCTCACTGGCTTATAATTTCCTATGTTGGAGGTGCCGGTGTTGGACTTATCACTGTTGCCCTTCTTAAACAAAGAACAACATTTGTTGTTAATCTCCAAACTTCTGAGACCTTGTCAGTGGCTAACTGATGATGTTTGGATGCAGCACTCTACTCTAAGGAACTCCTGCAGTGATATTGTGGAGCTGACATTATTGGCTCCAACAACCACAAGTGTCATCCATTGTTCTATTGAATAAGTAATTTCGATAAATAAGTAAGCACATGTTAGGAAGTCATGAATCCACTGAGCTCCTCTTTACTCACACCCTCCAAGTCTATAATTTGTATTGTGATTGTCTTATGGTAGAGTTAAGGCTAATACTGGCTGCCATTGATGTAAGTTCTCTCTTAGAGTTTATGAGGAGTTTTCACCTTTAAAAACAAACATGATTGGAATTAGGTAGTAAGATGATGAGCAATATCCAATCTACATTTTGCACTGTGTAAACAGTATTTGCAAGTAGTGCAAAGCATTATACAGCCTGTGGCCAAGACACACTGCAGGTTTCTGTGGAAGAAAGATGTGAAGAGTTCTGTCATTGCTTGAACTTTCAAAATGTCCTAAAGTTTTTTATAATGCTTCAGTTTCACTGTTTTCTATTGAATTAAAATGACTGTTATTCATTTGAGAAGGATAACTATTGTTTTGAACACATAGGAACTCTTCCCCAGCCAAGAAACCTCCTTCATTGAACTCTGTGCCCTGTGGACATTGCAGACTATATCACCTATTGAGGCTATCTTGCAAGATGCTCATTAACCGATTGATTCAGAGAAGAGGATTTACTTCATCTCCAAAATGACCATGTTGTTCTATTCTATCTCTTCTAATGAGTCATACGTAGCATTCATTCCCTTATCAAAAATAATAGTTCTGGCGGTTGGACTTTGGTTTCACATTGTCTTCTTGCTTTCAGGAGAAAGTGAGGACTGCAGATGCTGGAGATCAGAGCTTAAATTCCTGAAGAACGGCTTATGCCCGAAACGTCGATTCTCCTTCTCCTTGGATGCTGCCTGACCTGCTGCGCTTTTCTAGACAGCTAAAAACAAGCTCCTGCAATTGAAAGGAGTATTGTCCCATTAAGAACAACCATAGCCACCTACAACCACAATGCTGCCTGCACAGATGGGAAACACATTGTTTTTTGTTGAATTAGTAGACTCAGTGGTAATCGAATGAACAGGTCAGAATTTCAATACAGCATTGCCAAAGGGATGACATTGATTGTAATTCCATGTAGACAATTTACTCAGAATCCACAAAATAGATCCTAAAGGGAAAATTGATTGAGAGAAAGGTTCTGGAAAAGGAAGGCAAATCTCCAGAAAAGGAGATGATTATGGAGGATGATTAACAAATATGCTGGATGGACAGGATATGTTTAAGAGTGTAAGTTGAGTAAATGAACAGTTATGCATCCATGTGAAAACAAAGAAGAATCGGGCAGGGGCTTTTGTGGCATTGTGGTAGTGTCCCAATCTCTGAACCAGGAGGCCTGAGTTCAAGTACCCCCTGCTACAGAGGTGGGTACTAACATCTCAGAACAGGGTGGTTAGAGAATATGGAGTAGCACTGGGTAGGACAGATGGTGGTGTAGCAGCAAGATCACCACAATGGTAATCCAGCACCCCAGGTTAATGTTCTGGCATCATACATTTAATTCACAATTCGTCAGAGGGAGGAATTTGAATTGAACAAGAAAAAGTGCACTTTGTGGCAATCATGAATACTCATGGGCTCTTGTGGCTTGGTGGTAGTGTCTTTATCTCTGAGCCTGGAGGACCCACATGGTCCAGAGATGTATAACAACATCTCTGAACAGGTTGATTTTTCACTGGATACCATGGATGATTTGATGACTTGAATAAATAAATACTCAATCAAACGCAAGGGAAAGAAATATCATCTTAAAAATAGAACTGGGCTATGTATGAGTGAAATTAGAAAAATCCTACCCACTAGTTTAAAAGGCTTGTTAATTTAGGGTATTAAGGGATTGTTTTCAAAGACATCAAAGGAATTCAGGTAGAGATGTGCACCGACGAAACCGAAGAAGTAGAATGAGCTCCAGAAGTTGGACAACTGCACCTGTTGTTAAGATTCGTTTGTTACAGCTTGTAAGATAGCTGACATGGGACTTAGTATAAGGTTATATAGAGAGGCAAAAAAATTGGAAAGACAAATGAGGAATACAGTACTCGTTGAAATAAGGTACATTATAAGGCTAGTTTGCTTTAAGTCCGAAAAATGAGAAAAGCTAAACAATGAATTTTGAGGGCAGAGCGCCCAACAATGTCAGAAACAGAGAATCATACAGGGGATGCAAGAACGAGATCTTTGTCAGCTTGGAACAACACTAATTAGGTATAAGGAATTGCAGTGACTTATTTAATTGTTTATTGACTCAAAGTCAAGGTGACTGTGAGATTTATTTAATTATTGGCTCTGAAGTGATCCATGAACCAAACAAATTCACCAGTAAATCGCTAATCCTAATTGTTCTGTAGTATTATATATTACATCTTTATTTTCCTCTGTTTCTATCTTTCCACACTCTCGCTATCCTCTCCATAACTAATGTACAAGAATTCCAGTTATGAGATAATTTAATATCCAAGCCATCATGTATTATTTATGGAAATGTTATGGGGAGTGAGGACTCTGATACTAACCAATCTATTAACTGTTTGGGGTATATGTCAGATGTGGGCAGTTTTTCTTTTAGTGCATCCTCTTACATGAAGGTGTGGATGAAGTATAAGTCTGGTTGCATGAACTGGATTTAGATATTCCAAATGTCAAGGAAGCTAACATGTTGCAAGCAGTCAGCACTTGTTCTTTCACTGTGTTTAGACAGATTTATGCAAATTCCTCTGAGGAAATGCAAAGACTTTTGACATTGGGTATTATTTTCCAGTATCTCAATGCAAAAAATGCAAACATGGTCCCATGGATCTATTTTACATTGGTGTTCACATTGCTTCGGATGCATTTGCTACAGTTATAATCCGAGTAGATGTTATTACTGGACCAGCCACATCCCAGACTGAAATTTAGCTCATTTTACTTTTATTTAACAAGGTGATCTTCTATTCAAACATAAATGCACAATGCTCTGCAAATGTAGTTTTAGCAATAAAAGATGATTATTTTGCAAAAATTAAGACGAAATAGAATAAACCAAGTTATTTACAGATAACACGATTTGAAAACTTTTGAAACACATAGTAAAAATATAATCCCATGTATCTTAGTGCCTCAGGTTACAATAATTAAACACCAGAGAGCATTTGCTTCTCTATCACATCAGGAGAACTAACATAAGTGTTTCTCTCAGTCCCCATTGTTCAGTGTTTTGGTGGCCTCTTCCTTGATTAGTTACACAATTGAGCTTAGACTTTCTCAACTTCAGTTAACCTTGTCAGGATTCTAACAAAACACTTCTGGTTTGAATTTACAACTAAAAACTAAACTGAGTAAACTATTTCCTAACAGTTCTAAATTATTACCTTTCTTTAAGAGAAGCTATTTCACCATATCTAACTTCAACCAAGATCTCTGCAAAAACAAACTCTTTTCAAGTTACATGTTTTTTCCCGTAAGTGTACAGAAAATTTCTAATCTTTTCAAACAGAAAGCAAATTAATGTTCCTCAATGTTTGCTCTGCCTTCTTTGTACTCTCCCAATGTAAACAAATTCCCATTATCACCCCAGTGGTTCCCTTTCTCAATCTGGATTTAACAAAACTCTAGAAATATTAACAAGTTACTTGTGAAATCCCCTTGTAGAAACAAATCAAAATCACATGTCAGCAATTCAAATTTAAACCTCTAAAAAAAAAGCACTAATATACAAATATGTAAATCATGCACCTTACATCATATTACTTGAGATCTACATTTGTCACTGAGGCAAGTTGTATGTAGATTGGGATGGGATTGAAATCATATTATTGTAGAAATTTCAAGTCATAAGGTGACCACTAGCCATTTGCAGCTTTGAGCCATAAATGTCTTTAACATTAATATATATTAATATAATTATATTGTCTTTTTAATTTATTAAGCTATTTAATTTTCTCTTTAAAAGTATTCTTTTACATACAACCATAATAATTTGTTAGGGAATTCTATAAAATCATGATTTCCTATTTAAATATTATTTTTGGAACTTGCCATTTTAATTCCTTTTTGTGATTTTCCTAAATGTGTCCTAAAACTTCAAGCACAGTGATATTCTTCTATGCACAATTGACATTCTGTAGACCAAAACTCATCTCTCACAAACACACAAATCACACAATTGTATTTGGTAAAAGCTGCAAAAGCATCAACAAATGACACTGCTCTTGCACAAATTGGCCATTGGTATTATTTAAACATCCATACTTTCCCAAGTCGCTGTACTTTTTCTGTGATCTTGCTGGCACTTGTGCCATCTTCCAGTAAGGTCCCTCCTAGTCCACTCTTCTCTTGTTTGTTCTCTGTTTCAAAGCTTTGTAAACATTTATATCTCTGTGTACATACTGCTATTGCTGGTCCCAGTCATCAAAATTGTCCAATAAATTATTAATTCAGAACAGAAGGAAATTATTGTCAATTTTGGAAGTTATTGATGTCATGCCAGAAGGATATGGCAGGTTAATGTTTAGAGGAATTGAATTCAAATCCTATGTGAAATATTGCACTGGGGCATTACATTTATGTCTGGAGTTTTATATACCACATAAGATGTTCAATTCAATAGGCTATTACAGCCGATAGTTAATCTGGATAAAATATAGCACTGCAATGATTTTCTGTTAATACTTAATACACCAGAAAACTTTGAAAGTGTGAAACAAAATTGATTTGCCATGAACATTTTTAATCCATCTCTGTAATAGTATAACTTCTTCATATAATTACAATTTCTGCAATAAGTTTTAATATCAAAGGTCACAATAAAAATTATAAAATCTGAACAAAGCAGTGCCACTGCAGAATCTCAATTTGAACCTATACTAATAATTAGTTCTCAAGATTACTGCATATGATCTCTCTCAAGATTAGTCTTGTGGTGCAGTAGTAGTGTTGCAACCTCTTGACCAGAAGATGCTGGTTCAAGTTTCACATACCTGAATGTGTGTAATAATGTGCTTGAACAGGTTGATTAACAGTATTTACCGAACTGAATTGATAGAGTAACATTACACTAATATGCTTTCAGGTTAGGTCTTCAGCTATGAATTCTTAAATAGAAAATATAAGGGCAGCAAAACTGTAACTTTCAAGCTTCACTGGTGCCAGAAATTTAGAATTGAGTTTGAAAATTCAGAAATGTTGGCTGATCTGAACTTTGTCTTGCATTGTAACTTGATCCTTGGAACCAAACTTCAGGAAGTGACCACTATTGGGCACCTGTTCCTATTCTCTCCAGGAAACATGGTGTTAAAATATTACCTTTCCCCATGGTTCGATGCTATCTCTAAATCTTCCAGTTCAACATTTGAGACCATGTGAGCCTTCCCTCTGCACTGTTCCTATTTTACTAATCTTCAATTCAAGCCTCCTTGAGTTAGTTCAACTTTAAGAAGGAAAATCTGCATTTAAGATGAGCTAACTCGCTTTAAGTCTAGCTAACCATGCATATTATCGGGCTCTGTCATGTGCAGTGAATGAGCTGTGTGTTTCACACTGGGCTGCAGGCTATATGTGTAAGTGATATAAGGTTTGTGTTCTCTGCCTCATAGCGACTGGGTGTGATATAACTGTGTGTTATGATGCCTGTACCTGTGTGAAAGTTCCTTATCAATTTTCTTCTCATGATCTTTTGTGAATAACAAAAGATTCATTGAAGTGTTGAATAATTCAGTCTGCTATGACAATATCCTGATCATGGTTTTTGATGTTCATTTTTCATGTTCCTGTTGACAATCTTCTTTCTCTTCTCAAAACCTGACTCTGATATTTAAAAAAAATTCTGTAAGAAACCCCTATCAATGTAGATGAATGCTGTTTGAACTTGGAAAAAAAACTTAACTACAGTTTCACATCACAGCAGGTTATTGGACCAACCAGACCAAATGAATCAGTTGTCATTAATGATTTAGATAAATGTTACTCAATTAAGAAAATCTTATCTGAAATTTAAAAAATTTCTTTCATGCAATGTGTGCAGTTTTGACTAGGTCAGCATTCCTTACCTATTTCTTATTACCCTTCACAAGGTAATGGTGAGCCACCTTCTTGAACTGTTTGCAGTCCTTATGGGAAAGTTATATTCAGTGTTGTTAGGGAGGCAGTACCAGGATTTTGACCCACTCACTGTAAGGCACATTGAAATACTTCCAAGTCAGGATGGAATGTGGCTTCAAGGATAACTTGCAGGCAATGGCATCAACAAGTGTCTGGTGGACTTGTGCTTCTAGCTGGTAGAAGTTATAGATTTGAAAGGTGCCATCAAAGGTGTCTTTGAGATTTGTTACAGTGTATCTTCGAGATGGTATACAACTCTGGCATTGTGAATCAATGGTGAATATTGAAAGTGGTGGATAAGGTGTCTGCTTTGTTCTTGATGGTGTCAACTTTCTTGAGTGCTGTTGAATCCGCAGGCATCTAGGCAAGTGGAGAACATTCCACCACACTCCTTGTACTTGTATTGACTTTGGGGATACCGGAAGTGAGTTACACATTGCAGACCTGCTGTTGAAGCCACACCATTTATATAAGGCGGATCAATGTTTTTATTTATTGGAGAATAAGTTCCTGTTTCTTATGTTCTTCTATAATAATTATTTCTAGGAGGAGGCGGTGTTGGACTGGGGCGGACAAAGTCAAAAATCAAACAACACCAGGTTATAGTCTAACAGGTTTATTTGGAAGCACTAGTTTTCGAAGCGCTGCTCCTTTATTGGGTGGTTGTCTTCTTCTATTATTGTAAGCATTGGAATGTTGTTGATGGCAATTCATTGATGGTGATGCCACTGAACATAAAGAAGTAATGATTAAATTCTTCAGTGTTGGAAATGGTCATTACCTGGTATTTGTATGGTTTCAATGTAATCTGACACTTAAAATCCCAGGCTTAGATATTATCAAGTTCATGCATATGAACATAAACTACTTCAGTATCTGAAGAGTCATGACTGAGGCTGAACATTGAGCAATCATCAGCAAGCATCATCACATCTGACCTTATGATGGAGGGACACTCATTGATGAAATACTGAAGATGGTCGGCCCTAGGACATTGCCCTCAGGAACTCCTGCAGAGATGTTCTGGACTTGAGCTGGTTGACCTCCAGCAGCCAAAACCATTTACCTTTGTGCTCAATATAATTCAAACCTGAGAAGAGCTCTTCCTCTGATTACAATAGACTCTAGCTGTATTAGAGATTTTTATGCCCCTTGGCACTTCTGAGTGATAGTTGAAATAGCACATAATCAATAAAGTTAAACTTTTATATTACTTATTCAGTTTTTTACGTGTTTTTTAGCGATTATGTTATTGCTTGGATTACATGACTCGGGAGAAAAACTCTATTTGTTTTTGATAAATATGTGTCATAAACATATTTGTCAAATTCAGATCTCTCTTTTTAATATTTAATGGTACTAAGCAAAGACTAAACAGAGTGAATCTCTTCGGTTTTGAGGCAGACAAACAACTCTAGAGGTCTCAATTATAAAATTCACTTTATTTACATATTGAACCATGTAATTCTATTTGATTAGTCACAAGTTAATTAAAACAACCATCTTTTCTTTCACTTATTTTATTTTAATTATCATTCTGAATGCTACAGTTTCCATTTTGTCTGCTTATTTGAATAGATTTTAGATTAAGTCTCCAACTCAATCTCCATTTTGAGCCATTACTAGCAGTGATTTAGCAATTGATTGATGATCCCACACCAAAATCTACTTACTTGTAAGAACAAAAAATGATGGTGGTAAACACACAAGTAGAAAGGTACTATCGACAATGTCAAGAAGCAATGATCCTTAGTCATTGATCATGAAGTAAAGCTCATGAAAACTACACTAGCAATCGACATCTTAACTTTTTCAACAGTGTTATGAAGATATGGATGTACTGTACCTTTTGAAGAGAGTTAAAAGCTAGCAGAACTACCTGACAGTACCAAGTGTTCTGAATAAGATATGACGTACCATGTGGTCCAGCAGCTAGAGTAGCTGGTTGCCTGGAGACAAAAACAAATTTGAATTAGACCAAATTCCAATCAAGTTTGAATTTAGTAATAACACAATCCAATGTTTTGGGGATATAAAACCAGAAAAAATTGAACAGTTGAGGAAGAATTGCCAAAAGTACAACAGATGTAGGCTGTTAGTCAGAACTCTGAGAGGTACCTGTCTAGGGAAGGAGTTTGCCCAAAAAAAAACATCAACACCGACCTGGAGAGCAACTCTACGAGGAAGATAAAGAGAAGATTCAACCGCTGGCTGATTTTGAAATGTGAATTTTTCAGTAAATCTTAATCGGGGTTTTATTGGACTCGTATTATTGAAGGGAAAGTAAAAGATAGGTTAGAGGAAGGAGTTGTAAGTAGTTGTTAGTTAACTATTCTCTGTCATACTTTAAGAAATACATTTGTTAATTTTTACTTTAAATAGTTCTTGGCCTCTCAGATTTTCACAGATTACTGCACAGGATAAATCTTTTCAGTGTTACTGGTTTAAATTAACTGAAGAGTTTACACTATGTCAAAGCAACAGGAAAGCCTTCCATTACTTCAATGTACAGACCTTGTGTAAACACAGTGCAAAGGATCATGCTCAACAATATTAGAAACCCTAGGTATTACCATAATGCATTGGTCTTTTATCATGCGGCCTATAAAATATGTTTGAAAATATATTTGTTGATGAATGGTTAACACATTGGCATTGATTACTCCAAAAAAGATGTTGACTGTCAACTTGGAGAATTTATGAAGCACATAGAAAAGAAGGTAGTACATTTAAACACATTCATAATGCTTAGACATACCTATGTAGCTACATTATAAACTGCAAATATAACTGTATCCAAGTTAGTAATGTATTAATACAGGGAGCATTAGATTGACACAGTCTGTGTGGGCAGAATGATAATAGTTCAATGCCACATCAACCAAAGGTGAGGACGTCTCCATATGTGTAGCAGAAGCAATTGTCTTGCATAAAGAGATTTCCAATGCACTTCAGAGAAGCACAGAAGCAAAGAAATAGGAGCAGGCGTAGGCCATTTGGCCCCTCAAGCCTGCTCCATCATTCATTTTGATCACAGCTGATCATTCAACTCAGTGACCAGTTCCTGCTTTCCCCACCCCCTCACTTTGATCCCATTAGACTTAAGTGATATATCCAGCTCCTTCTTAAAATCATACAATGTCTAGTCATTGATTGCTTTCTGTAGTGGCTCCCCTGTCATTGGAAACATCCTTTCTCCATCTACCCTGTCTAGTTCTGTTTGAATCTTATAGATTTCCATGAAATCCACCCCCTTAGTCTTCTAAACACCAGAGAATAGCATGATTCAACCTCTCCTCATATGTCAGTCCTGTCATCCCAGGAATCAGTCTACTAAATCTTTGTGCATTCCCGCTATAACAAGAACATCCTTAAGCAGACCAAATTGCACACAGTACGCCAGATGTACTGCTATCCTCTCACTATTAAATCCCACATACCTATGTCTTCTTCACAGCCTGCTGCACCTATATACTTAACTTCAGCGACTACTGTACAAGGACATATACCTCTCTTTTATAGCCACTCGGATAATAATCTGCCTTCTTGTTTTTGGTCCCAAAGTGGATTATTTTATGTTGATCCACAATGTACTGCATTTGCCATGTGCTTATCCACTCACTTAGCTTGTCCAAATTGCACTGAAACATTTCTCCTCCACATAGCTCACTTTCACACTCAGCTTTGTGTCATCTGCAGATCTGGAGACATTATGTTTAGTTCCATCATTAATAAATCATGAATATATTTTGTGAATAGCTTGAGTCATAGCACTGATCCTTGAGGTACCCCACTAGTCACTGCCACCATTCAAAGAAACAATGTCTCTTTATTCCTACTTTTTGCTTCTCAAATTCCAATCAGTTTTCAATACACTACCCCAATCCCATGCAATTTAATTTTACACACAATTTCTTTTTGTGGTACTTCGTTGAAAGTCTCCTGAAAGTGCAAGAAACCACACCCATTGGTCCCCCTTCATAAAGTCTATTTGTTATATCCGCGAAGAATTTCATTAAATTTGTCAAACTTGATTTCCTTTTCATAAATCCAAGGTGTCTGTCTGATCCCACCACTGTTTTCCAAATATTCTTTTGTAATGGACTCCAGCATTTTCCCCACTACCAACATCAGGCTGACTGGCCTACAAGTCCTAATTTTCTCTCCTCCTCCCTTCTTACATTATAAGGGTTATGTTATCTACCCTCTGATCTATTGAAACTGCTCCAGTATTTACATGGTCTTAGAATATGCTCAGCAATACATTCATTATTTCTCGGATCACTTCCTTAAGTACTCTGGGATGTAGATTACCAGGGCCTGTGGATTTATTGTCCTTCAATATCATCAATTTCCTCAACATAATTTCCCTATTAATACTGATTTCCTTCAGTTCCTCCCTCTCATGAAACCCTGCATTTCTCCACATTTCTGATGTGTTATTTGTTGGGTTTTTTTCTGACCAATTTGTATGTCTCTAACTTTGAATTTAATACTATCTCTAATTTTCCTTGTAATTCACAGTCAGGCTACCTTTTGTATTTGACTTTTGCACCAGACAGGAAAGAATCATTGTGACTTGTCCTACCTGCCTATCTTCTTTTCCACCTATCCACTTCACCCTCCTCCCTGACCTATCACCTTCATCCCTTCCCCCACTCACCTATTGTACTCTATGCTACATTCTCCCCACCCCCACCCTCCTCTAGCTTACCTCTCCACGCTTCAGGCTTTCTGCCTTTATTCCTGATGAAGGGCTTTTGCCCGAAACGTCGATTTTACTGCTCCTCGGATGCTGCCTGAACTGCTGTGCTCTTCCAGCACAGAAAAGAATCATTGTTGACCCATGTGCTCTTTGAATGTTTGTCACTGCCTTTCCAGCATCATCCCTTTAAGGAACATTCCCCAACCTATCATAGCCAACGTATGCTGTAAGTTAGTTATATTCATGACACTAATCTCAGAATCAACAGTGTCATCCACCATCTTGATGAGGAATTCTATTAGCAAAGTTACAGGAACAGAGTAGAGGCCACTCTGTAGAAGTTTAACTTTACTGTGTGAGGATGTGAGGGTGTTGTCTTCCCCGTACTTCTGGAAAAGCAGACTTTGTGTTCTAGAAAATGCAAAGGTCTAGCAGCATTTATGGAGAGAGAATCAAAGTTAATGCACCAGGCCAGTGACTTTTCAAAAAGCCATGGGCCTGATATATTTCACTGATCTATAGTTAACTCTTCTCTTTCGACACATGCTGTCAGACTTGTTGAGGATTTCTAGCATTTTCTGTTTTTATTTCAGATTTCCGTCTACAACATTTTGGTTTTGCTTTAGAGAAAATTAAGGATTGGCTGGTGTCAAGACCAAATGAAATAATGAAATTCAATGTTAAATGTCACCAAGCCAGAGTGTAACACTACATAACAATAATCAATGGGACATGGCTGTAGCAATTTGTTGAAATTGATAGTGACTTATAATGTCACCTATTATGTGGGTCTTCCCGAATAGGAGAAATAAATATTTTTTAATTGTTGAAGGGCAGCTAGAATTAGGGGATTACTCAGACCAAGAAAGCTCAATTACAATAGGATATAGCCCAGTCCCATGCCTGATGTGTCCCTGAATCCCAATTACTAGTTCTTTGTGCCTTCAATTATTTTTATTACATTTTATTTTATGAACACTTTATTGCATTGAACTGATGAATCGTCATCAACCTGAAGTGTGAATTCTGTTTCTCTCTTACAGATGTTGCCCAAACTGAAATGTATTCCTAGGATTCCCTTCTTTTATTTCAGCTTTCCATGATCTGAAATATTTTGTTTAGACTTGTAATGTTCTGTTTGATCTTCAAACGTTCACACTTTTGAATGTTTTAACACAGCACTTAACTTCTGCACATCAAAAATAACTTCTGGTTTCATGTTAAGTTCCTTATTTGTTCAGGTGGCCAACTAAGCTTCACAATTACTCTATCTCATCTCTGGCTGCAGCCTTTTCTTTGTATGGTATCCTAGCAATGGTACAGCACAGAAGGAGTTTATTTAGTATGTCATGTGTACTGATCCTCTAAAATAGCAATTCACCACTTCTCTCCTTTTTATTCGACAAACTTGAAGTGAAGCAACAATTTACCTGTACTTCACTCAGCCTAGTTTATATTGTATTTGCTGTTCATAATGTGGTCTCCTGTAAATTGGGGAGACAAAGCGCAGACTGGCTGGCCACCTAGAACACCAATGTTCTGTTCACAAGAGTGACCTGGCGTTGCCAGTTGCCTGCCACTTCAGCACACCACCCTGTTCCCTGGCTAACTTCTCTGTCTCAGGTTTGCTGCAATGCTCCAGAGAAGCGAAGCTCAAGCTAGAAGAACAACATCTCATTTTCGGCTTGGGGACCTTGCAGCCTTCAAGACTCAATATTGCATACAATAATTTTAGGCCCTGAGCACCTTCTTCCATGTCTTTTCCTCAACCCCACACACAAAAGGTCTTCTCATCACATGGGCTGCTACCACAAACATCCCAGTGTCAGCTACTAATGATTCCATGCAATGAAATCAATTAGCAGGATTTTTAGCTGTTGATAAAAAAGGGTGAGCACATTGCCTGTAGATTGAATTTGGCAGCTGTTAGCAGATATGTAGATTTTTGGGTTTTTCAATGGTTTGAGGTAGTACTTCAGAGAGGTACATTTTCCACCATGACTTCTGATCGTATAAATGAAATAACACTCCAGAAATAACATTCTGAAATGAAATAACATTCTACATGCTCTTGGTTGTTCTTGTTCATCCTGGTGAATCAGGCCATGGCAGAAGTGACCAGACGTATCCAGCTAACATCTTTACATGTTTCTGTAGCATGTGTACCAATGACACTATATAGCCCAATGCTGGTATATAGCCTGATGCTGCTATGTAAGGGTGATGAGAGAATATTCTTAGACTCAAAATCCTCCTTTGTCATTTGTCTTCTCAAACTGATCGCAACTTGCAGAATCCATACACGTACAGAAATTCTCAAGTCACTATCAATATTTGTGTTCTTCTCCATAAGCTGCGCTGTTCATGTTCCCCACACAGATAAATTAGAAATCGCTGAATTGATGACAGTTTTCCCTTTTGCACTTTTACTGTGATTCTTTATAAATGAAAAATACAAAAAGATTGAATGAGCTGTAATTTGGTATCAACAAAGGACAAATTTTGTAATTGCTTTTAAAAAAAGTCCTACTGACACTAAACAAATTTTAAATTTCTTCCCATAGAGGCTGCCAGACCTACTGAGTTTCTCCATTAATTTTTGTTTCTGTTTAAAATTTCTTCTCTATAATAAAATATTGTGGACATTTTTGTTCATGAGATTTCAGTTTCGACCCTTGTCCGATGTGAATGATTTATTTCTTGCTTTCTTAAAATTGAAACAGATCAATCTGGTTTGTGGTCTATGGGAATTTGCCAATGTGATCAACTGCTTAGCTTATTTGAGGATATTATTGTTGCTGCATGACTGGAGGGCCATGGACATGATGTTCAGATTTAAACTGATGTCAGAAAAGGGAAATCCACACTAAAAAGATTGTTAGATCTATATGGACAAATCTTTTTAAGGTCAGGAACTTGCATTGTTCCTTCACCACCATCCAAAATGTTTTGAACATTAGATTTTTTTTTCCTATATTGCAGTCAGATACTGAGAACAAAACTGCTACGTTGACTTAATTGGCTAACACTCCCCTTTTTTTCTAGCCGATTTACATGATCATTTATGCCATTTGCATTCTCCTTCAAAGACACAGTCTCTTTTAAGGAATCAAGGACTCCTTTTAAGTAGAGACAGATTTCCCATGTTTCCAATTGGCAAGCTGTCTATGAGAAATTGATAAGGACTGGCATCTCACCTGTTCAGTGTTAATGAAAATCTACAAATCAATATTGGAAGGGCAGGATATAACAGAACTCACCCAATAAATTCATCCTTCTAGATTGAAATGTAACGCTCACAGTATGTGCTGCCATTGTTGTAAAGTGGCAGATGGGTAATGCACCCTGACTAACCTTTATCAAACTCTATCAATTTCTTCACAGGACTCTTCAGTAAACAGTCTTAAATCTCTAAGTAAACAGGCTCAAATCTACACTTGCTCTCTACTTCTGACATGTGTTTCTGAGGATTTGTTACATCCCCTCGCCACAGGTCCCTACTGTTTGAACTGTCTGTCTTTAAGGGCTGGTAAGACCCATTCTCTAAGACTGGTCCTTGGTCTTTGCGGGTTGGCTGATGTTTCAGGATCTGCAGTCATCGATTTGGGCTTCTCCTCTCATCTAGGACACGTCTTGATCTCAGCTTGTCTTGCTGAGGTGATCTCCCTGGTCAGTCTGATGAAGCTGACCATGAGGTACAAGGAGCTACCAGTCAGGTGACACTGTTAATGAAGGTGCAAAAGTAGAAAGAGCTGGGGCTCCTAGTTGCTCCTTCTATCCCTCTCTTCATGACTTTCTGAAAGGTTGTGTGTCCAATACTCGTATCAGGCAGGGGCAGGACAATCTAATGACGTGACTGCTTTCCATAATTGGAGATCACAGAATCTGGTTTTGAAGGTGCTGTCCTTGTCATGCTGTCCCTCTGGCTTTTTACTGAGCTTGTTACCGTCGCGTCTGTGTAACATTCTTCGAACAGAGCAGCTTCACTGTAGGTAGAAACAATATTTCAGAATGAATCAATGTGGCTGTTAGTACCTGGCCAGGCAGTACCAGGCCAGATTAGGACGTTGATTGTCCAAGGCCTTGTGGTAGGAATACTGCCTGCTGCAGCTCAACAGTTTGCAAATTGCAGAGTTTGACTAGGTTTAAAGTTGAATTCCACATTTCGAATTTTTATCCATGCTCATGAAAAAAATGTCAATATTTCTGTAACAATCCAGGAGGTGGTGGGTCACGTGACCATATTGTCCAATTGAGCAGTTGTTACAACACTATGTATTTTCCATTTCTGTAGCTGGATATTGATCTGGTCTTTTGTACTGTCTAACAGGAAAATATTTTTCTCTAAACTGGTGGTGAATCAATCATTTTCTCTGGTTACAGAGTATATTTGTTTTTTTTGCAGATGGCAGTGATTTCTACTCTGTTCTGTTAAAATGTGGATTTCGGCTCTTTTGATTCATATTAGGTAATACAATTCATGATTTGAGTCATAGAGTTATACAGCATGGAAAAAGACCTTTTGGTGCAACCAGTCCATGCTGACCATTATCCTAAACTAAACCAGTCCCACTTGCCGGAACTTGGCTCATTTTTCTCCAAACCTTTCTTATTCATGAACTTATCTAAATGTCTTTTAAATGTTGTCAGCATACCCTCATCCACGGCTTCCTCCAGAAGTTCATTCCACACATGAACCACTCTTTATGTTAAAAGAGTTGCCCCTCATGTCTTTTTAAAAAATCTTTCAACTCTGCCCTTAAAAAAAAAAATGCCCCCTAGTTTTGAAATCCCTCACCCCATGGGAAATACACCTGCCATTCACTTTATGATTTTATAAACCTCAAAAAGGTCACCCCTCAACCTCATACATTCCAGTGAACAAAGACCTAGCCTTTCCAATCTACGTTTATATCTCAAACCCTCCATTCCTGGCAACATCCTGGTAAATCTTCTATTGAACCCTCGACAGTTTAATAGCATCTTTCCTATGGCAGGGTGACCAGATCTGGACACAGTACTCCAGAAGAGGCCTCACCAATGTCCTGCACAACCTCAATATAACATCCTAACTCCTATACTCAAAAGTCTGAATAATGAGGCATTATCATTATAATATTATTAGTATTATATTATTACTATTAGTAGTAGTATTCTTATTCTACTTTATTTAAGTCAATTATGTTTACTTTTTAATTGGATGCAAGGAACAAACAATATGATTAAAATGGAAGGACAAGCTTTACTCCCTCTTTGGATTTTCTCTATCAATTTGATTCCTAACTTGTAACCCTCTCCGAAGTTGGATATTTCTAACTAAGGTACATCTCTGTGGATTCCACATGACCTTAGATCATTATTATTTAATGAACCTTAAGAGTTGATGTCCAAAATGTCTTTGATTGTGAAGGTGTCATACGCTATTCCACTGAAATAATTGGATTGTGAATAGACATAACAATCCCGGACAATTCTTCCCACTCGTAAATGATTCCTGTTCAGGGCAACAGTATCAATTACACTCAGTCAGGTCAGCTGATTCAACAAAGACCTTGGATCAAACCGAAAATTTACTTGCTTCATGTGGGTCAGCTGTTCATGAACTTACTAACCCATTAGGGGGAACAAGATCCGAAGAAAAAAAATCATTTAAAAAATTATTATCAGTGCCTATAATTGTTTGTCTTCTTGAAGTGCTAATGTCAAGTCTCAGGTGCGAATCAATTAATATAATAGTTAACTACAGAGCAGTATTGGCTGTTATCAGTGCTAAAGTGAAGTTATTATCAAAAGATTCAGGTCTCAATATTGATGGGGCTAGTATGAGGCACACAGTCAGAGGATCCAAGGAGCAGGAGAATCGACGTTTTGGGCATGAGCCCTTCTTCAGGAATTCTTCCCTTCTTCCTGAAGAAGGGCTCATGCCCGAAACGTCGATTCTCCTTCCCCATTGGACGCTGCCTGAACTGCTGCGCTTTTCCAGCAACACATTTTCAGCTCTGATCTCCAGCATCTGCAGTCCTCACTTTCTCCTACACAGTCAGAGGAGGAATCCCCGATAAAGTGGTTGGACCTACCATTTCCACATTGCCTGCCACTTTAACCCCTGTGGCAGTCCAGGCTGAGGATGGTGCAGAGGTCTCTGGCAAGGACACACTCAGCATGTCAGGGCCCTCTAGACACAAACACCTCAGGATCATGCAACCAGGGCTGCAACATAAGACATGCTCTGTCCATCTCAGCTGTGGACCCTGAGACATAGTGGGATGGATAGAAAAAGGACAGCTTTTTGAGAGCGCATAGATGGCATGGGTGACACTTAACTGTGAAAACATTCCAATTTTTGTTCTGTTCTCACCAACACCTGTATTTGTGTGTCTCTGTCTAGCTACAAACAAAACATAGAGGGAACTGAAATCCACCCCCTCCTCACTCCTACCTAATATCTGATGGCCCAAGGTTTGAAGTGAGTAACTGCTGCATCATGTGTGGGCAGTGGTTAAATGCAAAGTCATTCTTACTTTGACAACATTGCTCCAATTTTCCAGGTAGGCCGAGATTGCTATTGACCACAACATTTAGTGGGGTTCAGGGGCTACTGTACATGATATAACTAGGAGTGCTTCTGATAAGAAGTTGGACTGCACTTTGCCCTCACAGATGTGGAGCAGCTTGAGTGGGTGTGTGTGTGTGTGTGTGTAACATGGGTATTGCCCTTCAATGGGCATCACATCGCCTGAACTTGCAGCCCCTGCTCTGTCACAGAACTAAGCACATACTCTGTCCACACCGAATGTGATCCCAACCTTTTTTCATTTATGTTACGCACGTGTTATTTACAGAACAAGGAAAGGCATTGCCCCTTGTCGGTGATTCCCTAGATATAAACAACCCTTACTTGGTAGCCCTCACCATCAATCCTCTTCTACAAATCCCTAATTATCCATTTGTCTGAATTTGCATCTGCCCATTTTCCCCCCATACAGTCCTGTGCATGTCATGCCCTTGTGGAAGGTGAGGTGCTGCTCACTTTCAGCTCACCCCACTTTTCACATCAGCCCTTTCTCACCCATGCTCCACCATCTTCCCCTTTATATGTTGAATTGCTCCACTTCAGTCTTATCATGTCCCAATAACCCAGCATTCTGACTCCAATCCCTATGGTTTGTACCCAGTTTCCCCTCCCCCCCCGTACCACTATAATCCTATTTTGACTTTTAGTGGGCAGACCCCTTTGGACTGACCATGGTTCATCCTCTTAAGTGATTAAATCCCTGACTAATACCCCTACGTCTCTGTGACTGGGTTCCCAGGACTCCCTCAGACTTGTTACACTTGAATTACCATGACCTCTCCCCCAGGTTATATACATACATGACCTCTGACTGGGACTGCCCTGACTGGGTGTCTGACTATCTGTAAGCCGTTACATTGATATCGAAGGATGCCCTTGGTATAATGTTCTGGGAACCAACCCCCCACCCCCACCCCAACACCACCCTCTGGATTTCTGTGAGTACTACTCTCCATAGACTTTGAGACATAGTCATTTGCTTGATGTTCATGCAATGTATTTGCTGGGTAAGCTGCAGGCACACGGTGTATGTGTGAGATTGATGTAGCAATGAGCCATGTAGCAAGATGTTCCCCCTCTTAACTGATGACAAGTTGGACAAGCTGCTTGGCTTCACATCCAGACCTCTTGCCACAGTCCACACCATTCAGGGTCTGAGTAAATTCCAACCTGGGAAGGCAAAAAGCCAATCAGAAAAGCATTGAAGTCATCAAATCTGAATGGATTGCAAAACAGCTGTTGGATAGAGGCATGACTAAAGTATGGTGAGTATTTACTTGTTTAATCCAAATTTCACAGTGAAATTATATATTGATTTTAGTGTATTATTTACCTTTAATGGAAACATCATAGATGGTCTGATTCTGCATTTTAAAACTCCAAGGGAATCAATGGGGCTGGATTGCTTTCTCTTTATATTTTATCCAAGTCCTTTACCATTGGAAGAGGTAGTTGTTAAAAGTCAAAGCTTGAACATAGTACCTTCCAATTAAATTCACAAAATAAAGAGTTTTTTTAAAGCTGTGATGACTTCCTGGTTGAAGTATACATGCAAAATGTACACTTATGGAGGACCTTGTACTAGGAGGCAGATCTATTGTACATCAGCTAAGGGTTCAAAACTAAAAGCTTTTCACAAATGAAAAGGGAAGAGCTATTACAAGTAAATGAAAGTTTGATCATTTCAAAGATGGAGGATGGGAAAAATTTCTGGCTGTAAGAGCTGCTCCTTTTTTTTGAGGTATTTTAGGTGTTGGAGGTGATTTCCTCGAATTCCAGGAGCAGCAATTACTATTTTATATGCTGTTGCATTGTTTTAGAACATTGGAAAAAAAAAGTCAAAACAACAGCAGTTTTAAATGGGAGAAGAGCAGACAAAGGAAGCACATGGTGAGGATAGTGCAGGAGAGAGAGAGAGAGAGAGAGAAAACCTGCTCAGCTATCGCTTTTGCTGTTTGAATTCGTGTATCGCTGGACATAGGAGTGCATCTGGGAAAATTAACAAAGTGAAATTCACAACCAATCTTGGAGGAACTGTTGGGTAAAGTTCACGACACAGAATCAGATAAGTTAATTGTTGTTTTAAGTCTGTCCAAGAGAAAGGCTGCAGTAGTGAGTATAGTGGATTCTTTCCTGATTATGTGTTTTTGGAGATTAAACTTAAAATATAAGCCATAGCTATTAATTTAACCTGGGACAGTGTTTGTAGAGGAATAAGATGGTGTTATTTTCTGGGTCTGTAGATTGTGAAGGAGCAAAAATGGCCTTTAGTAGAGTGATATGTGCTTCTTGTCAGATGTGGGAATTTAAAGAGAGTTTAAGGGTTACTGCGGATTACATCTGCCATAACTGCTGTTGGATGCATCTTATCAGATCAAGTAGACCAGTTGGAGAGACAGATAGAAGTGATGAGGAATTTGCAACAGCAACAGTATGTGATGGATGGCAGATATAGGAAGGTTGGAAAGTCTCAGATACAGTCACATAGATTGGTTAACTCCAGGAAAGGTAAGAGAGGTAGGCAGCTAGTGCAGGAGTCTTTTGTGGATATACCCATTTCAAACAGGTATGCTGTTTTGGAAAATGTAGGGGGTGATGGATTCTCAGGGGAACATAGCACGAACAGCCAAGTTTCTGGTGTTGAGACTGGCTCTAATGCAACGAGGGGTACATCGGCTTCCAAGAGATCAATTGTGTTAAGGGATTCTGTAGTCCGAGGTACAGACAGGTGTTTCTGTGGCCAGCAGAGAAAAGCAGAATGGTGTGTTGTTTCCCTGGTGTCAGGATCAAGGATGTCTCAGAGGATGCAGAATGTTCTCACGGGGGAGAGAGGCCAACAGGAGGTCATTGTCCACATTGGAACCAACGACATTGGAAGGGAAAAGGTTGAGAGTCTGAAGGGAATTACAGAGAGTTCGGCAGAAATTTAAAAAGGAGTTTCTCAAGGATAGTAATATCTGGATTACTCCCAGTGCTACGAGCTTGTGAGGGCAGGAATAGGAGAATAGAGCAGATGAATGCATGGCTGAGGAGCTGGTGTATGGGAGAAGGATTCACATTTTTGGATTATTGGAATCTCTTTTGGGATAGAAGTGACCTGTACAAGAAGGACGGATTGCACCTAAATTGGACGGGGACTAATATATGGCAGGGAAATTTTCTAGAACTGCTTGGGACGATTTAAACTAGTAAGGTGAATGGGGGGGCTAGAGAGATAGTGAGGAAAGAGATCGATCTGAGATGGGTACAGCTGAGAACAGAAGTGAGTTAAACAGTCAGGGCAGGCAGGGACAAGGTAGGACCAATAAATTAAACTGCATTTATTTCAATGCAAGGGGCCTAACAGGGAAGGCAGATGAACTCAGGGCATGGTTAGGAACATGGGATTGGGATATCATAGCAATTACGGAAACAAGGCTCAGGGATGGGCAGGACTGGCAGCTTAATGTTCCAGGATACAAATGCTACAGGAAGGATAGAAAGGGAGACAAGAGAGGAGGGGGAGTGGCA
>NC_057714.1:37512181-37521698 GCF_004010195.1 Chiloscyllium plagiosum
CCGTCACTTTCATCCAGACACTCATCACTGTCAACCAGACCCCCTTACACGCACTCCATCGCCATCAGGATGAACGCCTCAAACTCATTCATTTACCATCATCCTGTCCCCCTCACACTCATTCCCTCACTGTCTCCCTGACAACTCACACACACTCCATGTTTGTCACCCTGCTCCCTTACGCTGTTGATGTCACTGTCACTCTGACCCCCTCACTCGTCACCGTTACGCTGGCCCCCTTACACTCACTGCATCACCGACATCCTGCCCCCTCGCATTCACTCTGCAAGGTACACTAACCCCACGCACTCCCTCCGTTACTGTCACACTGACGCCCTTACAGTCACTCCATGACATACCACTATTCCTAAATACTCACTCCCCCACCATCAGCCTGACCACCGATGCTCATTCCCTCACCATCATCCTGACCTCCTCATACTCACTCCAACATCTCAACCCTGACCCCGCCACATTCTCTCCCACTCCGTCAGGTTGAACGCCTCAAACTCACTGCATCCCTGTAACCATGATATCCCATTCTCACTCCATCACTGTCACTATAATGTTAAGACACAGGGTAAACCATTCTGCTAATTTAATCCAGACATTGAGGAAAGCTCACTTCAGCATGTAATGTGTAAAAGTAAGATTGACAAAGAACTACTAAATCCCAGTATTTTTAAAAAATCTTTAACTCGAAGAAAATAAATACACCATTAAATAAACAACACTCTGCATTGTATTCCGATTTTGTCTGATTGACTTGTCTAATATACTGATCTGAAACAAGCCTCCGATATTTGTTTTTTTTAAAACCACATTTCAATACCAGACAGCTCTTGGTGTTGCATTATCCTCTGTAGATTTTTCTGAGTCGTCTTTTCTTCAGTCTTCTGCTGCACAAACTTCACATGATAATGAACATTTCAGAGTGCGTCTCTGCAGGCAGTCTTTGTCTTGTTGCAGGTGTTGTTTTTTATCAACACATGCTAGCTTCCTCCCTGTCTTAAGTGTAGGCTACTCAAATGCACCTTCATAACACCTCCTCTTTAGGAAAATAATGACTCATTGTAGTGAAAAGATGGATTCTTTTTTATTTTTCTGAACTGCATTATCATGGAATGCATAAGACTATAATCTAAATTCATACTAATCTGTTCCCACATACATATAAAACCTTGGATAGATGAAAACAAAATCATCTATACTTTCTCAGTTAAATCCAAGATAATGCATCTGCGATTACACAATTATAACATGTACGATTTGTAAATTATTATTCTTCATCATATTTTTCCAAAGAAATAGTCTCAGATTATTGACTTTAAAGAATGTAAGTGCGTTGTGATCCGTGTGCACCACTGTTCCCTAGAGTTCCTGTGAAACGTCAGCAACGTGAAGTTCAATTCCATCATAATCTTCCTATAGCAGTACAGTTCCGACTGTCACGTCACGAGCATCGCTGGCAAGTTTGAAGGAGTTCAGAAGGTTTGGTGTGTCTGAATCGGGGGCAGTGATTAATATTGTCTGTAAAATGTCAAACGCCTCCTGAGATTATTCTTCCAATCAAATCTGACCTAAGGGGCAACTTTTTCACGCAGAGAGTGGTACGTGTATGGAATGAGCTGCCAGAGGATGTGGTGGAGGTTGGTACAATTGCAACATTTAAGAGGCATTTGGATGGGTACATGACTAGGAAGGGTTTGGAGAGATATGGGCCGGGTGCCTTCAGGTGGGACTAGATTGGGTTGGGATATCTGGTCAGCATGGACGGGTTGGACCGAAGGGTCTGTTTCCATGCTGTACATCTCTATGACTCTATGACTCTAACCGAATCCTCCATTGACAGGAAACAACAGAACAGGATTTTTCATGTACACACTTCAATAACTACAAGACTCACAACATCTAAAATTTAATGATAGTAGCAGACACACTGTTTGGAAGTCTTTGTTCGACCTGAAATTTCAAGGCATTATATGAAGATTGCATAATTTCTGCAGAACATCAGAGCTGATTGAGGAGTGATATAACAAGGGGCATTGGAAATATCAGGTTGCTCACTCCCACAATAATCTCTTTCCATTTAAGACTTGAATGTAACCATATTGCAATACTGCAATAAGAACTGAACTAATTATTTTTAAAATTGAAATCATTCCATAGTTTCATATTAAAAGACTGAGATTAAAGGTAGCGTTCAGCAATGCAGGAGATGGATATCGTCCTCATGTAATACTAAATAATTGGCTGTCATTATCTTTAAATTTGTATGTAGAAGATCAAGAGTCCATAATATTAAGGGCAGATCCTCCTTTCTTCTTGTTGAAAGATGCCTGATTTTGTTTAAACACAGTAATAGAAGCAGCCACATTGCAAATAGCATCAGTCAGTGCAAAAATATCAATCTACCTGAAAGCATCATGAGATTTGTTTTGGCTAAAATATTCATGAGTATCAAAGTGTCCTGAATGTCCTACAATATGTCTATGACAGATGATTGATAGTGAATCTCTTGAGTTGTCTCCCAAAGTGTCTAATTCCATTTTTCTTGACAAACACTAAAGAGAAGGCAGCTCATCTCTTCTACAAGAAGTGCTTTACATATTCTCAACCTCTTCAGATCGACAACGTAGTGCATTACAAAGATGAACATATCCATCTTCAAAAAGCATTTAATTCATTAAATTGAAACTCAGGTCATTTATATCAGTCTAATTTTTACTGATAATTTTTCCTGGGTGATATATAATGCACCCACAATAAAATAGAAACTCACTAGCAGCTGTCGGATGTACAATCATATACCTTAATATTTGAAATTTGATATTGTAATGAACTTACAGGTGTCTATTAGAAATAAGTAGTGTTTTATAACTACATTTATCCACCCACCTTATCCTTGTGTCTAGTCTAATCCTAGTTCACTTAAAGGAGAAAAAGCAGTAATTTCTCACCGGACTGATCAAATTCAATTAGATTAGACTGGAGCAGACAAAATGTTATTTAGATTTTAAATATTAGATTTAAAACACTGCTGGTCAGTGTAGGATGGAAAATGTCATTGGTCTGTCTATGTTTTAATTTTGTACTGCAGTCAGGTCCCCTTGAAGATAAACAACGTAGACATGCAAACTAAGGTCAGCAAATGTATTAAGATGAATTGTCTGTAAACATAATTGGTAATATAAAATTCCAACCATCATTCAAACCTTTCCATTATTTGAACTGATGTAATAAAGGGAAAACAATGTGTTGCAAAATATGAGAAAGCAACCGTTGATTTGTTTCTGAGATATTCCAAACAAAAATATTTTTGCAAAAAATCTCCTTGCTTAGTATCTTAAAAATCTTCTATTAAAACTAATGCAGTGAGTTAGGAAGCAATTCTATTATATAAAAATAGATTCTAGAGCTTGAACTTAATTCTGGAGAGATAAGGTGTTTTGTTCGTAGGCTAGCTTATATCAAGTAGCACTTTCTTGTGTATTTGATTTTATTAGAGGTTTGATATACAGCTGAGCTTGACCAGTGAAATGAATGCTGTCTGGTTGATACATATCATATTGCCAGTGATTGTGCTGCTGCAGGAAGACATATCTGCCTTAGCCACAGTCTGTCACACTTGTATTTGATCCAAGTGACTGAGACAAAATAAAATGGTCTTTGTAGAAAGCTAGTGAAAGAGAACTGTTATTTTACATGATAAGAAATTAATCACTGAAAACAAAATGAAACATTTCCCTGTGTGTAATCTTTTTATATACACTACCTTGTTCTTTTGTTAATAATTATATTAGTTCAGAAGTGACAACTTGTGGTAACACCAGACTAGTGTTAAATAGGTTCATATGATATTGCTCTATCCAGTACTTTAATGGAGGTGTTAGTGAATTTATTTACATTGGCTAAATAACACATGATATACTGACATACTAGCATGACCAATAGTGAAATAATATTTAAAAATTGTTAAAACAAGATTAGAAGTTGAAGCTTTCTGTCTTGCAGTCACAGAGCGAGGATGGAAGAAACTGTTTGGAAAAGAGACACCAATCTGCAAGGCAGAATTTTCTCAGGCCCCGAATGACGGGGCTATAGTGAGAAGTCTGGGCGAATCGTGACGTTTGTATCTGGTGGGCTGGACATGCTGAGTGGGTCCTTGTTAGTGCGCCTACTTTGTCTGGGACTGACAAAAGGCTAACGGCGCCAGGAGGGTGGAGATGGAAGGCCTAGCCAGTGTCTTAGGAGGATGCTTCGAGGGAACCTCTTTGTGCTTCCTCCTCCATCTGGGTACCTTCTGACACCACCTTGTCTCCCAACAAGTATTTACAAATAATATGTGTTAATTATATTTTTTGATGAGTAGGCAATGAGTATTGATGTATTATTATTCTTATTTTATGTTAAGTAATGCACTGTTAGGTACTTTTTTAAACTCAGTGTCATTATAAAAACCTTTCACATCATGTACAAGTTTGTCTGCTTGACCTTTCAGACATTCCTTTAATGTAAATCAACTTTTACTCCCCTCTCCTGACATTCCTATTTTTTATATGAGCTGTTTGGTGGTCTCTCTCTGAAAAATATTAGCTAATTAGAGCTGAATAATGGGTACTCCGATGTCATTGTCTGTCTTGAAGGATCTTGTTCTTGATTACTCAATTTGAGAGTGTGGAAGTTTTTACTTGACAGAGAAATCATTCTCACTCCAGGGTTTGAAGTAAAACAAATGGTCCTGAAGTGCAAAGGCCAGCCAACCATTCCTCATCTCTCAATAATTATCTAAAGATTTCACATGTTTGATATTCCAGTGAATAACAACTCTAATGATCACAAGTCAAAGTTTGATATCAAAAGTCCCTCCCTGTCTCTAACCATTAATTTCTATTGCTCTGCATTTCTTTTATAAGCACTTGGGAAACCTTTAAAAGTGTATTTGCAATATATGGTACAGTGAGAGCATTTTATTGAAATGCATCATGTCATTAGACATGCATTTAACATCATACTGAGAATGTTTCCTTTAGCTTTCACTGTTCACAGATTTGATGAAATCTTACTTTTCTTTCCCTAAGTTGTTGTTTTTTATTAGTTTGTTCTGAGAAGCATGTAGACTTTTTTGCCCATTTTTATTCTGTGATCTGTCATTATTCAACCAATGTCAACCATTGTTCCTATTTGTAAAAGTAAGTAACTTGCTCTTACTTTATTCCATTTTGAATTTCCCATTTTAAGACATAATCCTCTTTAGAAATTAGGTGAAGAGATAAACAGAAACTTAGGTAAGTTTGGAAAACAGAGATAAACTATGGCTTTAATTATATACTTTGCTCTATTTAATCGTATTGAAATCTCATTTTAAATCTTAGCCTTCAGTTCTGTTCAAGAGTGATATCTGAAAACAGTATACTCTGCATTCTTTTCCATTACAGGCCTCACTGGCCTGCTGTGCATTTGCAGCATTGTCTGTTTTTGTTGAATATTTCTAGCGTTTTGCTTATTATTTCACATTTTACAGTGAAGTGTACTCACAGTGTCAGTCAAGAGGAGTTCCTGGTACACACTGTCTGCCAAGTGAAGTCTTAAAAATCCTCACTTGTCAGCTGAATAATTTGTGACCATCCTGCTTTAGGGGAAAGAGGAAGTATAATGAAGTCTCTTTGGGACCAAGGTGACTCCAAGTTGACAAGCCTGATGATGGAAGATTAGAAGTAAGTTGATCCATTGTGCCAGACTTAATAATCCAGTTCCTGAGCTAGATAGCATGCTATTCTTTCAGGACACCTTGAGTGTTTAATGAATTGGCTTGGCTCATTAATGGAATGTATCCGAAGAGATTGGATTATAATGAAGAGCTGAAACAATTTACATTTAGTCCCAGATAACCTGCAGATAATTTGTTAATTTGCACACGGAGCAGATTTTGTGGGTCTTTTGTATTGCTACCTATCAGACATTCTGAACTAGTTGACATCTGTCATTCACAAAGCATCTTCTTCCTCTGATGCATTTGCACTTAAAGGCTTCAACAGATGTGTCAGAATATAGGAGCATTCAGCAGCAAATATAACTGAAATCAGATACCTTGTGTGGAATTTTCCCCTCTGATGTGGTGAGAACAATGGTGAGAAAGGTTGAAAAATATAGCAAGAATGTGAAAGAAAAATCTCGATTTTAAGAAAAGATGCCACCAGTTATTCCCTCAAGTATTAAATGGCAAATCCAGAATCTCACCAGAAACCAGAATGGAGATCACCTTATTTCCATGCATTTATCTCTTTAAAGCCCTAACTCACCTTTTTTGACACCACTTCCAATTCTCCTCATCTCCACTGAGAAATGATGTGGAGTTGCTGGTGTTGGACTGGGGTGGACAAAGTCAGACAAAGACAAAGTCACATGACACCAGATTATAGTACAACAGGTTTATGTGAAATCAAAAGTTTTCGGACCATTGCTCCTTCATCAGGTGAAGTTACCTGACTATAACCTGGTGACATGTGACTTTTGACTTTGTCCATTGAGAAAGGAAATGGCACACGTTCCTGACTGATAAATCAGTGCAGATATCTGGAAGCTGAAGCTTGATGAATATTTGATGAAGCTTGATGAAGCTTGATGAGGTGGCACAGTGGCTCAGTGGTTAGCACTGCTGCCTCATAGCACCAGGGTCCCAGGTTCAATTCCAACCTCAGATGACTGCGTGGAGTTTTCTCCCTGTGTCTGTGTGGGTTTCCTCCCAAGGTGCGCAGGTCAGGTGAATTGGCTATGCTAAATTGCCTGTAGTGTTAGGTGTATTAGTCAGAGGGAAATGGGTTTGGGGTGGATTACTCTTCAGAGGGACGGCGTGGACTTGTTGGGCTGAAGGGCCTGTTCCAAATGTAGGGAATCTAATTAAAGTTGAAATCATATAGTGAGCGGCACGGTGGCACAGTGGTTAGCACTGCTGCCTCACAGCGTCAGAGACCCGGGTTCAATTCCCGACTCAGGCGACTGACTGTGTGGAGGTTGCACATTCTCCCCGTGTCTGCGTGGGTTTCCTCCGGGTGCTCCGGTTTCCTCCCACAGTCCAAAGATGTGCACGTCAAGTGAATTGGCCATGCTAAATTGCCCGTAGTGTTAGGTAAAGGGGTAAATGTACACTTCGGCGGGTCGGTGTGGACTTGTTGGGCCGAAGGGCCTGTTTCCACACTGTAAGTAATGTAATCTAATCAAATCTAATTTGTCCTGGCCATCGTGCAACTTCTTCTTTGAACAAAGAACCTGCAGGTTCTATAGCCATATCCTCCTTGATCCTTCCTCCCCACAAGTCGGCATTAGCAACCAATCAACCTCACCACATCATCAAACCTGCTTTCAGAGCTACTCTCATACCACTTCAGCCCTCCATCACTTGATGTTGGAGTTCAGGGATGCCTCTGATGTGTACCTTTTCTCTGGGTTGTTTTGCATGCAGGGACAGACAAGCATCTCATACACTGGCATCAGATGCTTTTGTGTTGATATTGATGCATGTTTCTTATGGCTCATCTCTTGCTTTCTTAGTACTCACTCACTTCAGTGCTTGCTTGAAGGCTGCCAGCTTCTGTCCACTTCACACTACTTGTATAGTACACATTGACTTACTGTGCCAGTCTCTTTGGCTTGCATTGCATTTTAGTGTAGAGGCAGAGACAAGCAGCTTGTAATGGTGGACAACATTGAGCGGTCAATCCACCAGTCAGACCAGGAATGGGCATGTTAGTGTGCAGCACTTTTAACGTCAGACTGCAACATGCTTCAGCAGCAACATTGCAATCACACCACATGAGCTTCAAGTGGCTATGTTTGAGATTTACAGGGGAAGACTCCTTTTGTGGTGTGAAGAGTGACAACAATTCATTGGGCAGAGGTATGGCCATAGTCAGTCAAGGGGCTGACTGCAGGGGGTTGGTTATGGGTCATTTAGACACTTGATCTTACCAAAGTCTAAGGCTGTGTCCTTGAAGTCCACCATGGTCAGTCCTGCTGGTCAGGATCAAGTAGTCTTGGCACTACAAACAGGTCAGTTGGTGTCCTGTGGAGTCATCAGTTTGAGTGGTTAGGCAATGGTTAATTGGGTCTATGCTGTCAGGTAAGTCTCTCAGGGGTTGGCTGGGAGTTAATTATGATTAGTCAGGGGTATTTGGTCGGTAATGGTCATGGGGCAGTCCATGGATTTCTGGGGAAAGCAGACATATCAAGTCAGGGATGGGACTCATTGTACTGGATCTTTGAGTGAATGGTCACTATAATGGAGGGATGGTTGAATAGAATGTAACTTTTAGTTGTAGATCGTATATTGGGACCTTAAAACAAATGGGGGAGCATTGAAAGCTGTGGAAAGAGTGGTATGGTGCATCCACCTCTACCTCAGGCTGAAGCCAGATGCCAACTCATGGACACCTCCTCCTATCACCCCCTCAACCATAACCCCAGTTTTCATCATCTCCCAAACCATCCACAATCTCATCACCTCAGGGGATCTCCCACCCACAGCTTCCAACCTCATAATTCCCTAACCTCAGACCGCCTGGTTCTATCTCTTAACCAAAATCCACAAACCTGACTGCACCGCTTGACTGACTGTCTCCACCTGCTCCTGCCCCACCAAACTTATCTCCTCATATCTTGACTCCATCTTGTTCCCCTTGGACCATGAATACCCTATATAAGTTTTGGACACCATCCATGCCCTCCACCTCCTCCATGACCTTTGAATCCCCAGCCCCCAATGCCTCATCTTCACCATGGACATCCAGTCCCTATACACATCCATCCTCCATGATGAAGGCCTCCAAGTCCTCTGATTTTTCCTCTCCTGCCAACCCAAACAGTTCTCCTCCACTGCCACTCTCATTCAATTGGCGGAATTGATCCACACCCTCAACAACTTCTTTGAATCCTCTTACATCCCCCAGACCAGAAATGTAGCCATGGGCACCTGTATGAGTCCCAACTAGGCCTGGCTCTCCATTGGATACTTGGAAAAGTCCCTCTTCTGTAGCTATTACTAGCACCATCCCCCAACTTTTCCTCTGCTACATTGATGACTGTACCAGTGTCAACTCATGCTCCCATAAGGAGGTTGAATAGATCATCAGCTTCACCTCCCCAACAACTTCCACCCCAATCTCAAGTTCACATGGACCATCTTACTTACCTTCCTCCCCTTTCTGGACGTCTTTGATGACCCACTCAACATGGACATCTATTTCAAATCCACCGACTCCAACAGCAACCTCCTCTCAATATGCACTCTTGTAAAAATGCTATCCCTTATTCTCAATACCTCTGCTTTCACTCTATCTGTTCACAGGAGGAGTAATTCCACTCCAGAACATCCCAGATGGCCTCCTATTTCAAGGCTGAAATTTCCCCTCCCACGTGATCAACAATGCCCTCCAGTGCATCAGCTCCACTTCCTGCACCTCTGCCCTCAAACCCCACCCCCTCCAACCACAACAAGCATAGAACTCTCTACCACACCCCC
>NC_057714.1:37521906-37539210 GCF_004010195.1 Chiloscyllium plagiosum
GCCCTGTGGCCGACCACTTCAACTCCACCCCTCCCACTCACCAAGGACATGCAAATCCTGGGCCTCTCCACTGACAAATCAAAGCCAACTGGCAACTGGAGGAAGAACGCTTCACCTTTCGCCTCAGGACCTTATAACCACACAGCATCAATATCGACTTCACCAGTTTCCAAATCTCCCCTCTACCCTACCTAATCCCAGATCCAACCTTCCAACTCAGCATTGCTCTCTTGACCTGTCCCACCTGTCCATCTTCCTTCTCACCTATTCACTCCGCTCTTTCCTCCTACCTACCATTAGTAGCTACCACCTGCACCCACATATTACCTTCCCACCTACCTTCCGCCCCCAGCCCCACCTCCCAACCCCTTTTATCTCTCAGCTCCTTTCCTCCCCACCACATTCCTGATGAAGGGCTTATGCCCAAAACGTCAATTCCCTGCTCCTCGGACGCTGCCCAACTGCTGTGTTTTTCCAGTGCCACACATTTTGACTGTGACTCTCCAGCACTTGCAGTCCTTGCTTTCTCCTAGCTCTGCAAAGGGATCTCAAATAGCTCATGGTAACTTAAGTGCTGAAAATGTGTTGCTGGAAAAGCGCAGCAGGTCAGGCAGCATCTCCTTTCCTCCCCACCACATTCCTGATGAAGGGCTTATGCCCAAAACGTCAACTCCCTGCTCCTCGGACGCTGCCCAACTGCTGTGTTTTTCCAGTGCCACACATTTTGACTTTGACTCTCCAGCACTTGCAGTCCTTGCTTTCTCCTAGCTCTGCAAAGGGATCTCAAACAGCTCATGGTAACTTAAGTCTCTATACAGGGAGGGTGTCTGGGGAAGAAAGGCATGGGAATTTTCAAAGTTTTGGGCTATGAGGGTAAAATGTGAAAATTAGTAGTTATGCAAAGGGGCTCAACCAAAACTGACAGGAGGCAGAAAGGTCACATGGGACACGGGCACAGCAGCACAAAAGGGAGCATGAAACACAGAGGGAAATTTGTATATCTCAACTGGAGTCTGTAAATAATTCAACAACACAAAGTTGGAACCTTGCTATGTCAGATTAAAAGTCAACTGCATAATATCTTCGAGGAGAAAGTGAGGACTGCAGATGCTGGAGATCATTCCTGAAGAAGGGCTCATGCCTGAAATGTCGATTCTCCTGTTCCTTGGATGCTGCCTGACCTGCTGCGCTTTTCCAGCAACACATTTTCAGCTCTGCACAATATCTTCACAAAATTCTTCAAACGCATGCAAAGTGAGTCAAATAAGTTACTTTTTTTTCCTTTTGTGATGGAGTAAAAGTCTTAGAATTGGAAGCACTGCTATGGACAGTTACCGTAATTCTGTCTCCACTGATTCAGTAAGGCTACCCCTCTGGCTTTAATTTGTACTTCACCGGTAGGTTATTCATTTCCATGAATCTAAGATAAAACTTATGGCCTCGAGCAATCACGAGCATTACAGTATGCATACTAATTGCCTCCTTGTCTTGTCAGCTAAGCAAGTGTCATGACAACAAGGCACTTAAAAATGAACCTCACAGACAAATTCAAAAGCAAGGACTGGAAGATAATGCTTTACTCCTGGAAGATTCTTACGTTGCAATGAAAATCTGCAAAGACATGGTTGATGGTGTGTTAAGGGTGCTTTTTTGGGGGGTACAGGATATTATGGAGGCTTACTGACAGAATTTTCATTCCAAAGCAGCATGAAGTCTTCCATTGTGCAGCGCACAATTGAATAATGTCACATAACTAAGAGAGCTCCTGATGGAGGCATGACAATAACGTCATCGGGAAGACAAACTGCCTTGTTGTGTGATGATATAAAATGAGGCTCTATTGTCACGCATTGTGAGAGGCCAGAAGTTCCATTAAAAACAATGCTATCTTCCTGACACTCCCCATAGATTACCTGTTGATGGAGCTCACATGGAAAGCTTGAGTCTTTGTTGCCTAACTGCTACTCCAAAGACAATGCACAAAGAGGCAGTAGTTAGAAAATTGTTGGCAAGTTCCAGTGGCTTTTTACTTTTTTTATATGGGATGAGGACATCACTGGCTAGAACAGCATTTATTGCCCTGAGGCTAGTTAAGAATCGACCACATTGCTGAGTGTCTGGAGTCACATGTAGGTCAGACATGGTAAGGACTGCACCTTCCTCCTATACAGAGCATTAGTCAACCAGGTGGGTTTTCTCCAACAAATGGCAATGGTTTCATGGTCATCATTAGACTCTTAATTCCAAATATTTATTAAATTCAAATTCTATCATCTGCCACAGTGGGATTCAAAGCTGGATCCTCAGAACATTACCTGGGAATAGTCTGGGAATAATACCACTAAGCCTTTATCTCCAGAGGGAGAAACAGAAGGTGAAGATTCACCAAGGAAGCACATGTAAATAATGAGGCACAGGATTTATAGACGTCGCTGTCAGTTATTGATTACAAATGTCCCACCCCATCATTGCTGAAGTGTGTGATCTGCTGAAGGCGGATTAGTGCTCAGAGGACTATCCCATCCCAGTGGCAATCAAGATAACAGCTACCCACACATGTCAGGCTAGTGATTCAGTTCAAGGAGCAACTGTTTGGCATTTACCAAAGTTGGACCCATAAATGCACTGGGGATTTAACTGATAGCATTTTGTTCAGAGTACGTCTCTTTATCTTATTGGCCTGTAATGGTCAGAGTCATGCAGCTTGGGCAATAAAGTTCTCCATCAGTGTTGTCTACCCCCAGATACTTGGAAAATTGACTGTATCCATGTAGTTTTGAGAGCGGTCCATCACAAACCAGCAAACATTCTTCCTTGGCCTCTACTTTGAGTTTGCTTTTCAGGCTCACAAACTCCAAAATGGCCCAAGGGTTTCTCATGAAATATCCCAACTGGTCACAATGGAAACACCCCTGCTTCCTGTTTGCATCTCCACCCTCCGTATTTTCCCTTCTTGTCTGTTAAGATTTGCAGAAGCTTCCAAGCTATCTATTTCTTATCTTGCATATTTGCGATCCTTTCAATCGGCCATTCTCTCTGCCTTTTGAATTCAGTATAAGTTTGCCTTAGCTGTTTCCTTGCCTATGTGCCTCAGGCACTAATTCATGTGCAGCTAATTTTATTTTAATTACAGCATCATAATCCCAAGAAACCTCCTCTGACAATGAAGCATTAACTTCCTGTGCTTCTCCTGTCAATTTACTTGTATGAGCAATGTTCAGTCCTCTTTTGACCAATTCATCTGACTAGCCATTTTCTCAAGTGATATGAAGAATGCTTCCACATCCTTTTCCTCAATTTGTTGCAAGGCTTATATAAATTTAAATTTAAAGGGAAAATAGATTTAAGGTAAAAAAGGGAAAGTTTAAAAGGAGGTACGAGAGGCATGTTTTTTTACACAAACTACATTGGACTGTTCTTTCTTCTTTTGTTCAAAGAAAGTTTGCAAAAAATATATTGGCCAGTGAAATTAAAAAAATCCCAAAATGCTTTATCTTTATGTTAAGAACAAGTGAATAACTAAGGAAAGGGTTGGACCATCGGGGATGTATGGTAGCTTTTAGTTTGATGCAGAAAATGTTGGCAGGGTTTGACAGAAGTATTTAATTTTTGTCCTCACAAATGAGGGGGCTCATGCAAACGTTCCAGTTAAAGACAAGGACTGTGAAACATTAGATAAAATAAATAACATGAGAAAGGAAGCACTGGAGGGACTGACCTCTTTGAAAGTGGATAAGTCACTGGGGTTAGATGAATTGTGTTGTAGGCTATTAAAGGATGTCAGAAGGAAATAATGAATGCTGTGAGGATCATATTCCAATCCTCACTAGATACGGGTGAGGTGCTAGAGAATTAGAGGTCTGCAAATAAAGTACTTTAAAAAGGTGGCAAGGGATTGGCCAAATAATTGCCAATGGGTCAGTCTGATGTTGATGGTTAACAAATTACTGGAATTGATATCAAGAGATAGGATTAGCCGTTAGCTGGAGAGGCGCAGATTAATCGGGGAAAGTCAGTATGGTTTCGCTATGAGAAAGTTCTACCTTACTAACTCAATTTTTTGAAGAAGTAAGAAGGTGGATTGATGAGGGTGGTGTGTTAGATATTGTTTCTATGGATTTTTGTAAGGCATTCGACCAGCCCCCGCAGGGCAACCTATCCAGTAAAAAAAACAAAGCCCATGGATATAAGGGAATGTGCCGATGTGGGTCCAAAATTGGTTCAGTGACAAGAAACAAAGTGTACACCTTAGCAGATGTTTATGTACATGGGAAGAGGTTTCCAGTCATGTAAATATATTAATGATTTAGACTTAAATGTGGGTGACATGATTGGGAAATTTCCAGACGAGCTGAAAATGTGTTGCTGGAAAAGCGCAGCAGGTCAGGCAGCATCCAAGGAGCAGGAGAATCGACATTTCGGGCATAAGCCCTTCTTCAGGAATGAGGCAAATTACCAGACAACACAAGTATTGGCCAGATAGTTGATAGTAAAGAAGATGACTTTTAATTGCAGGACATTGTCAATAATTTCGTTGAACGGGCAGAAAAAGGGCAAATGGAACTCAATCTGGAGAAGTACAAGTTTGTACTTTTGAGGATGGCAAACAAAGAAAGGGAATAAACAAGCCAGTGGTGAATATTGAGAGGGGCTAGAGGAAATGGGAAGCATTGATGTCCATGTTCACAGGCAAGACAGATAGACAAACTGGTAAAGAAGCAAATGGGGGTGTTTTGCTTCATTAAGTGTAGTTTTGAATGCAGAAGCTAGGATACACTGCTGGAAATGTGTGAGACACTGGTTAGGCTACAATTGGAATCTTGTGTACAGTTCTGGTAACCACGTTACAGGAAACAAATAATTGTTCTCACAAGATACAAAGGAAGTATACAAGATGCTTTGCCAGAGTTTAAAATTGCAGCTATGAGGAGAGATTGTTTAGGCTAGGATTGTTTTCCTTATAACAAAAAAGTTGAAGTGTTATTTAATTAAAATATCCAAAATAATGAGGGGTTTGAATAGAGTAGGCAGGGACAATCTGTTCCCCTGCTGGAGATTGAAATGACCAAGAGGCACGGATTAAAGGTGATTGTTAGAAGGATTAGAGGGAGAGGAGGAAAAATTGTACTCACCCAGTGTGTGATGTGTGGTTTGGCATGGTGGTTGAGGTGGAAGCCGTCAACTTTTTTAACAGGAACTTGGTTCTCTACCTCAAAGTCTGTAACCTGTAGGGCTTTGGACCAGTTGCTGGAAAGTGGAATTACGATTGGTGGCTAATTTATTCAGTTGGCACAGACATGATGACTTGAGTGGCTTCTTTCTCTGCTGTAACATTCCTATTGTTCGATAGTTGATGGTCTCCAGCAGGGAATAATACTGCCCTTCTCTCCACCAACTCTTCCTCCAGATCCTTGAGCCTTGTCTTTCTTTTGTGTCATCTTGACACTTCAGTTCAGGTTTTAAATATGACATCACAGATGTGTAAGCAGGAAGTGGTGAACACATCTAACAGCTCATTTGCTTAATTAATTTCATAGAAGTAGGCCATTCAGCCCATTGAGCCTGTTCAATGAGGTATTTGTCCTGCGTCATGGCAAACTAGTTACTGTGCAACTTACACATCACCACACTTTAATTGCAAATGGGCACATCTAGCTCTCCCTTTCGTTTCTTCTCAGAATGAGGACATCACAGGCTTGGCCCGTATCTAATGCACATGCTTAGTTTACAACTTTACACTAGTTGAATGGTTCACCACTTCAGGTGGAGTTGTGAATTATTTTAGTGTGAAACTGAAAATTTATCTCAGACAGGTTTGGCAAGGAATCAGAAATTGCTGGAGAAATCTAGCAGATATGCCAGCATCTGTGGAATGAGAAACTGAGTTAATATTTCCTATCTTGTACGATTCTTCTTTGGAAGCTATAGGAGCTGGAAAATGGCAGGGGTTTTGGTGGTAATAGTGAAGGAAGGAGGAGCCAGTGAAACAGATAGTGGCCATGATCAAGGCAAAAGACCAAGACAGTGATACTTATGGGAAAGGAGAGTCAGGAATGTAAGATAGGTGTAAAAGTTAGCTAGGAAAAGGAGTAAATGCATGCTGTGCTGATAGCAAAACAAACAAGAGTTTGGTTTGTTTATATTTGGGTAAGGAAACAATATTCAACAATTAGCTTCCTTCCCCAAAGAGTATGAGTGAACCATTCAGATTTTTCAAGAAATCAAAAGCTTCATGATCACTTCCTAATTTCTAGATTGTTAAAGTAAAATCAAAACTTTAAACTGATATAATAGGATTATATTCATATTGACTACTTTACCAATCTAAAAAAAATGCCATCCTACCTTATCCCCTACTTTACTTGTTTTCTTCCTTATTTAAAATTGTACAGCATCACTTAAAACAATATGCTGTTCAGTACACCTGTAGGGTTTAGTTCACCATCTCCCCTTACATCAGGAAGTCACCTTTAACTGATTGCCCCTCTCTCTGCAGACATAATTTTTGGAAATGCGCTAATGACTCATATCCAACTTATTCTCAGTTAAAGACCATCCAGATAAAACTGAGTTTTCAGGTGCCTTCTAGTCATTCTGGAACCATTGCGAGTTTGGTGGAAAGTTTGAAAACTTCTGCATCGTGTTATTCTCAAGCTTCTTTGGGGAAAAAAAATTCTGGAGTTCTTATTTTTCAATATGCAAGACTTGCCACAAATATATTCAGAGAATAATGAGATGTTCTTGCACTAATAGTCAGAGACTGGATTAAAGGTTGCACCACTCTATATGGAGTTACAAGATAACAAGCTTATCTGTGGTTCACTGGCTTTTGCTTCAGGGAACAAAGATTACTTCAGCTTGTGTGAAGGGGGAGTCCATCTTAATTTGACTCTTCGATCAGCTTTGTGGGCAGCATATGTCTGTGTGCACAGTTTTAATAAAAATTACTTTGAATATATTTCTAGAAATGCCATTTCTTGGTTATATTCTGAATTAAAAAGATCATTTTTTGCATAAGTAATCGTAAACTGTTTTTATGATTGGTTGAAGCATTCTGCTCGATACTGATGATAATTTAGCAATTTATTTGTTTGGTTTGAAAATAATCAGTAAAATTCATCTGTGTCAGTCACATGAAATGAGCTCATAGCAAAGGGGACGGAGATCTTACACCACCTATGATGTCCTTTCTCATTAAGCGCAATAATAAAAGTCAGATGATTCTGTGAATAATGGCCACCCAAACATTGAGCTTGTTTTGTGCAACTGGCAGAGACAATTTCATCCCTTATCAATTTGACAGAATTCAGTACCACCATAACCTTTGCCTTGAAAATCATAGAATCCCTATAGTGTGGAAGCAGGCCATTTGGCCCATCAACTCCACTCCAACCTTCCAAAGACCATAACATCCAATCCCTGCATTTCCCATGACCACTCCACCTAACCTGCATATCTTTGGACTGTATGAGGAAACACGAGCAAGCCCATACAGACATGGGGAGAATATGCAAACTCCATGTAGTTGCCCAAGGATGGGATTGAACCAGGGTCCCTAGTGCTATGCATGCTACCCTTGAAAAAGGTAGATTGTTCTATTTACATTGCAAAAGAGACTGTACAAATACACCACTCAATATGCAAGGCACTGAGACACAAACATGCTGCATTCTTAGTGCAAAGACATATGGCAATAGACAAGAATATCTTCATACTACTTGTGGAAAAAACGAATGAAGGCCAAGAATTCACAGACACAATGTAAAAAGTGAAATGAAAAAGTTGCTTATTTATGATGCTCACTAGTTGTTGGTTCAAGAGTGGCACAAATAGAAATCTGGAAACAGTTTCCCTCCCTGGTTTATTAAGTCTAAAATATAGCCTAAACAAATTATTCTATAATTGCTTACGGTGATTGTATCAAATTATTTTTCCACTATTTTAATTGATCCATTAATCCCCTTAAAGAGGAACAAATTAATGCTCCTAGGGTATGAAGAGTCTTGGACTTCATAATACAAGATAAAATTTGTGCGAAGATTTGTAGCTCGGGTGCTCGTTGCTGTGGTTCTGTTCTCCGAGCTGGAAGTTTTTGTTGCAAACGTTTTGTCCCCTGGCTAGGCGACATCATCAGTGCTTGGGAGCCTCCTGCGAAGCGCTTCTTTGATGTTTCCTCCGGTGTTTATAGTGGTCTGTCCCTGCCGCTTCCGGTTGTCAGTTTCAGCTGTCCGCTGTAGTGGTTGGTATATTGGGTCCAGGTCGATGTGTTTGGTGATGGAGTTTGTGGATTAATGCCATGCCTCTAGGAATTCCCTGGCTGTTCTCTGTCTGACTTGCACTATGATAGTAGTGTTGTCCCAGTCGAATTCATGTCTGCGACAACAAGCAACATGAATTTGACTGGGAAAACATTACCATTATAGGGCAAGCCAAACAAAGAACAGCCAGGGAATCGTCCCCTGGCTAGGCGACGTCATCAGTGCTTGGGAGCCTCCTGCGAAGCGCTTCTTTGTTGTTTCCTCCGGTGTTTATAGTGGTCTGTCCCTGCCGCTTCCGGTTGTCAGTTTCAGCTGTCCGCTGTAGTGGTTGGTATATTGGGTCCACCTCTTCTTCTTTTTGCAGTTCTGGTGTACTGCAGTGTGTTGTGGCCCTTTTGAATAGTGTCCTGATGCAGCTTCGTTTGTGTGTGTTGGGGTGGTTACTTTCATAGTTTAGGACTTGGTCTGTGTGTGTGGCTTTCCTGTATACATGTCCTTGGTGACGTGGAACAGGGAGTTGAAGTGGTTGGCCACAGGGTGGTGGGGGTTGTTTGGCACATGTGTCACAGAGATGTTCTCTGAAATGCTTCATGAGTTGGTGTCCTGTCTCCCCGATGTAGACGAGACCACATACACAGCAACAGGCACAGCAGATGAGGTGTTTGGATGTACAGGAAAATCTCTGCCAGATGTGAAAAGATCATGAGGAGACCTCATGCTTCCATCTGAGCGCCAACCTCTCCAGCGATGGAGTACAGCTCTGTGGGTATAGCCAGCAGCCTGTCAGACTGATGGACCTGGCTCTCCATGGCAGCTGCCACCTGACCACGGAGGCAGCCAGATGCTCACATGCTAAAGGTGGCGCTGTACAATCCTGCAGGGCTTGGGTCAGGTTGCCCCCTGTGCTTGCACATGCCAACAGAGTAACACATTGTGGGAACCATAGAGTGCTCCTCTGCATGGGGCTGAGCAAGTTCCTGGTCTCTTGCAGTCCTCTGAATGCCAGTGACCTGGGGCATTTCTTCCTCAACCAAATGCAGAGACGTGGCAGCGAAATCCTCACTAGAACGTCCTCCTAACTTTAATCTAGCTAAAGTCCCCATGAAATATCAGTATCTGAGATGGTGAGGTGCAGGAGGCAGACTTGCTCGTGCTTTCTCTGAAGAATCTGTGCTCTCTTCCTCAGAAATAGAAGAGGGAATGTCCTGACTTCTGTGACTATGGTAATGTCGCCTGCAGGAGGCAAATGTGTCCTGGATATATGTGATATGTGAAGATTACATTCAAAGTTGGAGTATGGGAGAGTCATGCAACAGTAGACAATGCTTCTTACCTGGCTGCCGAGGTATGAGTGACATGCAGGGCAGCTATGAACTGCCAACACTGGACCAGGTACACAATGGTCTTTGAAATAAGACACTGGCACCAAATATTTCAAGATATCCCAGCAGTAGCATTAATTTCCTTCTATGGTGAATGAGAGCATTGGACTGCAGGATGATCAGGCACCATAGGGGCATTTTAGAAAGAAATGAGGCAACTTTGGGAAGATGAAGGATGAAAAGCCACCAGGCCTGGTGGAGAGAAACCTTCCATAAAACTCAACAAAACCAACACTTTGCCTAGATACTCTGTTTTACAAATTCTGCTGTTAGAACATAGAATGTCTTCTCTTAAAGTATGCTTGAAACAGACATCATTTCACCTGTTAAGGGGAAATTCAACAAATATTTGAAGCCAAGTGAAGAGAAGAAAGAAAGGAATAGTGGGATTATTTTTAGATTAATCTTGCAAATGCCAGAACAGAAAGGACGGAGTCAATGTTTTCCTTTAGCTCTCCAAACTTAAAGTGATAAGGTAATGAAAGAAAGATTTCATATGATTATAGTAAATATTGATGTAATGTATAATTTCTGTTATCTTTAGGCATTAGTATTAACATTTTGAATGATTTTGTTTGGACCAAATTGAATCTGAAATAATGACTTCATTTTATTCATAGTAATGTTATCCCTCCCCAAAATAATGAATATTATTCCAGCAACATTTCTAAACATTTTTCTTTTGCTCTTTCTATACAACATTTGTATATACTTAGCGATCCATTAAAAAAAAAATCAAAACCCATTATATGATTGCTTCCTGAACTCAATTTTCCAAGAACCTCATAAACTGGCCAACAGCCCCAAGGGAGGAAAAAGCTCTTCAATTCAAGTGAAAGATGTTTTTGGTAAAATTATTTATGCAGTTGTTTGATTGGCATATCTTTTTGAATCCAAGAGATGCTTATTAAATTTATTGCTTCTTTTTTGCAACAGGGAAACAGTTCTTGATCTGTCTTGTTTGCGATCTGTCATCAAAGAGAGGGAGTATTGTGACATTGTTCAGTAGTTAAAGGCAGCTGTCATAGAAAAATGTTAGAAAATTGGACCCCATTATTTATTTGCTTGAAAAAGGTATGACGGTGTCATTGTCATTCAGTAAAAGAGTGCCTTCATTTCCCAGAAGCTTCTATGATACCTTCTTTTCTGAAGGAGTCATGAAGTGTTCAAAAAGCACACAATCTGTGAACAGTCAATGCAAGCAGTTAATCCATGTAACATTTTATAAATTCCTACTTTGCAAATTGAATCAGTCTGGCTCAAGATTGGATACAGACAGAGTCCAACCTCATATTTTTAATAAATTGCCTGAGCTGAGATGTCACCTGTTTTTACAAAACCTTAAGTTATCTCAAGAATGTGACTTGAAAGAAGTTCTGGGATTAACAGTTTAATGAACCAAAACCTTCTTTCATTCTTTCTTGCTTTCTTTCTTTCAGGAGAGAATATTTCCAGAAGTAACTAAGTTGGTCAAATGAAATTTGATTCTCAAAACACAATAGTAAATGCAATGTCTTCATTTGATTTGCTGTTGTATTTGTCTTCCGGATGAATTGAGGTCGCAAAAGCAAAAAAAAAGATAGATTCCCACCATTTGATCATCCTGTCATTCTTTTTTTCTGTTTCTTTCCAACATTCTGCTTAGCTTTCCAACTTGCTTTCTTGCCTTTCTTCCTTTCTTCATTCCTTCCTTGCTTCCTTTCTTTCTTTCTTTCCTTCTTTCTCTCTTTCATTCTTTCTTCCTTTTTTCCTTTCTTCCTTCTTTCTGTTCTTTCTTCCTTCCTTCCTTCCTTTTTTCTTCCTTCCTTCCTTTATTCCTTCCTTCCTTTCTTTCCTCCTTTCTTTCCTTCTTTTCTTTCTTTCTTTCTTTCTTTCTTTCTTTCTTTCTTTCTTTCTTTCTTTCTTTCTTTCTTTCTTTCTTTCTTTCTTTCTTTCTTTCTTTCTTTCTTTCTTTCTTTCTTTCTTTCTTTCTTTCTTTCTTTCTTTCTTTCTTTCTTTCTTTCTTTCTTTCTTTCTTTCTTTCTTTCTTTCTTTCTTTCTTTCTTTCTTTCTTTCTTTCTTTCTTTCTTTCTTTCTTTCTTTCTTTCTTTCTTTCTTTCTTTCTTTCTTTCTTTCTTTCTTTCTTTCTTTCTTTCTTTCTTTCTTTCTTTCTTTCTTTCTTTCCTTCTTTTCTGTATGAAAATATTTATGTTACTGAAGTAGCTATGTTGGCCAAACAGAATTTGATTCTCAAACGCAATATTCAATGCAGTGTCTTCATTTGATTCGCCGTCATATTTGTCTTGCCGGGTGTGGATCTGACAAGGGAGTCGCAGAGGAAATGGTTTGTCCGAAATGCTGACGGGGTGAGGAGGGAAATATATCCCTACTGGTGGGGTCTATTTGTTGGTGGCAGAAGTGGTGGTGGATGATGCGATGTATGCGGAGGTTTGTGGTGTGGAAGGTGTGGTCCGGAGGGGCTTCTGTCCTTGCTGCATTTGGAAGGGTTGGATTTCAAAGGCGGAGGTGTGGGAAGTGGGGAAGATGTGCTAGAGGGCATCGTTAACCACATGGGAGGCAAAATTGTGGTCTTTGAAGAAGGAGACCATCTGGAATATGTGATGATGGAATTGGTCATCTTAGGAACAGATGTGGTGGAGGCAGAGAAATTGAGAAAAAAGGATAGCATTTTTAAAGGAGGTGGAGTGGGAGGAGGTGCAGTCCAGATAGCTGTGAGAGTTGGTGGGTTTGTAGTAGATTTTCGTGTTTAGTCTGTCATGGGAAATCGAGATGGAGAGGTCCAGGAATGGAAGGGAGGTGTTCAAGATGGTTCAGGTGAATTTGAGGTCACGATGAAAGGTGTTGGTGAAGTTGATGAACCATTCAACCTCCTCATGCGAGCACAAGATAGTGCCGATACAGTCATCAATGTAGTGGAGGAAAAGGTGGGGAATGGTGTCAGTATAGCTGCGGAAGATGGACTGTCCCAAATACCTGATGAAGAGGCAGGCATAGCTATGGCCCATGTGGTGCCCAAGGCTACCCCTTTGGTTTGGAGGAAGTGGGAGGATTGGAAGGAGAAATTGTTCAGGGTGTGGACCAGTTCAGCCAGGCAGATGAGTGTGTCAGTGGAGGGGTATTGGTTGGGAGGGCATGGGAGGAAGAAACGGAGGTCTTGGAAGTCTTAGTTGTGGGGGATGGATGTGTATAGAGACTGGATGTCTATGGTGATGGTAAGGTGTAGGGGGCAGGGGAAACAAGCATCTTGGAGGAGGTGAAGGGTGTGGGTGGTGTCCCGAATGTAGGTGGGGAGTTTGTGGACTAAGGGAGACAGGATGATGTCAAGGTAGGCAGAGATGAGGTCAGTGGGACAGACGCAGGCTGAGACAATGGGTCGACTGGGGAAGTCAGATTTGTGAATCGTCAGTTGAAGTTAGAATCGGGTGGTATGGGTTTTGCAGGCAATGAGGTTGGAGGCTGTGGATGGGAGATCCCCAGAGGTAATGAGGTTGTGTACAGTCTGGCAAATGATGATTTTGTGATAGGAGGTGAGGTTGTGGTCGAGGGTACAGTAGGAGGAGGTGTCTGCGAGTTGGCACCTGGCTTCAGTGGTGTAGAGGTCAGTATGTCAAACTACCACTGCGTCTCTCCCTTGTCTGCTGGTTTGATGGTGAGGTTGGGTTGGGGCAGAGGGAGTGGAGGGCTGCACATTGCGAGGTTAAGAGGTTGGAGTGGGTGAGGGGGATGGACAGCTTGAGGCAGTCTGTGTCATGGCGGCAGTTAGAAATGAAGACGTCAAGAGTGGGCCATTATGGGGTGTCAAGGTGGAAGCAGGAGAAGGGGTCCTTGGTGGGTTGGTGGGAGTCTTGATTGAAAAAGTGGGCCCAAAGGCAGAGGAAGAAATGTTCGATGTCACAACATTTGTCAAACTCATTAACCTGGGAGCATAGAGGCATGAAGGCGAGGCCTTTGCTGAGGACTGAATGCTCATCCTCAGTGAGGGGGAGGTCTGGGGGATTAGTAAAAACACGGCAGGGAAGCTAGGACCTGGGTGCAGCTGGAGTTGGGGGTGGGGGTGGAAACTGCCACTAGAATGGAAGTGGTTATGGGGTGGGGAATGAAATCACCAATGGACGTTATGGACGGCTCAGGCATAAAACAATTCAAATCTGCTGTGTACCATCCAGAACTGCAGGGAATGCTGGAAAGAGAGCATCAACTACTAAAGACCATATTGAGGGCTTATAGTCAGGGTTATCCAGATAATTGGGATAAGGGAATTCCGTTTGTGCTTTGTGCAATCAGAGATGCACCAAATAAGTCAACCAAATTCAGTCCATTTGCATTAAATTTTGGGCATGAAATGAGAGGACCATTAAAATTGATTAAGGAGAAATTAATAAGTCAGAATTCAGAGACCACATATTTGGATTATGTGTCAAATTTTAGGGAACGATTAACTAGAGCAGAGGAGGTGGCTGGACAGCATTTAAAATATCACAGCATTCCCAAAACAGGAAGCAAATAAGAAATCAGAAATTTGCAATTTTGCTATCGGTGATAAAGTATTAGTGTTCCAGTGATAGGTGAACCTTTAAAAGCAAGGTTTAGTGGACCTTATCAAATTGAGAGGAAATTGCCTGAGGTGGACTACTTGACTGGGACTCCAGACAGGAAGAAATCTCACAGAGTGTGTCATGTGAATATGTTCAAAAGATATTTCGACAAGGAAGGAAAGCAAGAGGAGAAGGTGTTAATGATTACAGCACAGAAGGAAGTTCAAAGGATTCTGAATTGGACGTTCCTTAAATTAGATTAGACAATGAGGAAATTGTCAAAAATTGGGATAAATTATTGTGTTACCTTCCTGAGAAAAATTGAAATGACCTGAAAGAGTAATTGCTTTCACATTGGGAGATATGTGGAAATAAACTGGGAAATACTAACCTCATTATGCATGATGTAGAGGTAGGAGATGCTATTCTGATTCAGCACCATCCTTATAGGCATAACCCTCTAAAGTTGGCACAGGTTCAGAAGGAGATAAAACGCACACTCCAAGATGGCATAATCAAAGTGAGTTACAGCCATAATGGAAGTGGAGCTCAGCCATAGTGATGGTGCCAAAGCCAGATGGTACCCAACGGTTTTGTGTGGACTATTACAAAGTCAATGAAGTTAAAAAGACTTATACATATCCAATTCTGCAGTTAGAAGACTGTTGAAAAGGTGGGACAAGCAACTTACATTTCTAGGTTGGACTTGCAATGGCAAGTATCTCTGTCAGAGAGAGCAAAGGAAATTTTGGCTTTCGTAATTCCAATTGGACTATATTAGTTCACAGTCATGCCATTTGGTATGAAAAGCACTCCGGCCACATTTCAAAGACTGACTAATAAGGTCATTGCTTGATTATCCAACTGTGTTGTGTACATTGATGATGTTTTGTCACATATGGAAGGAACATTTACAGCATTTATCGGACTTGTTCAATTGACTTCGGAAGGCAGGCTTGGTGGTAATTCTGGCTAAAAGTGAATTTGCCGAAGCCCGAGTCATGTTATTGAACATAGACAAATGGCCCCACAGGATGTGAAAATTAAAGTTATTAGAGAGTTTCCCACAACATCGACTCTTAGAGCAGTACTACGGTTCCTAGAATTGAGTGGATTTTATTGAAAGTTTGTGCCGAATTTTAGCAGTGTAGCAGCTCCACTCACTGAATTACTAAAGAAAGGCAAGAAGTTTTGGTGGACAGTGGACAATTAGAAGGAATTTGACAGCCTCAAAGCTGTGTTAACATGGCCCCAGTGTCAGCCACACCGGATTATACAAAGCCTTTTAAGGTGGCTATTAATGCCAGTGATGTGGATGTCAGTGCGGTTCTCCTGCAGGAAGATGATGAGTGGATAGAAAACTGAATCGGGCATTTCTCCAGGAAATTGAATGTTCATCAGCAGAAATATTTGATGGTTGAGAAAGAAACTTTGAGTTTGGTGTTGGCACTACAACTTTTCAGTGTTTATATTACCAGCAGTGCATCTGAGACGATCTTAGACACTGACCATAGCCCAATGAAGTTACGTGGAGAAATTTAAGGGCAACAATACCAGACTGTTCAGATGGAGCTTGTTATTACAACCATTCAATTTGACAATTGTGCACGTGGTAAGTTGAGATGCATTGTCAAGACTCCAATGAGAAACAGGTGGGAGAACCACAGACTGAATCTGAATGTAGTTGTGCATGTTTGCATGTTTATTGTTAATGAATATACACTTGTGTTTAAAGTACTACCCTTTCCTTTATTTTTATGGGTTTTGAAAAATGATGCCATCTTTGGATATTGATGGGTTTTTTTTTTAATGCTGATACGGTACAAGGTTACTTTGCCTTCGCGTTTTGTTTTTGAGAGGGGGTAATTGGCCAGGCTCCATTGTGTCTGAAGTTTGAATGGTTTACTGGGGCCTTGTTGTTTACCCCAAGCCAAAAGCTTGAAAGATATTTTGAAAAACTGGTCTACTTAAGGGGCGTGGCCAGCTCTAGCTGCGCAGTTCAGTTCAGTTCAGAAATGATTTGAGTAAGAGTCACAGGGGAATCTGGAAGCCTTCTCTCTGTCCTTCTGCCCTTATGATTTTGAACTGTAAGTTGCCTGTGCCATTGTTTACTGTTTGTGCAAAAGGCTGTGTGTATTGGGACTGTTGCAAGTATTCTTAGAACAGCATCATTGATTCGGGTTTGGATAGAATAGGTTATCCAGTATTCTGTTTTCTGTTCTTTGTGTTTCATTCCGTAACTTTGTAAATAAAATTTTGTTTGTTTAAAACTTGGCAGTCGACCCAGCTGTTGTGGGGAAAATCACCAGTCTCTGAGTCAGAATCGGGATTCAACGACAGAGTTTATTGCACAAAGAAACTGGAGTTCCGGGGAGAGAGAGAGAGAGAGAGAGAGAGACATCCGGCAGCACTGCTGTTAGCTGCGAGCCTTCTCTCACCCTCAGAGCACAGTTCGCAATATTCTATACATTTCATGGTATAATGGTCTAGACATCAAGTCTTTGTGCAAAATGGTTTATTTACACAAAACATTACAGAGTCGTCAGTTTCAAAGGAATGTTACAGAATCATTGCCAGTTTCAGCAGCTACCCAGAAGTCCATTGCGTCGTAATTGGTTGTGATCATTCTTCCTGAGACAGAAGTTTGTTTTCCATTACTGAAAATCTAAGGTAATAACAGTGGGATACAAGCAGTCTCAGCTAATTAACATTTTTATTGAAGGCGGTGGCTGGACTCAGACACTTCAGTGGGCAGTAGATATTACTGAAGTGTATTTTCTCCCCCACCTGCCTTAAACTAATCATCTATGTTCTGTATCTATTATGCTGGTTTCCTGTTGGCCTCAGGCAGGAACCTCGATTATCTGAACGAGATGGGCGGGCACTATTTTGTTCGGATAATTGATTATTCGGTTAACTGATTAAATGCCTTTCCTTTAAGGCTCGGCGTTTTCTGTGAAGACCGCTCCCCGTTCAGGAGACGAGGCAGGAGCACACCATGCGCGAGCCCCCGCCCTCATCCGCCTCCCAACCCCGTCCAACACCGTGCCCCCACCCGGCCCTACCCCATCAAACACTGACCCCCAACCCACCCAAACCCTGTCCAACACCACCCCCGACCCACCCACC
>NC_057714.1:37540670-37551817 GCF_004010195.1 Chiloscyllium plagiosum
GCTCTCCAACCCCACCCCCCAACCTCATCCAACACCGTCCCAGATCCGAAACCCCATGTTCCCTCCCACTGCCCAACTGAGTCCAACACTGCCCCCCGCCCACCCCTGTGCACCCCCTGTCCTTACCTGCACCCTCGCCAGGGTAGCCAGACACACCATCAACAAGACTGCAGCTGCTCATGTCTTTTGGGAGGTGAGTCTCCAAATAGCGCACACACACACACAGTCTTTTACTGCAACGTTCCACCTTTATCCTCTACAGGACAATGTTGGAGAGACTATCTGGGGAACCTGGGTTCAGGGTACACCTCTATGTAGAACTCCAGGGAAAATGTGGGGAAAGAGAGAGAGGGCAGGAGGTCAGTCATTTGGAGATGGTGCCTGGGCTCCCCTCAGTCCAGGATTGTTCTCGGCAGCATTTCAGGAAGCTTTTAATCACTGTAAAGACACGATCAATGTTGGAAACATGTCTTTGATGTAATGTTTCTATTGGGACCTTGAGATGTCCTTCGGATAATCTGATATTCAGATAATCGAGGTTCCTCTGTACAAGAGTATGTGCATGATTAGTCAGTGTCCCTTTTATTTTTACAATAGTACCCGCAAGTCGGCAATAGTAGGTGATTTCTGTGCCTTGTCAGCAATTTTATCTGTGCCTCTGGGTGGTTTGCTTGGTTGTGGTCTCGGTGCTCTCCCCTTGGTCACTGTCTTGCTCGCAGTTCCTGTCTGTGCCTGGAGGATGATCAATCATATTAGTTTATTCGTAGGAGTCCTCATAATGGTATGCTTCCACGTGCCTTTTGCCCTTATGTCTATACAGGCACAGGTGTCACCACTCATTATAACTTCGTATGGCCCAATCCATTTTGGGGCAAAGCCTGGTTTGTCAGACAGGGTTCGTACAAAGATATGGCTCCCAGCTGCTGGGACCTCAGGGGAAGTTTCGAGTTCCCCTGCCTTGTCCTTTTGCTCTTGTTTCTCAGTTACAAATTTAAGCATCCCTTTTAGCTGGGTGCTTAATTCCAGTACACACCTCCGATCTTTGTCACTTAGCAGACCTATGTTGGTCCCACCTGTTAAAATGGTCTCTGGTAATTGAATTGCTTGTCCGGTCATTAGTTCATAGTTGCCTGATTCGTGGTGGCTCTTAATTTCATTACGATGGCTGGCAGCACTTGGGCCCATGTCCTCCCTGATGTCTATATGGCCTTAGCTAAAGCATTTTTAAGGTTTCTATTCATTCTGTCTACCATTCCTGAGCTCTGTGATAGGGGATACGAAAGTTTTGTTTTATCCCTAGTAGCTGGCATACAGCTTTCATAACTTTGCCTGTGAAATGTGTCCCTTGGTCGGAGTCAATCTGTTGGGGTCCCCCCCCCCCCTCCTTGGGATTACCTCCTCTGCTGGAATCCTGGCTACAGTGGTAGCAGTACAGTTCTTGGTGGGGAATGCCTCTACCCACCAGGTGAACTGGTCTATGATGACCAGGCAGTACGTTTTCCCACAGGAAGGTGGTAGTGTCCCTGTGAAATCCATTTGCAGGTGTTCCCAGGGTCCTCTTGGCCTTGGTTGGTGTCCCATCCTAACTTTTATGGGTCTACCTGGGTTATGCTGTGCACAAACCACGCATTTGTGACAGTGTTTGGCTATATCTCTTCCCCTTCCCTTTCACCAGCACTCTCTCCCTAGACTTGCTACCATAGCTTCCCTGCCTGTATGTAAGAGCCCGTGGTGCAGCTCGAGCAAGGTGTTTTGTCTGCACACTGGTGCTACCACCTTGTCCACTTGCTTCCAGACACTGTCCTCTCCTTTAAGTGCTCCCTACATTCTCCATCTCTCTCTCTCTCTCTTTCTGCAGGGTGCCCTCCTGCAGCTGCTGTATTTGAATGACATCTTCCACTAGTTCAATTGTTGCTATTGGAACTCCATCACTGGGTTTCCTGCTCTAAGGCTTGCTGGGCTGCTTGGTCTGCGGCTTGGTTCCCTGTAAATTGCAGCCAGCTTGGACTAGCTTTCCCTGGCTCCTTTTGGTGTGCTTTGATTTTTATTGCTGCAGCCTCTTTTGGCTGTTCGCTGGGCTTGGATTCTTAGCTGGTGTTTGATGGGGACTCCCCCAGTGGTAGTGAACCCTCTTCTCCCCCTTGCAAACATATGGTCATGTACAACTCTGAAGGCATATTAGCCAACTGTATAAGTGTTTACAATTCTCCCCATTTGACAGCTCAAATGCTTTGGTAAGCACTACAATCTCTGCTACATGTGGGGACCGACGTCCGTCAATCCATCCTGACATAACAGTTTCTAGTTTATTGTTTACCATGGCCCATCGTGTTTGGGGCGACCCTTCTATATATTTCCATGACCCATCCATGAATAGGGTCTCCTTGTGTCTAGGTGGGATATCCTTTACCCTGCCCTACCTTCATCCCCATCAATGTCTCTGCAATTGTGTGGTTCCCCTGTGTCCAGAATTCCCTCGGCTGGGTTTTCCCCCGTATTCCTAACTATTACCACAGACTGACTTGGTGGAAGGAGAACTGCCTCCCACTTTGCCCTCCCAAATTGGAGACGGCCCTCAGCTTCCCAGTGATTAACATTTCCACTAGGATGTGTTTGGTGTGCAGGATGACATTCCCGGCCATGACTATGGGTTTGCTCACCCTCACGGCCCCAGCAGCACAGTCTAAGGCCACTATGCATCTGTACAGCCCGGTGACTATTAGCCATTCTGTGGTATGGTAATACCCTCCTGCCACTGTGGTGCTGTGTGACCACAGTGGAGTAAAATCTTCACTCATTATTACAGCAGATGTGGAAGTCTTTACTGGGATCTGGCAGCCCTAGCCCGGGGACAGATATTAACCGAGCTTTTAGCTCACTGTAAGCCTCATCCTGTTCTGGTCCTTAGGTCACAGGTTCCAAGGCGCCCTTGCCCCCTATGATTAGTTTTTGAATCGGTTCAGCCAATTTGACGAACTCTGCTATAAAGCTCTGGCTATAGTTAAATAGTCCCAAGACCTTTCTGACTCCCCTTAGAGTAGCGGGACGTGGCCTTCGCTGAATTGCCTTCTTTCTGTCGCTCGGTATTTCCTTGAATCCCTAGGATATAAGATATCCCAGGTATAGGACTTGTGCTTGTCCAATTTGTGCTTTTGCAGGGCTGACTTTTAACCCTGTGGCTGCCAGCTCATGCAACATGAAGTATAAAGCTTTCTGGTGTCCTGACTTGGACTCTGAGGCAATCAGGATATCGTCCATGTATTGTAGGGGAGTGCTCCCTTCTGGTAAATCTATTTTGTTGAGGATGTCACTCAACACTTGGCGAAAAATAGTGGGGCTGTTGTGGAACCTCTGTGGCAGGCGAGCCCACATGTACTGTCTGTCCTTTACTACGAAGGCAAATTTATTCTGGGATCCAGGGTGTAGTGGGATGGACCAGAATCCATTGGTTATGTCTAATACTGTGAAAAGTTTGTGCTCAGGGCCGAATCCATTCAGAATTGTGGATGGGGTCTGCTACAATAGGATGCAGTTTGTGGGTGACCTTGTTTAGCCCTGTATAGTGAATGGTGAGTCTGTAGCTCCCATCAGGCTTTTTTACTGGCAATGTCGGGAATGGGTGGTACTTGTGGTTTTAATAGTCCTTTACCTATCTCCACAACTGCTTTCTCTGTTTTAGGCTTGATTGGTTACTACTGGTGGTGCTCTTGGCACCATTATAGGGTCTATCTAGACTCAGTCTGTGTCTAGCTTTGTCTCTGCCCATGCCTCGGGGTCAGAGGTACAGATGGCTTCAAATCCCCCCTTTTCGAAGTTCCAGTCCCTACTGGTGGCTGTAGCTATTTTAATAGTCTCAAGGTGACTTGTAAGTTTCCCAATCTTCTCACAAAACTTTTCCCAATCTCAGTCTATCAACCAACCTGCTTTGGCCAGATCAAAGTTCCTTTTGCACAGTCAATCAAGACTTCATATTCCTTCATGAGATTGTTACCCATTATGGTGCCTTCATTATGTTGGAACACATAAAATCTCTCAGGGATATATATATTATTGATTTCCAGGCGGGTAGTCTCGCTTAAGTAAGCGGGTGTCCTACCCTGGTAAGATGGATCATTTTATTTGTGTGGGGTAAGGGTACATTGGTGATAGATACGACCACTCCTGTGTTGACCAACATCTCACACTTTCTACCTCCAACCACTGTGGGCACGTAAATCCTCCCCTCTCCCTTACCCTTACGAATGTGGGCAGCTGGTTGTTAGCTCTGCGGGCCTTGGGAATTCCGCTATTCCGCGGTGTTCTGGATGTTGTTTGGGGGTTCCCCATGCTTTTCCCAGCATACTGCCTCTGTATGCCCTGCTTTATTGCAGTGGCAGCAGTACCTTACACTGTTCCTTGTCCTATTCCCTGCCTGTGGGGCCCAACAGTCTCTGGCAACGTGTCCCTGTTGGCCACAGTCATGGCAGATAGTTTGGTTCTGCCTTCATCTCCATTCCGGTAGGCTGTTCTGTTGGGTTTTGTTTTTATTGCGGGAGCTTCTGCCTCCTGCACCCCGCTATCCCACTCTATCAGGTCATCATAATTTTGGGACGTTATCACTCCCTTTTTCAGGATGGACTGATGGGCGCCAGACAACCTGTCCCTGAAAGTCTGAATGAATGCCTGGTCCCCACAATCTGGGTTTGCTTGTCCTGAGCACTCCTGGTATACTATAAATAATCATTCCCCATACTCAGAGGCTCCTTCCCCTTTAAGCTGTTTAGGGGTCATTATCTTGCTTCAGTTCATACGAGCATTTTCTAGCACTGTCTGGATTTCTTCTTTAAAATAGGTGAAGGGGAGCTGCTGGGCATCTATCTCAGCTGTAAGGGTGACGGCATATGTCCATGGTCCTCCCCTATAGTCTCAGGCTGCTGTGGCTTCAGGTCTCCATTTGTCCACTGGGCAGGCTGCCCGGTCAAGCTGGTGTACATCCCTTGATGCCCTACCCATCTACTGTCTCGCTCTTCTCAGAACCTCCTGTTTGCATTTTGGGGCTGTAATTTGCGCAGATAGACCATGATCTGTTGCCTTTCCCCTGTGGTTAAGGGTTTATAGTTTGCTTTTGGCTGCAATATTCTTACACCTCCTGCTCTGTTAAGCAGCAGTTGGTCCCTGCTCTAGAGCCGAGAGAGTCAGTCTCCCTTTCCTCCTGTACTTTGTCTATTTTTTGTTCTAGTTCCTTTATCTTATCCTCCAGCTCCTCAATCCATTCTTGTTTTTTTCTCCAGCTGTTAGTGGGGGCACCTATTTGTTCAATTAGGCCTGCTAATTGGTACACAACATTACGCCAATCTTTTTAGTTTTATTTCATTTTTCTTTATCAATCCAATTCTGCTGCTGTACTAATGTCTAGGATGAGTCCCAACCACCTTCCTTCATCTATTCTGTCAGCGCTAGTCTGTCTGTCTTATATTTCTCAATAAGGGAACCTGCAGTATCCCCTTTAAAATCCTGATCTTCCATCCCGCAGTTTGTGTACCCCTGGATACCACCAACAGTAAAGTGTCCTTAACCAGTGGGACTTCTCTACCCCCGACCACTATCCCAGCAGCATCCGTACAGCTCTAGCAGCCTCCTAGCAAGGTATGCTCTCTACCGGGAGGACTTCTCTACCCTCCTAGCCATCACTATTAGTCAGTACCTACCGGTTGGCTGGGAATGTTGGCTTAATAGGGTGCGCTCTCTATTGGGACTCCTCTACCCTCCCGGCCACCTCTACTGACTCAACACCTCCTGATAGGCCCAGAAACCTACCTCTAGCCCAATGTGCTCTCTACCAAGGGGGCTTTTTACTTTCCTGGCCACCGCCACTAGTCAAGCTCTGGCCACTAGTCAAACTCTGTCATTCTATTACTAACTGACAAGGTATCACGATTACTCAGTGTCCATGCTTCCCACCTCGGTAACATGCTGCACCACTGGAGTTTGGCTCTTTTCCTCACCACTTCAATTTGAAACACAATAACAGACAGCACCCAACCATCAACCAGGCTCTAACTGGACTCTGTGTTGTTCGCCCCTACAGAGTCCAGTGTTACCCGACTTTGCCACTTGTGCTTCACAACTCCTAGTGCCCTTGGCACCTTAACTCCCACTTCAATTCCCAACCATTGGGGGGGGGGGGGGGGAGGGGCTACCCCTCTTAACAACCAGTTCAAGGCGGGGCTTTTGTGGCAGACACTACCTTGTCCTCTGGTCATCTCAGCACAAGCAGCTGGTTATCACACTTTCCCACTAACATCCACAGGCATGCACTTATACTCAACCCAATACTATCACACAAGTTACCCGTTAGAATGGTAAACCGTTTTAAACTGCGTCTTTGTAGGCCTCACTCTTCCCATTTGCAGCTTCAAAATGTCTCTTACCCCAGCTCCCCGATCGTGGCCTTTGGCCAGAGCACCAGGAATAAGAGATCCTGCCGACAATGCCAGTTGTGGAGAAAATCACCAGTCAGAATCAGGATTCAATGACAGATTTTATTGTACAAAGAAACAGGAGATCCAAGGGGAGAAAGAGGGACATTCATCAGCCTGGCTATCAGCTGAGAGCCTTCTCTCACCCTCAGAGCACATGTCGCGATATTTTATACATTTCATGGTATAATGGTCCAGATATCGAGTCTTTGTTTGTGCAACATGGTTTGTTTACAGTAAACATTGCAGATTCATTGTCAGTTTCAAAGGAATGTTACAGAGTCATTACCAGTTTCAGCAGCTACATAGAAGTCCATTGCTGCAGTAATTGGTTGTGATCGTTCTTCCTGAGAAGGAAGATTGTTTTCCATTACTGCAAATCTAAGGTATTAGATTAGATTACAGTGTGGAAACAGGCCCTTCGGCCCAACAAGTCCACACCGACCCGCCGAAGCGAAACCCACCCCTACCCCTACATTTACCCCTTACCTAACACTACAGGCAATTTAGTATGGCCAATTCACCTGACCCTGCACATCTTTGGATGGTGGGAGGAAACCAGAGCACCCGGAGGAAACCCACGCAGAACGTGCAAACTCCACACAGTCAGTCGCCTGAGGCGGGAATTGAACCCGGGTGTCTGGCGCTGTGAGGCAGCAGTGCTAACCACTGTGCCACCGTGCCACCCACAAAGAAAGGTATTAACAGTGGGATACAAGCAGTCTCAGCTAGTTAACATTTCTATTGAAGGTGGTGGCTGGACTCAGACATTCTGGTGGGCAGTAGATGTTACTGATGTGTATTCTCTCCCCTACCCATCTTAAACTAATCATCTATGCTCTGTGTCTATTATGCTGGTATCCTGTTGGCCTCAGACAGTATCTGTGAATGCTTAGCTGTACTTTTCCATGTAAAGGCTCAGTGTGCTAAGTGACCAACTTATAGCTCAGTGGCCATCTTGTGTCTGTATCAGCATGCCCTGTGTCAATTCCCACTTCACAGCTAATTTACTCTGGGAATATCCGCTATATACCGAGCTAAACAAATAGCAAAGTTATGGTCTGGGCTATCTGCTTAAAAATGTTTTGAGGGGTCTGGCCTCATCCATAACAATGTTGCAAAAAAAAAGAATGATCAAATGGTGGAAATCTGTTTTCCCTTTCATTCTCCCTTTCTTTCAGTCTTTTTGTCTTACAAAATTGAAAAAAACCATGCCAGACAAATAAAATTTTAGTCACGAGATGAAGGCATCAATGCAACGTGTACATCTGATTTGCTGTCAGATTAGTTGTCTGGATGAATTGATGTCTCAGAAAAGTCTGCTCAGTTGTTTGAAATAATCATCATTTTGTCATTCTTTCTTTCTTTATTTCTTTCTTTTTTTCCTTTTCTCTTTCTTTTTTCTTTTTTCTTTCTTTCTCTCTTTCTTTCTCCTTTTCTCTCTTTCTTTCTCTCTTTCTCTCTCTCTCTTTCCTTTACATCTGAGAATTCATTATATGACTCAAAAAACTTAGTCAGTCAAATGGTATTTGTTACACAAGAAGAAGGCATCAATGTAATGTGTTCATCTGGTATGTCTTCAGGTTAGTGTTTCAAGATTCATGTAATGTCACGCTGATACTCAAACTTTGATGATAGCCAGCATGTAACCAGGAATGATGGGGAAATCAAACTTGAGAGCATGGGCAGAGACAGCGAGAATATACAACAATGGAGAAAAGACAGTATTAATGGCTCTGTATCTGAATGCACACAATAATTGGAATCAATTGGATGATTCAATGCCACAAATAATAGTCAATTTGTACATAGGCTTTTGAGGTGACCAAGGTTGAAACCTAATTAATTTCAGCTCTGTGCTCATTAAGGAGCAAAGGATGTTGCAATCAAATGATGGAAATCTATCGTTCTATCTTTCTTTCATTGATTTTTTTTCTTTTCTTTCTCTCTACCTTTCATTTTACTTTGTTTCTTTATGGGGATACTTGAGAATATTTGTAAATGTCAACCTCCTTGTTGACAATTTTTTCATGTTGTTTATATCTTTGCAATAAACTTTTCGTAAAATTTATTAACTTACAGTTGAATTGTTTATAATATTGAGCTATATATATTCCAATATATACAATTGTCATACAAGAATCTTTTAAATTCTAGCACTGTTGTTCCTAATGAAGGCTAGGACAACAAAACAATTCATCTACTCTCCCAAATTTGTTATCACAATAGGAAGATATATATAAAGACAATGTTTCAATCCTTTTAAACATTACAATTTTCAATTAGCACAAACTATATTTTGAATAAGGTTTAAAGAGAAGCAAAGTTAAATACTTTTTCACCTGCTACCCCAGAACGTAATTGCATGAAATTTGCTGACTCTCTGACCTAGACAGACACACAGACACATACAGACACACTCACACATATACACACACGCACACATACACATACACCCACATACATACACACACAAGCATATACACACATACGCACTCACATACACACACGCACATACACACATGCGCGCACACACACACATACACGTACAATGCTTGTTAGAGAGATAAATGCAGCTGTGTTATTAATAGAGTTTGAAAAGTCAATCATGTTCATGTTGAGTCATTTAAGATGTACATAGTGCAGGCCTAGATGGGTTCTGCATCATTGTTTTTCGGAGAATAATGAGTTTGATTGTCTGAATTTCTAGATTATGGCTGCATATCTGTAGAGGTAAATCTTTTCATGTAAAAATGAATTATTCCCACTCCCACTGCTGATGCTGACCAGTTGTCAGGCAAACTTCTGTCCTTTTCACTGCAAGAATTTTCCATCATGTCCTGTTGCGTTTGAGACAGATTGGTTCCCGCCTCTTATTAGGGTAATACAATTCCTGATGAAGGGCTTATGCCTAACATGTTGATTCTCCTGTTCCTCCTTTTCCAGCACCACACTCTTGACTCTAATACAGTAAGATAGCTGTAGGTAGTTTCCATCACACAACTAACACTTCTATTGTCTGCATAAAATGGTCCAGTTTGAATCCATTAGTACACAATAATGGTTTTTCACATCTACATATCATTAGTTTGGTTTTGTTACATAAAAGATATGAATTCATGAGATTAAAGAGAGGGCCCACACCCTCATTTATATTTTGGGAAGCTGGTTTAGGCATTACTGATTCTTTTATTGCTGTAGCAATCACAGAAGGTCACTCTATCTTGCTGGCTACCTTTGGAAAAAGTATTCAATCAAAACTCTCTAATTTCCACTAATTTGGAGTTTGATCTGTTCCTTATCACTTAAGTTATGTCACATGCAGTAGAAGATGAAAATCTTTCTATAATGTCATTGTCAAATTAACAAATAACTACTGTGATCTAGGTACACTGCACTACTGATATGCTTCACATATGTATTTGATTCTAATTTGCTGTATTAATTTTAAGTGTCTTATCTCAGGCTCATCTGTTTTATGAATCTAGTAATGAGAGAAATAATGAGGAAACAGCTTTCCGGAAAAGGCATGAAGCAAGACCTTGCATCCTTCATGACCTCAGGATGATCTAAATTGCTTTACAGTGGCTGGAACAGTTTTGAACTAGTCACTGTTTCAGAAGCACAGGAGTCAATTTGCATCATAACAAGAGTTCACAAGTACCAATGGAATAATGACCAAACAATCAACTCTTCTGATAGTGGTGCGTCTATATTATGAAATGGAGAGCTGTGCAAATTAACAATTATAACTGTGATAGTTTACACTCGCAAAAGGAGAACCCAGGTTTTGATTGCTCTGTTTGAATTAGTTTATAACAAAGATGTTGCTGGCAGAACAACTCTGACTTGTAAAGAGTGAACATCTGCTCATAGAGAATGTAATTAACTCTTGAAAATAATGAACTGCCGAATAATAATTATCAAAGGAAACTTAAGGATCTTTAAAAATAATGAGAGAAAATTAATCATAAACAAGGTTGTATAACTGTGGTAACCAACTATTACCTAAGAAGAGAAGGATTCTAAAACTGTGTAATTCTGTAGTTAATAAAGTTACTGAAGTAAATTTTTTTGGTGAGCTTGCTTATGAGATTTTCAACTCAGATTCCAATGATAGATTGAAGCAATAGTGCTTTGGCCTCCGTGCACCTGAAAATCATCTGCTGTGAACATCCTTGAGTTACAATTCTGTCACATACATTGTATTTTTAACCAGCTTGTGTACTCCATTGTAAACCTGCCAGAGCTTTCATAGTAAATGTACCAGCGTCTGGAATACATTAGAGTGTGTCAAGGGCAATCCACTATGACATACCTCCATCATGTGCAGGCTGCCTGTCTTTGTGTGACTTTAGTGAGGGGTCAAAATGAGATCTTTAAAAATAAGTGTTGCTTTTCCTTGGAGCACCAGTTGCCTCCCTGTCCTGAACCATAGCTTTTCCCACCTTTATCACGTTCAAGGCCAATGAACATCAATCCATTTGAAACAGCAGTTCCATTGAGATCAGTCTGAAAGGGATTCCCAGTTTAGGTTGACACCAATTTCTGTGGCAAAAGTGTGGACTGCAGATGCTGGAAACCAGAGTTTAGATCAGAGTGGTGCTGGAAAAGCACAGCAGGTCAGGCAGCATCCGAGGAGCAGGAAAATCGACGTTTCGGGCAAAAGCCCTTAATCAGGAATAGAGG
>NC_057714.1:37552100-37570133 GCF_004010195.1 Chiloscyllium plagiosum
GAGGGGGGGGGGGGGGCGGGGGAGAAAGTAGCAAAGAGTACAATAGGTGAATGGGGGTGGGGATGGAGGTGATCGGTCAGAGAGGAGGGTGGAGTGGATAGGTGGGAAGGGAGATTGGCAGGTAGGACAGGTCATGGAGATGGTGCAGAGCTGGAAGTTTGGAACTGGGATAAGGTAGGGGGAGGGGAAATGAGGAAACTGGTGAAGTCCACATTGATGCCCTGGGGTTGAAGTGTTCCGAGGCGGAAGTTGAGGTGTTCTTCCTCCAGGCGTTGGGTGGTGAGGGAGCAGTGGTAGAGGAGGCCTAGGACCTGCATGTCATCGGCAGAGTGGGAGGGGGAGTTGAAATGTTGGCCACAGGGCGGTGGAGTTGATTGGTGTGGGTGTCCCAGAGATGTTCCCTAAAGCGCTCTGCGAGGAGGCGTCCAGTTCAACCATGGGAGAGGATGCAGCGAAGGATTGAGTTAAAAATCACACAACACCAAGTTATAGTCCAACAGGTTTAATTGGAAGCTCACTGGCTTTTGAAGCGCCGCTCCTTCATCAGATGATTGAGCACAATTGCCTGATGAAGGAGCATCGCTCCAAAAGCTAGTGTGCTTCCAATTAAACTTGTTGGACTATAACTTGGTATTGTGTGATTTTTAACTTTGTACACCCCAGTCCAACACTGGCATCTCCAAATCATGACTGCGAAGGATTGAGTTTAGCTGGTGATTGTGCTGAAATGAGGCAGAGCTGACTGAAAGAGACAAAAAAGTTTGCAGCCCTATGAAGGCTTAAAGGGGATGGATAAGGAAGCTTGAGGCTCAATGTCTACGCATAATAAAGCAAACATGAATGTTGGAAAAGCAAGTGTCATACAAGGAAGGTCAAATGTGAATTCATGAAAATTGCAAATAACAGAGGGCAGGTCAAGGAGGAAAGGTCATGGAAGCTCAGAGGTAAGAGGGAGCAATTTTCTCTGCCAAAAGTGATGGACAAAGTTGATTGATATATAGTTGACCAATGGAGGTAGGGGTGATGGGATGTGTGTATCAAATCCAGGACCAGGCAGGTGGAGTAAGGATTAAAGGTTATGGTGGGACAAATCAAAGGTTAGTGAGGGCCAATATGAAGTGATGGCTTCGAATTCCAGGGATTCAGGGAGGTGATAGGGTTCAAATAAAGAATGATCCCAGAATACCCAGGTAATACAATTTCCTCATAACCAGCTGGCCTAATGTTTCTGGATGGAAAGGAGCAGATGCCTGTCTTCAGGTCATGTAAACATGGCACCCAAATCTCTGAGCTTGTGCGTTAAAGGCAGGGCTGTTACCTTTCTGCCCATCTCCCTTCATGATTGCTTGGAGACTCACACGTACCTTGTTGGCAGCTATCATATGATTGGGCATGGCTAGGCACTTCACCTCCAGGTAGAAGAGATGTTCACTTCTGATCAATTTGTTCGGATACTTGACATGAGAAGGAAAGACTGCACATATTTTAATTATAGTACTACAGCCCAGCTGCTGGTCTTTTGCAAAGTTGAATTATGAACTTCTAATGGAATGTTTCACAATTATGAATGAAAGATTCTGACCTGGAACACTGACTCCCCTTCTCCTCTGATGCTTGACCTGCTGTGCTTTTTCCACGTCCACTCTTTATCCACTCCACAATATTGGGCAAAATACAACAATGTCTTGCCATTGCCTTGGCAGGACGGCTGACTAGAAATTTCTTACTGGCTATAAGCAGGCACAGTAGAAGCATTTAGAGGCTGATAATGAATCTGTTTGGTAATGTTACGATTGCACCTTAGATGACGATCAAATCCCAGTATGGTCCTCATAATTTCATTCTTTGCTTCAATTTTCCAAAATTTTGAATACTTCTCCCTAACTCCATTTAAGTGGCAGATTCCTTTTTTTAAAGCAGTTCTAATTTCTTCCAGAACAGAAAATATCCTTTCCACATCTGCTCCATCTAGACCTCTCAGGATCTTTAGCCAATGTGCCTCTTTATCTTCCAAAAGCATCCAACCTAGTCAGTCCAATCTTTTCTCATAAAACAATTGTAAGTATTAGGAGAAAGTGAGGACTGCAGATGCTGGAGATCAGAGCTGAAAATGTGTTGCAGGAAAAGCGCAGCAGGTCAGGCAGCATCCAAAGAGCAGGAGAATCGACGTTTCGGGCATGAGTAAGTATTAGTCTGTTACACCGATTTATATAAGGAGACTGTTTTCTTTTCAGCCATTCATGGGATGTGGGCTTTGCAGGCTGGACCAGCAATTATAGTCCATTCCTCGTTACCCTGGAAACATGATGGTGAGCTGGCCTTTTGAACCGCGCAGTCCGTTTGTGTAGGTAGAGCCACAATTCTGTTAGGGAGGGAGTTCCATAATTTTGACCCAGTGACACTGAAGGAATGATGATATATTTCCAAGTCAGAATGGTGAGTGTTTCATGCTGTGGAAAGTTTGGTTCTGAAGATTGGATTAAGCTGCAATGTGTTAAAGGCACTACAGATTACAAATTTACATGGAAGGAGAAGTCCCACCTCTGGACCAACAGTTACATTTCTGGGACACATTATCCAAGATAAGGCACCATAGGGAATCCAAGGACGACAAGAGGGTTGGTGAGTTTCTAGCCCAGATGTGGGCAAACAATACCCAGTGCTTGTTGGTAAAGCAAGACAACAATTTATTCCCAACTAAACCAGTCCTACTCAGCCTATAAAAGAGAAGTTTAAAGGAAGGCTGACAATGGTTTGGATTCAGGGACTGTTTACAGCTTTAGGAAAATTAAAGGTGTTATTTTCTACTGATGTTTTAATAGATTACAATCCAGGCTTCTTTACTTCAGTGGCTGTGGATGCATCATCCAAAGTATGATGAATAATCCCTATGCAAGTGCAAACCAATCTAAAATGGAACCTAACCTTTTTTACTTTGAAATCTTTTAATGGAAAAGATATAGGTAACCTCTGGGGGAATTGGCTTCGCTAGATTGTTGGTTTGCAGAATGGTGTGATGCCAACACCGTGCATTCAATTCCCATCACCGATTTGAGGTTCTTATGAAGGACTCTACTTCTCAACCTCTTCCCTTACCTGAGTAGCGGTGGCCCTCAGGTTAAGTTGTCACCAGTTGCTTCTCTCTAATAAGAGACCAGATCCTATGGTCTGGTAATGCTATGGCAATACAACACAATGAAAAGAAGTGGAAGTATTGACAGTTAAATGGGGGATAAAAGGGACTGAAAGGCTGGGATGAAAAATAAGCATTTAGCAACAGGATTAGGATCTTGTAGATGAACTAGAGTCTTACACTGCAGCAATAACCAACTCTTTACCTGCAACTGTGGGAAAAATCAGATAAATTTGTACAGCTCAAGAAATCTGACAAGGAGTGCACAAGTTCAGAAAACGCTTGTCTGCAAGTGTGTTCAAAATATTATCCAAGTTCTAAAAAGCTACCACAAGTGACAAGAACAGTTGACAATAGTTGATTTGATGTAATGAGGCATTCAACACAATTCAACAGAAATTCCATGAATCTTCTGGATATCACAAAGTGCAGATTTGGAGCACAAGTAATCTGTTGAAGCTGTGTACCTACAGAGGCCAGGGTTTCATCAAGATTTCCAGGAATTCCATAGGAAGGACTATCACTGGGTTTAAAAACAGAGGAAGCTGGAACAGGTCTGGCAATATCTGTGGCAAATGAAACAAAGTGAATGCTTTGAGTCTGACTTGACTCTTCTTCAGAGCTCCAGCTCTGAAGGGAATAAAACACTTAGGAATGACATAAGATTAGGCAAAGCTGGAGAGGTGTCTCTATTAATTAATGACTGTATTAACACAATAGAGAGGGAAGACCTAAGCTCAGGAAATTAAGATGCAAAGAGTGTACCTCGATCAGCTGAAAATGATGAATGTGTAACATGGTCTGGGAGAATTGGGTGAGGTTGTGGGCTTGCTTGCGAAGCTTGTAAGTTTGTTTACAGACATTTTGTCACTGTATTAGGTAACAACATCAGTATGTCTCCGGTGAAGCATTGGTGTTCTGTCCCACTTGTTATTAGGTGTCCCGGTCTGCTGAGGTGGGTGGTATCATTTCCGATTCTGTTTCTTAGTGGTTGATATATGGGTTCCAACTTGCGATCTTTGGCAAAGCACTGGGAAAGTGTGATTTGCACTGATGGGACAGTCTCTAGATGATCTGTGCTGGGGATGTTATTGTCCTTAACCACATAATTAGAAAATTAAAGAATTTTAAATTTATTAGTGTGAACAAGAGATTAAATTTGTGAGATTGTGGTAAATTTAAAGAGTAGGGTCAAGGTCAAAGCAAATGGTATTAAAACAAGCGAAGATAAATGAGCCATGACATAAAGGGATAATATGTATGAACAAATGAGTCAGCTAAATATAAGATTGAAATTTATAATGGGAGTAAAAGAATAAAACTAAAGGCTCTGTATCTGAAAGCACATATCATTTAATATAAAGTGAATGAGCTGAAAGCGCAGGGGAAATGAATCAGTACGGACTGGCAGCCATTGCAGAGACATGCAGAGACATTACGTGCAGAGATGAATGCATTGTCAAGCTTCTGATAATTGCTTAGAATTATCTAAGCAATTAATAATTCGATTATCAATTGAATTGATACATAAGATTCCAAGTTAGGAATTATTTCTACTCAGTTACAGAACAACAGCATTGAATAATGTGTACTTGCCAGAGGAATTGTTACTGAGACAGAGGCTAACAATTGTTCTACCAGTTTTCGAACAAAACCTCAAGCCAAACACAACCTCCCAAGACCTTGAGAAGGAAACAACCAGAGAAAATCCACAGCATAAAGCAACAGAGTTAGTACAACTCTAATCATGGTGATAATTAGTGACAATAGCGATAATGGTACTGATTAAGCTAATGGTTGCAAAGGCCATGCAAGTAAATAAAGGTAACCTAATGGAATACTAAGTTAAAAATCACACAACACCAGGTTATAGTCCAACAGGTTTAATTAATGATGAGGGAGTGTCGCTCCGAAAGCTAGTGTGCTTCCAATTAAACCTGTTGGACTATAACCTGGTGTTGTGTGATTATTAACTTTGTACACCCCAGTCCAACACCGGCATCTCCAAATCATGACTAATGGAATACTGGAGACCAAGTACAGCAAAGCCTGGGTGATAGGTAATATATTGAAATTCTTGAGGTCAGTAAGAGAGAAGGTACCAGACTGAAATGAGCATGGAAAGAGAGCAGTCTTAGACATGACACATGAAAGTGTATTTGATTTTCAACAACATAGAGATATTAACAAGGAAATGTTATTGCACATAAGATATCTTACTTAGAGGTAAAGATCAAGCAGCCTCAGGGACAGTTTATATGCAGATGTTCACAGCCAGAGATACTCGAGATCAGTATCTTAAAAGTATAGGTAGCAATGTTGGTTTAAAACATAAGATAAAGCACAAAGACGGGTTTTAATTCCCTTATTCATCATGAAATCCTCTTAAAATAAAGCTCAATCAAATTCTACTGATAATGTAAGCATATTTGCACCAGAACATAATCTTATTGTTTCACTATAACAGTAATGACCTGTTCCATGAAGTGATATGCTGTTGATATATACTTGAAAATGATCAAACTCTCAATTTTCACTACCGTCTCATTAATCTCTTTCAAATTTTTTTTAGCATGCTCTTCATTTATTGTAAGAAGTTCATTTGTCCCCATGGTTCTTGAAGCAAAACATTTTTGCAGTTCTTTTTGATATTTTAAAATGCCTGTTTTCTAGACAGGGTTAAAAAAGCAACAAAACGGGAAGGAAACAATATTTCAAGAACTATTTGATCAGGGGTATGTTATAGTGTATGCTAACAGAGTACATCCTCTTAGATCTTATTATGATGGCTGACTCTAGCAAGAGCTACATCTCTGCAAGCCACCCTGATGGTTGAAATTATTACAATTTAACCTCTCTCCTGGAAATTATATCAGCTTGGTTTTGTATGAAGTAAATGAAAAAATGCATTGATAATAAGCACTAATTAAGGATGACGGAGTTGTTTGGATTAGAGTTGTCCCTTAATCATCCTTTTATGTTATTGCTTTCATCTTTTGAAAGCTTTTTTCCCCTGAAGCACAATGGTTACTCTTTAAATGAAAATGGTGCATCTTCAGTTTTAGAAGAAAGCAACTGAGCAAAGATGAAAGGAGCAACTTCAAAGCATTCATTTCCAAAAAGGGTAAAACAGATACAAACCATTCCAACATCCTCAGCACCAGTGATTTTACAAGAGGCTTGCTTTAAAATAATGGCTTAAATTGACTGGTGTAGTGTCTTTATATGCTAGTTAATAAAAATCGTAATGTGAGAAATACTTTTCTTTCATTCTCACTCTGTGTACCTCTCTTTAATGTACACCAGCTTCTGAGACTGCAAATAATGCTACGACTTAGAAATTGTTATATTATGAGTCATTCGCTGTCACACACTTTTTGAATGGATCCAAGAACAGCCCTATATAGTGGGATTGATGTACAATTTTGCTTTTTTTTGAAAGCAGACATTGACTTATCTTTCTCAGTTGAGGGCTTTTCTTAGGAGCTGACTGAAGCAGCCCAGTCTGACAACAAATGGCACAGTCTATTATTTCACTCCACTGACTGTTATCAGACTCATGGGTTCATATGAACCACAATTAGATCACATTCAGACATCTCCAAGGATTCTGGCATCCATGCAATCAGTCACTTTATACTGCATTATACATTTGGAATATGTTCACTGGGAACTGTAAAGTCTCTTTCAAACGGTTAACCACGGATTTAAAGAACGATTTGATTTGGATTAACTGAGTCTTTTTCTACTCAAAGTAGATTTTCTTTCCCTCCTTCTTTCCCTCTGGGTTTTTATTCTTTTACTATTTCTTTTTGGAATATAGAAATAGCAGTTCAGGCTTCCTTCCAACGATTTATATTGTGTTCCTGTTAGGTCCAGTCACATAGAATGAAAACTTACACTTTAATATGTCACACATGGGATAGAATGTACAGGTTTAACAAATAACTAAGCCAACAAAATATCAACTGGAAATCAGGTGAGATGTCCACCAACCTCCTTCTGATAAACCTTTGTTTAGTAAAAGCCAATTTTCACAGACTATAACTAATACTATATTTGCAGGACTGTAAGATCTACTAGACTATTAGATGTTATTAAGAAAAATCTAGAAAAAATATGTTTCTGTGCACATAGGTATTTACTATGAACACTTACCAAAAACAGTGAAATGAAGCAAGGTTCAACTATATACATTTATCATTATGAAACAGAAACAACAATGCAGCATGAAGTCTTACAAGTCACAATTGCTGTCCCAGTCAATGTACCTATTCTTCTCAGGCTACATGACATTTTACAACATAGAAATTGCACTCTAATGAGTTAGTCACAGTGATGCACTTATTGAATGGATCCAATAGTTGTTACCACTTTCCTCATCCAGTATATCTGCTTTGTCATTGTTTGAATGGTTTACAATTATCATGTGATTCATGAATCATCCCAAACTTCTCACTCACTTGCACACCTGAGAAATGATGGATCACTTCATAGAATCATACAATCATACCATTTGGCCCATTAAGTCTGCACCACCATAAAATATACCATTACCTTTGCCAATCTCACTTTTCGACACTCAGACCACACCTTTGGATGTTGTAATACTTCATGTTCTCATCCAAGCTTTTTCTGAAGTTGTGAAGTTTCCTGCCTCAACTACACTCCCTGGAAATGCATTCCAGAAACCCACCACTCTTTGAGTGAAAAGGTTTTGTGTCAAATCCCTTCTAAACCTCCCCCATTTCACTTTAAAATTATGCCCCCAGGGCTTCATTCATCCTGCTGTTGTGAAGTGGTGACTATGTGTCTTTGTCCAATCCAATCCTCATGCTTGAAACATCTGGTTTATGAAAACATCCAGGCTCTTTAATGACATTATGACTACCCAGAATCACAACTCGTTATATCTGTAAGGTTATATGTGCCCATTCCTGTCAGAAACTAAAGGACTTTTTTTTTAGAAGATCAATTGGAAATCTTGCTCTTATTCTCTCCGGCTACAATGGCAACCCTTCTCCATTCATTGATCCTTTAGGATTAACCTTAACAAGAATTCAATTTGAAATGTCAACGTTTGTTCCCTTAAAAATCAGTAATGGAGGCAGATTTTGCAGCAAACCAATGTGAAAAATGACAAGATCATCTCATGGCTGGCTGTTTTGATTGTTACAAAACCTAAATGCTGTGGTTGCTATAAATGTCTCTGCAACACATCCATAACTCCTGGAACAGGTATACTCACTGCATCCTAAGAAGTTCTCTCAGTTTCATGCGCCATCACATACATTCTCTTAATTGCGCACTTACACAGCACAGATGTACCCGATATTGAAGCTGTCCTGCTTCACAATATCATTTTATGCTTCACTCCTTATGGCTCATGAACACAAAACTTTCTATTTTCTTTTAATGTGTGAACAATCACAAGTTTAACCAGTTCATAAGTACTAACACCTCTTTGGATTCTTCCTCTCCATACCTTCTCTCAGATCCTCTGGCTTCCTCGAGTCACAACACTTGCTGTGTTTTATAAAAGCATTATAAAAGTTCCTTCTTGTTCCTGAATGCTTTGTCCTCAGCAAAGATCTCAGCTTTATCACTTTACATTCCCACATTCATAAATTCTGAGATCGGCCTAACACTCAGGTCTTCTTCTGTCATCTCTGCCTCTGCTGTGTCTTTCCCCAGTTGTCTGCCTCCCACACCTGGCCATTGCCTACTTAATGGATCCCTTCACCTGTCTGCTCCATTTTCCCTTCAAATGGATTCTGCAAGAAACTGAAAGCCTCATTTTCCTATATTATACTTACCAATAAATTTAGTTGTGACAGCCCTTAAAGTCTGTCTTTATATGTGTAAATATAAACCAAGTCTAGCTAACAAGGGCAAAAAGCAAGTTAGGGATTAATGTTCCAAAAGCAACAAGGCCACTAATAATTGCTGTCCAACCTGTTTACAAAAGCAGAAGAGTTTGTTGTTATAAAATGTGAAATGACCTCAAGCTGAGGGAATAGAGAAGATGGTGACAGGTGGTCCGATGTTGTGAGTAATTGCCTCATGTGCATTGGCTAGAAGGTTTCATGTAGCTGATTGACACAGTGAATACCACTTCAAGAAATAGGGTATATCATCACTGGGTGTAGTTGGGGTAGGGCGGTGGGGAGGGAGGGGGGGAACGGTGGGGGGTGGGGTGGGGCTGGTGATGGTAAAGGGGATGGCTAGCAGAACAGATTGCTTAGAAAACTCCAGGAGAACAGGTAACAACTGTTAATTTCATACACTTGCACGGAGAGAAGCTTTAGCAAAAGAGATCAAAGCTCACTCTGCTGAATTATAGAATTATAGAAGAACACCTTTATACAGATTAAACTAAAACTACAATTCCCACACAGCAACATCCACCTTTCCTCATTTTCTTTGTATCCCATAGTATTTATAGGCATTCTCTGTTCATCAGATGGCTTCTAGCTATCAATGTCAACAGTCTGGTTTAGTTGGTTAGTTCCGACATATTTTGTTCCTACATATTTAGTTTACTAGTTTGTTGCTGATGATATGACTAAAGTTTTAACCCTTAACTAATTTAACTCTCTCGTTCAATATCAACAAATGTTTACAATCATAGGTCAGTTCTTCGCAGGCAGCTGACTTCAGCAGGTAAAGGATGAACCAAAAATGGAGAAGAAAGACACAGGGAAGAGTTGTTTGACACTTCAACTAAAGAGTAGAACGTTGCTTCACAACTCTATGAGATCAACACACTCCATGACAACTGTCTATTTGTCCTTTGGTATTGGTGAGTCATCCTCAATTGTTCAAGATAATTTCCTTTGCTTTGCTTAATTGATAATCATATCTATACTGTTCCATCTTAACAAATTTAATGATCTATCTGAAACTTCCTTACAAATATTTGACATTCTATTTTAACAGTTAACTGTAGTGCCAAATTCCAAATCTTGCAAGCTCTTCCTCTGCCGTCTTAACCTGCCTAAATTTTTTCACCGTCAATTAGGCATTGGCTGTTTTAATTTCTCTGCTGCCTTTATTCATTACTAGAATGCTTCGTCTGAACATGTTGCAATCCATTTATACAGTACCAAGCCTACTCAAACGTGTTGAATAGGATGGACCTGTTATTGTCTTTTGTAATGACGTCTACTATCAGAGACTGAATCACAGATCTCTGATACTCCTTCTTCCTCCCTCCTCTACCATGATCCCACTGCTGCGAATCAATGATGATGTGAGAATCATTGACATTATGTCCTCTGCAAGTCTTTCCTTCACAACCTCTAACTCATACTTGTCCAATTCTGAACCATAAGACCACAGGAAATAATCATAGACCATAGAACAGTACAGCATAGGAACAGGCCCTTTGACCCACCATGTCTGTGCTGACCATGATGCAAAGCTAAATTAATCCCATCTCCCTACATGTGGTCCATATCCCTCTATTCCCAACCTGTTCATGTGTCTGTCTAAATGCCTCTTAAACATTGCTATCATATCTGCTTTGAGCTCTTTGCCTGATGGTGTGTTCCAGGCACCTACCACCTTTTGTGTAAAAGAAATTACCTCACTTTCCACCTCTTTGAACTGATGCCCCCTAATATTTGACTTTTCCACTTTGGAAAAATACTCTGACTACCCACCCTATCCATGTGTTTCATAATTTTATATTCATCTATTAGGTCTCCCCTCAGCTACTGGTTGTCTAGTGAAAGCAATCCAAGTTGATCCAACCTCTCCTTTTAATAATACACTCCAATCAGGCAGTAGTCTGGTAAACCTCTTTCACACCCTCTTCAAAGCCCCCACACCCTTCCTACAGTGTGATGACCAGAACTGCACACAATAATCCAAATGTGGTCTAACTGAAGTCTTATACAGCTGTAACATGACTTGTCAACTTGCATATTCAGTGCCCTGACTGATGATGGCAAGCACGCCATATGCCTTCGTTACCATCTTATCCACTTGTGTTGCTACTTTCAGGGAGTTATAGATACACTCCAAGATCTCTCATATATATATCGTTTCTCATAAGGGTTCTGCCTCTTATTGTATACTTTCCTTTTGCATTTATCTTTCCAAAATGCTTCACCTATCACTTGTCCACCATTTCTCCATTCAACTGATGTATATCCTTCATCACTCGGAACACAATTTGGCCGTTTGAGTCTGTTCCACTGTTCGATCATAGCTGATATGTTTCTCAGCCAACAGCCCATTTCTATCCAAATCCGTAAACAAGCCAGCCAAATAAAAAAAAAGAACTACAGATGCTAGAAACCTGAAACTAAAACAGGATGTTCGGGAGAAATGCAACAAGTTTGGCAGCATCTATAAAGAGAAAAACAAGTTGACTGGACTCAAGATAATGCATGGCTTAGAAAGGGCGGATGCTGGGAATTTGTTTCCATTAGGCGGACAGACTAAGACTGTGGACACAGCCTTAGAATTAGAGGGGGTCAATTTAGAAAGGAATTGATGAGACATTTCTTTAGCCAGAGAGTGGTGGGCCTGCAGAATTCATTGCCATGGAGTGCAGTGGAGGCCGGAATGTTAAATGTCAAGGCAAAGATTGATAAAGTTTTAATCTCGCAAGAATTAAGGGCTATGGGGACAGTGCAGGTAAGTGGAGTTGAAATGCTCATCAGCCATGATTAAATGAAGGAGTGGACTCAATGGGCTGAATGGCCTTACTTCTGGTCTAAAATGTCAGCGCTGTTTTCTCTCTACAGATGCAACCAAACTAATCGAGTTTTGCCAGCCCGTTCTGTTCTTGAATAAGACAGCCCTTGTTCACCCATTGTTTCAGCCTGTTTCTATCACACTAAACTTATTTCTTCCTAAATAAGAACTGAAAGAACTGTGGATGCTGGTAATCATGTACAAAAACAGAAATTGATGGAAAGCCTCAACAAGTCTGGCAGCATCTGTGGACAGAAACCAGAGTTGATGTTTTGGATCCAGTGACCCTTCCTCAGCATTAATTCTTTCCTATTTTGATTCATTTTTGTCAGCCTTTGCAGTCTTTTACTACTTATATCATGACTCTTCTACTGTGCCAGGTCACTAGTTTCCTGGCCTTAGCTCTGTCCTGTTCTCTCTGGGTGCACACAAACTTTTTTTTTAATTTCAAAAATATACTTTATTCATTAAATATTTTGATGATCTGTACAATTGATCTTGCCATACATACGTAAACATTCCATTTCTTGTCATACAGAGACAGAGTAATCATTTATATATACAGGTCTGTATGATTACTATCCACATATTTAGCTGGGGGGTCAGCGGAGCCCTCTTACTGCGTCGGACCCCTGTGCTTAGGCAGGCAGATGTTACACGGTGGTCTTTCCCCAACGCGCCCTGGCGGCAGCTGCCCCAAGCTTCATCACGTCCCTCAACACGTAGACCTGGACCTTGGAATGTGCCTGTTTGCAACACTCAGTCGGGGTCAACTCCTTCAGCTGGAAGATCAACAGGTTTCAGACCACCCAGAGAGTGTCCTTCACCGAGTTGATGATCCTCCAGGCACAGTTAATGTTCGTTTGATGTGCGTCCCGGGGAAAAGACTGTAGAGCACGGAGTCCCGCATCACGGCACTGCTCGGAACGAACGTCGACAAACACCATTGCATTCCTCTCCAGACTTCTTCTGCTTAGGCACATTCCAGAAGGAGGTGTGTGACAGTCTCATCCCCCCCGCAGCCATTTTGAGGGCAGAGTGTGGTGCGGCTAAAAGTCCAGGCTTGCATAAAGGATGTCACAGGCAGAGACCTTCTTACCACCAGCCAAGCCACGTCTTGGTGCTTGTTGGAAAGTTCTGGCAAAGAGGCGTTCTGCCAAAGGGCTTTGACAGTCTGCTCAGGGAACCGCTCGATAGGATCCACCCTCTCCTTTTCCTGAAGGGTCTCAAGGACACTACGTGCTGACCACTTCCTGATGGACCTGTGGTCAAAGGTGTTTTTCTTCATAAACTTCTCCTCGAAGGACAGGTGATACAGAACGGTCCAACTACTCGGAGCGTTCCACGACAGTTAGGCCAGGCCCATCCTTTGCAACACTGGGGACAGGTAGAACCTCAGTATGTAGTGACACTTGGTGTTTGCGTACTGGGGATCCACACACAGCCTGATGCAGCCACACACAAAGGTGGCCATCAGGGTGAGGGTGGCATTGGGTGTATTTTTTCCCCCGTTGCCCAGATCTTTATACATCCTGTCCCTTCGGACCTGGTCCATCTTTGATCTCCATATAAATTGGAAGATGGCCCGGGTGACTGTGGCGGCACAGGTTTTGGGAATAGGCCAGACCTGTGCCATGTATAACAGCAATGGCAGTGCCTGATGACCAGGTCTGGGTACACACAAACCCTTCTAAACTCCGTCAGGATAGTTTGAGGATTCTGCTTCTTTTCTGAACAGAGGCGTAATCAGCCTCCATCTACCATCACCCTCTTTCAGTTGGCTGCAGTTGTTCTTACCCAAAATAACTTCCCTATCAAATCCATTCATTTCCTCCAAATAAATGGTATCCAAATATGGATACCTGGAGGTATTCAGGAAATGTACACTGAGGTTGAAGACAGAAAGAAAATCAAACAGCGACGTAACAGCAAAGCCATAAATTGATTGGTTTGAATGTTGTTAATAGCCAGGTTCAGAAGTTACTTTTGGAGTTTCGATGTAATTAGCTGGAAATTAGAAAAACATGCATAAGAATTAAATAATCCTTAGGAAACAACTTATAATTTAATTAAAAGATGCAAAGGGAGGTGAGAAGCTGTTGAGTTTACTGCCTTATTTTATTTTTAAGTGGCAAGGTTATTGCATTAATAACGTTTAGATTAATGCAGTGTGAGCTGTTGAGGAAAGACATTAATTTAAAATAAATGTAGTAATTAAATAGTTAATTAAAATGCAGTAAGGAAAACAGGATAGGTGGAGTGTTGCAGCTGCAGCATGTAGGAGGTCATGGACACCAATGGGATTCATCTTCACTAAGTCACTAATACTCCAGGTTCAGAGTTGAGCAAGAGATTAAGCTACAGACAACATGCTGCATCAGGGAAGTGGAAAGTTGCTTTGTTTAAGGAAGTAGTCACATCTCTTAAGCTAAGGATGTCTTATATGGTTAATGGTCATGGACAGGATGTTGTGACTACAAGTGAGGAAGGTCTGGGGTTTAAGAGGTGGAGGACCCTCCAGCCTTGCAATTGCAACATGTTTGCATCTTGCAACTTGTACAGAGTAGAGATTGGGGCTGATACATAATTGAGCAAATAGACCATAGCACTATGATACAAGAAACCATTTAAAGAGTAGGAATAAATCATAGTAGCAACAGATGGCTGACCAGTCATTAACAGAGTGCTCTGCAGCCAAGAGCAGAAGTCTAGAAGTCTGTGTTACCTAGCCTGTACCAGAGTTCAGGACATTTGATTGGAGCTAGAGATGAACTTGGAGTGGGTGAGGAAAGACCCAGTTGCCACTGTCCACAGAGGGTTTGATGACATAGGTAGGACAAGGAAAGAAGTTCTGCATAAGTAGAATGAGCAGATGGGGCTAAACTAAAAATCTCAAAAGTAGTAATAGACTCACAGGCATTTGCAGCAAATAAGAAGATTATTCAGCCCATCATTTTCATGATGGTCAACAAAGATCTGACTACACTAATCCCATTTTTCAACTCCTGGCACATAGCCCTGGGGTCTGTTGCTGCATAAGCAAATATCTAAACACTGTTTGAATGTTACAAGAATTTCTGACTCAACCACGCTTTCAGACAGAGTTCTAGACTGCCACTAGCCCCTGTGTGAAACATTTCTCCTCAAATCTCCTCTTTGTCTTCTACCTTTATCCCCAGGTTATTGACCCCTCTATTTATGGAAAAAGTGCATTCTTACTCACCCTGTCTATGCACCTCATAATTTTATCGAGTATATTAGGTCCACTCTCAACCTTTGCTTCTCCAAGCAAGTTAACCCTAACCAAGTCAATCTTTTGTCATAACTCAGACCCTCCAGCTCATGCAGCACTTTGGTAAATCTCCTCTGCACTCTCTGTTGTGTAATCATATCCTTCCTCTAATGTAGTGATCAGAACTGCATACAGTACTCCAGTTGTTGTATAACCATCATTTAGTACATTTCCACATCTCAGTTTTAAATGAATGTCCCCTTATTCTGTAACAATGTGCTTTAGTTCAAGACTCCACCATTAGTGGAAATATCTTCTCAACATCTACTCTGTCAAGCTCCCTTAAAATCTTCTATGTTTCAATAAGGTAATCCCTCATTCTTCAAAAGTCTAATGAATGAAGGCTTAACCTGTTTAGGTGTTCTTGATAGGTCAACCCCTTCATCCCAGGAACCAACCTAATGAATCTCTTTTGAATTGCCTCCAATGCCAGTATATTCCTTTCTCAATACATGGACCAAAACTTCCCACAGTACTCAGGTACAATCTCAACAACACCCTGTACAGTTGTAACAGGAATTCCCTGTTTTCAAACTCCAACTCCCTAGAAAGGTAAGAGAAAATTCCATTTACCTCCTTAATTACAAGCTGTGTCTGCAGCTACTAACATGCTCCTAATCTATAATTTCAGCATTCTCCAGCTTTCTGAACACATCTGATTCAACACCTAAACTCTGCCTCCATCTTATTCTGTGTGATTTTTTTCCTTTTTTTTGTTTTGCCTTGTTTTATTACTTACTTTGTTCCTTTATGTTTTATACAGATGGTTTAGGTCTAGGCATTCATGCCTCTATTAGACACAACCTTCATTCTTTCACTAAATCCATTACCATGTTCTTTAGCTGTTGTGTCATGGAATCTTATGTGACTCATTCTCCTGATCTGGTGTCTCCTCCCCTGTAATGGCTTCAAACTCTTGCATATCTATCTTTTGTCAATTTGCAACACAGACATGGACTTATTATATCCTTGAAATTTGTTTCAATGCATCCTGTTCTGTCTGTTAGTCAATTCTCCTAACTTCTTTCCTTGTTTGTCATTTTAAGCTTGGCAGCTTCTGTTTGTTCATTCTGAAAACAGTGCTATTTAGAAAGTTCTTATTTGCTGATTTTTCAAAATTGCTTTACGACCTATTTTGTATCATTGTTTTCACAAGAGTTTTTATTCTGCTGTTTGCTGCTATTTCTTTTTCTTTTGAGATTAATTTTGTACAGACCTTCGACTGCAAAATTCAGCTGTGACCAGCTACTCAGTAGAAGCACTCTATTGGTGCTTATGAATGGTTGTTATGGATTTGAAGGAGCAGTGTCAGAAACAGGAAAGACAACTGTGTTTCTACGTCAGGTGACCACTGCCTGTGCAGGTTCAGCCAAGGCAAATGTTTTCAAATCCTGTCACAACTTCTTGGCTCTGTTGAAGATTAACCTTCAGCATCTCAGTTTCTCAAGGGAGCTTGTCAGTATGTCAAGCCCATCTGTCTGTTCAGATTTTTAAATATTTTTACATGGGAGATGAGCATGGTTGGAAAGGCCAACATTTTTCATCACTAATTGTCCCTGAGAAACTAGTCATGACAGACTTTCTTGAGATGCTGTCTACGGGGGTATATACACCCACATTGCTTTTAGGAAGGGAATACCAGGAGTTTGATTCAGCGACAATGAAGGAATAACAATATAGCTCTATATCAGTCTGGTGTGTGGCTTGGAAGTAAATTTGAAGGTGGTGGTGTTCCCATGTATCTATTCTTCTAAGTAGTCGAAGTAATGTTTTTAAAGAGTGATGTTCCAGAGTAGTTAGCTAAGAGTAAAAGGCAGAGGCAAAAGATCCCAATGTATAAGTTTTCATAGTACTAGTCAAAGAAGAATAGGGACTTTTATCAGCTCCTAGCTAACATGTTTTCCTGTGCCAATAAAGAAGAAACAGATTAATTTGTTAGTTGTCGCATTTATTGTTTGTGGGACATTGTTGTCAACAAAGTTCTATCTATCTTTGCTTATATAATTAAAAAAAAAGATGATTTACAAATAAATGTTCTGGAATATACTGAGATTGTGAAAAGTTCTGTATAAATACACAATTATTTCCTTAAAAGATGTGGGAATATTTCTTAATCTTAAAGTTGAAAATGTACCCCTCCCTATCAATCTTGACTCGCCAACCATGGATTTAAATGCATTTATATCGGACTGAGCTGATGTTCAGCTGTCAGCCAGGTCTGACATATCTGATCTCCTTTTGCCCTACAATAATTTTAGTTGGTACTTAATATGAAAGCCTCAAATTTCTGTGGGTTCTCCAGATTTTCACCATGACTTTGGAAAAGGTAGAGAGAAACCTTGGGAAAACACAATACTCTTACCTGTTGAATAAGAAGGGATCTGAATAAAATTGTACAGTGTTTACCTGACCATACGATCTCTGTGTTCATCTTTGAGCAATTGCCTTTCTCATTATTCAATGAAATCTTGAGTTTGTCCTGTGCAACGTATCATTGTGACGATGCTGTTCCTTTAACAGGGTTATGTTGTCCTTGTTTATTTTCAGAGAGGTCGTAAAAGACACAGACTCCAAATAGTCCAGGTTTGGATGGGTTTTAGGGCCAGTGTGATTATAGCTAACAGATAGTGCCTCTGGCAGTAGGCTTTCAAGTTTTATGTAATAAAAACACTTGTAAAACGAAAGTGGAGTGGCCAGTTCTCCCAGCTCAGCTTTCCTCCCATTTGGATCAGAGTGGTGCTGAAAAAGCACAGCAGGTCAGGAAGCATCTGAGGAGCAGGAAAATCGACGTTTCGGTCAAAAGCCTTTCATCAGGAATAGAGGCAGGAATCCTCCAGGGTGGAGAGATAAATGGGGGGGAAGGGTGGGTTGGGGAGAAGGTAGCAAAGAGTACAATAAGTAA
>NC_057714.1:37570969-37611792 GCF_004010195.1 Chiloscyllium plagiosum
ACTCATTGTACTTTTTACTACCTTCCCCCACCCTCCCCTCTGACCTATCACCTCCATCCCCACCCCCATTCACCCATTGTACTTCTCTCCTGTAAGACCCTGGGTTTGATTTTACCTTTTGTGTCAAGGGTTGTTTATGGGGATTGTTTTAAGTGTTGGGAACAGCATCATTAAGTTGGGATGATCTGTTGGGATTTTGGAGAGGTTACGTTATTCAATATTCTGTTCTCTTTTGTTTGTGTTTCACTTGGTAATCTTATAAATAAATTCTGTTTTGTTTAAAACTAAGTGATTCAACCAGTTGCATCTCTCCTGGGGTATCCGTATTGGACCTGCTTAAAACAATTAGCAAAGTTAGAGTCCGGGTTATTTTCTTGGTCTGTTTTGAGGGGTCTGGCCTAGTCCATAACATCAAAATGCACCATGTTTTACCGCTCCAAGGAAAATGTCTGAAAGGCTGTGCACAGTCCTCAAAATAAATTGTACTGGCCATGTAAGAGGGACAAACCTTTTGTATCGCTCCATTGGAATTATACAGATATAGTCTCTACTATTAGTTGGCAATTGGATAAATGCAATTAAAGGAAACATTAATACCCAATGGATAGGTTTACGTCTAGGGAATGATGTATGCAATGTTAAAAAAATCAAACCCAAACCCAATTCACCTTGAAGCAACTAAATTCCAGTTTGAAAAATGAATGACTGAAGCAGACAAGCCATTTTTTTCTTAGGAAGCGGATTGCCCACATCTATATTTAAGAAAGCTGTATGCTTCTGATTTAATCCATGGTTTCAATTTAACTTAGCAATTAGAGAGTGGTAAAGACAACTGCATGAAGGGAGGTAAGTGTCTTTTACAATTTGTTAATTGGATGAGAGCTCATTTATTACCCACCCTGAAATGCCCTGGTGAAGGGGGTGATGAGTCTATGTCCTGAACTACTCCATTTGGTGTAGAGACTACTCCATTTGCTGATAGAAAGGGGGCTTTAGGATTCTGAGATCCAGCAATATTGGTCTAGGTCATGATGATGTGTGAACAGAAAGGAGTTCCTGTGCATTTGCTTCCCTTATTCTTCCAGTGTTGAAGGCCTTGCAATTAGAACAAGTTGTTGAAGAAACAGTGGCAATCTTGCAATGTATGTAATAGATGGTATACCCTACAACAAGGTGTGCCAGATCAAAGGACTGAATGTTTTACAGTTGTGGATAAGGTACCAATCTATTGGACTCCCTTGCTTTTGTTGCTGTCAATGCTCTGGTGCATTGTTGGAGTGACTCTCATCTAAGCAAGTGAAAGATATTCCATCACACACCTGAGCTGTACTTTGGAGATGCACCATGGCAGGTACACTACAATGTGAAACTATATTCATGGGAATGAAAAGCCAAAAAAGAATAGCATTAGATAAATGGGGAGATATTAGGAAATGTGGATATTCAGAGGAATCTGGGTGCCCTTATACACTAGTTAATGAAATTGGACAGGCAGGTGTAGCATGCAGATAGAAAGGCCAATAGTATGCTATCCTTTGTAAAAATAAAAGATTTGAGTTCAGAAACAGGAATGTCTTACGGCGGTTATACACAGCCATGATGAGTATTGGTGCAGGTTTGGTCTCCCTGCCGAAGAAAGGAATTTGTTTTGGATATATTTACCATGAAGGCAGAGCAACAGGCTAATACCACAGATATCAGGACTATCCCATAAAGAGACATTGGTTAGACATGACCTTTCTCACTAAAATTTAGAAAGATAAGAGGAGTTCTGAGTCAAATGTGTAAAATATTGACAGGGCTGGACAGTATAGGTGCAGTGAGCATATTTTATCTTCAGGAGCCTAGGAACAGGGGACACAGTTTCAGAATATGGGGAAACCAATTTAGTCTGGGGTGAAGGAAAGTGTCTTAATTCAAAGGGAAGTGAACCTGTGCAACTCTATACCATAGAAGGCTGTGGAGGGCAAATCCACATATACATTCCAGGAAAAGGTAGAAAGATGTTTAGATTTTAAAGACATTAAGGCGTTTGGGATCAAAGCAGGGATATAGCATTGAGAGAGTGGATTAAGTCATGATCATATTGAAAGACGGAGCAGGCTGAAAGGATCAAATGGCCTACTCTTGCTCCTGGTTTCAATGTTTCTATGTTTAGACAGACTTTGGATCGACTAAAGACTTGTATCCATGAGGCACTGTGGACCATCATCAGCAGCAGGAATGTAGTCAAGCTCAACCTGAAACCCATGGTTAGACATATCCCCAGACGACAATCACTATCGGGGATCAACCCAGATTCAATGATGAGTGTGTCACGGCATGTCAGAGGCAATACCAGGTATACCTAACAATGAGATGTCAACCTGGTAAAGTTACAAAACAGGACTACTTGTTTGCCAATAGCAAGTGGGGATGGACAGAGCTAAGTGATTCTACAATGAACGGATCGGATCTAAATTCTGCAGTTCTGTTACATCCAGTCGCAAACGGTACACACAAAAACAGAAATTACTGGAGAAACTCAGCAGATCTGGCAACATCTGTGGTGTGAAAACAGTTAACAGTTTTAATTAGTGACCCTTCTTCAGAAACATTAATTCTCGTCCCTAGCCTAACCTCCCCCGGTTCAGCTACAACACAGGCAAATCCTCAACAATTGGAAAATTGCACAGCTGTGTCCTGAACAAAAACATTGCAGGACAAATACAACCCAGCGAATTCTTGCCCCATCAATCTACTCTCAATCATCAGTCATGTGATGGAAGGGTTATTCATAGGGCTGTCAAGCAGCACTTGCTGAACTATAACCAGTTCACTGACACCCGGTTTGGGTTCTGCCAGGAACTAGTCTTGTTTTGAATATGAATGAAAAAGCTGAACTCTAGAGATATGATGAGAGGAGTTGCCTTTGACACCACGGCTGCATTTGACTGGGTGTGACATTGGGAAAACCTAGCAATACTGGAGTCAAAGAGAATCAGGGTGAAACCTTGCTCAGAGGAAGATAGTTTGGAGATCAGTCATCTGATTGCAATGAGGTTAGCCAGGTGCACCTCACAGAATATGAGTTCCCTGATTGGAGCTGTTAGTCTAGTCCAATCAGGGAGCCCTGGATGACAGGAGTGTCAGACATCCTGTTAAGTCTGAGAGTGGGCTGTGAGAGAACTAGATCAATGTCAAGGACTGTCCACATGTAAATAAAGGGTGAGTTGCTGACAGAATACTAGCCCCTGTGGAGTTATTTCAGATTGTAGTGCTTCAAGAAGGACTACCTTCTCAAAGGTAACTAGGGTTGGGCAGAAAATACTGAGCCAGAAAGAACCACATCCCATGTGCGAACAAACCAAAAGGCAGGAGGTGATTCATTCACTGCAGAATTTCCAGCCTATGGTTTCTACTAATAATCATGGTAGTTATGTGGCAGTTATAACCAGTTTTTGGAACTCAGTAGAAAAGATGTTTGAAGGTTTTGATGACGAGAACAATAACATTGAGCAAGATAACTGTATGTTATAAATAGTAAATTTGCACTGAAAAGAGCGTTGGTAATCTTCAAAGAATTTCAATGAATAATTAGATGTTTTAAGCAGCACAATGTTGGAGGAATAACTGGAGGAGTTGAAAGACATAATTGTATATGATATAATGGCCTATGTTATTTTGTAAAATAATCTTTTCTATTATTGGGCTGATGGACTAGGGGTGCAATGTCACAGGGGCCTGAATGTTGTGGGCTGTTAGAAAAATCTATGAGAAGTACATGGGAAGTCCACTGAGGTCTACCTCAATGTCAGAGAAACCAGTTGGATTTTCCAACCACATTCTGGCTGTTGAGATGAAATGTGATTCTTGGTGAGATGGTGATTAACGTGGATTATTTCTTGTTAACAGTCTCATAATACTGAACCTCACTCCACTAAGATGGAGTTTCCTCTCCTTACCACATACCATGAGGAAACTAGACTTTGACAGCTCCTGATATGACAGCTCATGAGTACCCTGTTATGACAGCTGTGGATAACAATTGGTGTAGATGAAGGAAAACTGATTAAGGAAAATTAAGAGCTGAGGTATGGATAATTAATTTTTTAAAAAGTAACTTTTAGGAATTAATGCTTCTAATCAACCTAATCTGCATACCCTTCAATTTACTGCCTTCCATGTGCTTGCCCAGCAGTCTCTAAAATGTCCCTAATGTACCTTAATCTACTACCGCTGCTGGCAGTGCAGTCCACGCACCCACCACTCTCTGTGTAAAGAACCTACCTCTGACATCTCCCCTATACCTTCCTCCAATTTAAAATTATGACCCTTTGTGTCAGCAAGAGGTGAAAGATATAAAAGAGGCCTAAGGGGAAACTTTTTCACACAGAGGGATGTGCTGCCAGAGGAAGTGGTGGAGGTTGGTACAATTGCAGCATTTAAAAGGCATCTGGATGGCTATTCCTATATGTATGGGAAAGGTTTAGAGAGATATAAACCAAATGTGGCAAATGGGATTAGATTACATTAGGATATCTGGTCGGCATGTATGAGTTGGTCTGTAGGGTCTGTTTCAGTGCTGTACATCTCTGTGGCTTAATGTCAGCCATTTCTGCCCTCGGGAAAAGTCTCTGGCTACCTACTTTATCTATGCCTCTCATTACCTTGTACACCTCAATCAAGTCACCTCTCTTCCTTCTTCTGTCCAGTGTAAAAAGCCATAGTTCACTTAACCGCTCTTCTTAAGTCAAGCCCTCCAATCCAGGCAGCATCCTGGTAAATCTCAACTACACTCTCTTTAAAGCATCCACATCCTCTGATAATGAGGTGACCAGAACTGGACACAATATTCCAAGTGTGATCTAGCCAGTGTTTTATAGTGATGCAGCAAAACCTCATGGCTCTTAAACTCATTCCCCCTCTTAATGAAAGCCAAAACCATATGTCTTGTTTACAACCATATTAACTTGGGTGACAACTTTGAGGGATCTATGTACGTAGACCTCAAGATCCTGCTGTTCTTCTACAGTGCCAAGAGTCCTGAATTTAACCCTGTATTCAGCATTCAAATTTGACCTTCCAAAATGAATCACTTTCCATTTATCCAGGTTGAACTCCATCTGCCACTTCTCAGCCCATCTCTGCATCCTGTCAATGTGTCGCAGTAGCCTGTCGTAGTAGCACTTGGCACTATCTACAATGCTACTGACCTTCGTATCATCAGCAAAGTTACTAACCCATTCTTCCACTTCTTCATCCAAATCATTTCTAAAAGTTACAAAGGAGCAGAGGCCCAAGAACAGATCCCTGTGGGACACCACTGGTCACTGACCTCCAGGCGGAATACTTTCCATCCACTACCACTTGCTTTTGGCCAGCCAATTCTGTATCCAGACAGCCAAATTTCCCTGTAACTTTCTGAATGAGCCTACCATGGGGAACCTTATCAAATGCCTTATGGAAATCCATATACACCACAACCACTGCTCAACGTTCGTTAACTTGTCTCATCACATTCTCAAAGAAATCAATAAGACTTGTGATGCATGACTTGCACTCACAAAGCCATGCTGACTAATTTTAATCAAACTATGCTCTTCCAAATACTCATAAAACCTATCTCTCAGAATTCTTTCCACTATCTTGCTTACCATAGATTTAAGACTGACTGGTCTGTTCTTCCCAGGGATTTCCCTATTCCCTTTCTTGAACTGAGGAACAACATTCACCTCCCTTCAATCAATCGGTACTACTCCTGTAGAGAGTGAGGATGTAAAGATCATTGCCAGATGCACAGCAATCTCATTCCTTGCTTCCCATAATAATCTTGGATATATCTGGTCTGGCCTTGGGGACTTATCTAGCTTGATACTTCTCGGAATTTCTGGCACATCCACTTCCTTAATACCAATCTGTTCAAACCTATTATCCTGGTCCACATTGTTCTCACTATCAACAAGGTCATTCCCTCTAATGAATACTGAAGCAGAAAACTCATTTAGGCCCTCCCCTACTTCTTTAGACTCCAGGCATAGGTTCCCTGCACTATCCCTGACTGGATCCCTTTCCTGAAGAAGAGCTTATGCCCAAAACGTCGATTCTCCTGTTCCTTGGATGTTGCCTGACCTGCTGCGCTTTTCCAGCAACACATTTTCAGCTATCCCTGACTGGCCCTACCCTCTCTCTGACCATTTTCTTATTCCTCACATAGTGTAGAACACCTTTGGGTTTTCCCTAATCTTTTCCACCAAGGCTTTTTTGTGCCCCCTCTGAGCTCTCCTCAGTCCATTTTGGAGTTGTTTGCTAGCTACACTGTAATCCTCTAAAGCTGTGCCAGATCCTTTCTTCCTCAACCTTTAGTAAGCTTCCTTCTTCCTCTTGACGTGAAGCTCCTCTCCTCTTGTAATCCAAGGTTCCTTCACTTTACCATTCCTTGCCTTTCTCAGTAGGACAAATCATCCAATATGTGCAACAGGTGCTCCTTAAACAGCCTCCGCATTTCCGTTGTGCATTTCCCGTAGAACTATTGTTTCCAATTTATACTTCACAGCTCCTGTCTAATAACTGTATAACTTCCCCTCCCCCAATTAAATAAATCCCATACTGTCTGTTCCTATCCCTCTCCATGACTATGGTAAAAGTGAGGCAGTTGTGGTCACTGTCATTTAAATGCTCTACCACCGAGAGATTTGACACCTGGCCTGGCTGGTTGCCTAACACCAAATCCAATATGGCCTCCCGCCTAGTTGGCCTACCTACATAGAGTTGGTTATATTAATTGAAGGAAAATATTACATGTTTGGTGCATAGATTAATACTATAGGATTAACATTCTAGTACTCCACTTGGTGTCTGGTTCATATTTATTATTGTGATATTACTTTTTCAGTGTGCGTGCAAACTATGAACTTGAAAAAATAACCAGCCAGCTGCTTTCCTAGCTTGCAAATGATCTGATGACCAAGACAAAAGAACCTTATTTTTATTTTGTACCTTAAATTTACAAGTAAACAAACAGCTGGAAATAGTCATTCTTACTGAAGGGCAAACTTATCATTTTTAAGTTCTCTCTCCCTTTGATGCTCATACATTATATCTCAGAGAAAGACTTAGTGACAAATTTGGTCTCTTCTGCTAAAGTGAGATATTAGATTCTGTTCAAGAATGGGCACAGTTTCTTCCTGTATCTCGACATCACAACAAGGAGCTAGATCAAAACACATATCTTATTAAACCTTACAGGGTTGCAGTAACCATTATGTTCCAGATCACAAAAATTATACTGGATATATTTTACCGAGCATGCAAAGGAGAAGAAAATTTGCTTTTAAATTTTCTGTTTAAATATCTCCCAATGAGACTAAAATGTTATTTTTCTTGTCCCCACATTGTTCACTTCCATGAATAACTTGTTTTCAACCAGAAATGACTACTGTTACTAAGCCATTAATCATGGCTGTAACCAATTGCTCTGCAGGTATTCCCAGCATTCCCAAATAGAATAGGCAGGGCGAAGGACCTCGTGGGTCCTATTCTGGGACCAAAATAATAGGTTTATTGTTAACTTGTCTAATGAATGTGTAGGTGATTGTTGGACGCAGCAAGACATGCTCAGCCCAATTACTGAAAACCAAGTTCTCAGTATCATCTCAGAAAATAAATGTTAATACATGTGTTAGGTCAGGCAATCCAGTGCAAAGCAATCTTAGTTTTAAATTAGTTTTAATTAGCCATTTTAAACTTATCCTCCTTAGTCTCAACTGTATTGAAAGCAAGGACTAGATATTGCATGCGCCCACCCTGAGTGTTTTAGTGGTGGGTGGGCATGTAATACCAGCCAGGAGGCTAACCTACAATCTTCTCACCCATCTCCAAGCTCGTGCCCATAACATGGGGGATGTGCAGGTGCCAAAAATTGGCTGACTGCCCACCAGATATAAATAGTCAATCATGCCTGTTAATAGCTCAATTAAGGAGGAGAAAGTGAGGACTGCAGATGCTGGAGATCAGAGCTGAAAATGTGTTGCTGGAAAAGCGCAGCAGGTCAGACGTTTTGGGCATGAGCCCTTCTTCAATTAATCATGATCCTATGCTGCCCATATCCAAATATGGCAACCAAGGGCAATGGGGCAAGAGGGAATGGCCGATCTTTGAAAAGAATGTATAAAATAGAAGAATAGAGTGGTTTACATCTCTCAGGGGTTACCCTTAGTGCATTGGTACATCACTCCAAAAATAGTCACACTCAACACCCCGATCCTTCCTGTTCACCTGTTCTGAAAAGCCCATTCCCTTCCCTCATTATTTTCAGACCCTTTCTGACCCAAACTTATCTTATTGCGGGATCCATGCTGTTTTTGTTATGGACCTGTTTGGAGTACCAGGACCGCCCAGAAGATAATAAGGCTTAAGTTGCATTACAGAAGCCTGGCCAAATCCTATGGAGTCCAACAACATAGCACAGCCAAACTGTGCAATAAAATATTGTTGAGTACTGCATGTAGCATAATTTCATCATTTAAAAAGTTCCCTTCTTCCAGAAGCAGATGTGATAGAGGAAAATGCCACTTCATGCACAGATTATGTGGAGGGAGAAGAGATGAAGATTCCTATCAACTGCAAACAGAAAAAGGGAATAGTAATTCTCCATCAGTCATTATCAATGAATTACACAATGGTTACACTCTGATTCTCTGCATTTCTTATGTGCCAGGTTTTGCTAAACCAAGGCATTGAGTGTTTATTAGATTTGTCCCACACTCTTAATATCAAAAGTATTTTCCCACATTGTGCCAGTTTGAGGGTACCATCCATCCGGGTAAGTGCCAGCTGGAGAAATGCACAGCAATGTAGGGAAAATGTTAATGAGCTTCTCCATTCCACCAGTGTGGGTGACACCATTCTCCCTCTGATACTCTGCACTCACTCTATCTTTGCTACTGCCTCCACTAGCCACCAATAGTCAACATGTTGCCTCCTCACCCATCCCAATGCCTAACACCACAACCATGCATGCCTACTCACTCACTCAAAACACCTCCTTACCTGCATCAAAGTAATAGATGTGCCACCCACTTTCAGCTTCCTTAATTCCTGCCTTTTGCTCATTCCAAATGGAAAGCAGCCAACAATAGGACAGAGAGAGTCAGATCAGGTGGAGGGTAAGTTTGTCATCCTATATGTTGTAAGCATCCTGATTCTGACCACACATGGGCGGCCGACTGACCGACCACATCCAATCCCTTCAACTGGACTGGAAGGTTGCTCTTGACTTACTGTGCCGGGTCTCCCTGAGTGAATCCTATATCCATTGACTTAACCAAGGGTATGCTGATAAACACGACAAGCTCCCTGTCTTTGTGTCTATGCTCAATGGTGAGACAAAGTAAAAGTAATCTGAACCTGGTATCTCTGACTGAGGGAACAAAATGCAAACAGAGAAGACAAGGCAAGAGGGCAGGGTGTCTGTGAGCATCCGGGTAGACTTAGAGTGAGTGAGTGTTGTAACAGCATGTCAACAAACTAGAGGTACAGCTTGGTCCAGGCCATGCACTGGATGTGGTCTTCGAGCACACAGTCTCCGGGCAGCAGCAGTACAATGTCAGTCACTGGTGCAGCCTGAGGTGCAGCATTCAAGTGAAAAAGTACACTGGGTGGATCGGAGATGTACCATGAGGGTTCTTAGGTGGCACATGTCAGATGCCAATGTCTGTGGTTTCATGTTGCTGATGCCCAATGTCCAATTTGGAGGTCCTTGAGAGCAAGTGGTGAGCTGCAGATGTCAGATTCCCAATCCGAATTCCATTCAAATTCTGACATCCAGTTCATTTGGTGCATTTGGTAAGATAGGAAGTAAAATATTAATGCTGCAAGTTGTGGCATTAATAAGGTGTTTAACAAGCAATAATCACCTTAATTGGCAACTATTAGTGCTGCCTAGCGAGAAACTTACCTCGCTGCTTGGCTAATGCACAAAATATACCATGAGATGCTCCTGACATCGAGACAGCCTTGCTGGACTTTTCACATGTTCTGCCGTCAATTTCCCCATAGGCACATCATTCCGACCCCCACCAAATTTCACCCATAAAGTGTGGCCATTCTGACTTAATGAAAAATCCATTACTGCTGCTGTTAGGCTATATATCAATAGTATTAATGGGTCATTGGTAATTTGGGAACTACATAATTTTGAATTTAAAGATCTTATAAGCAGTTCAATGTGCTCCTTCATAAATAAAACTGCAGTAAACCATTTTAGTTGCCTGCTGGGAGTTGTATAGGGATTTATTTATCCTGATAAATTAGTCACCATTTTTATCATTACATTATGAGTTAATTAATTCAGTTAAAACGTGGTGTGTGGCTGTAAAATTTGAATGCATGCAAATTGTTGACCTGATTTGACTGTGGAATTGAAGGGATTGGGAGTTGTGTTGGGAATACATATTTATATTGATGAATTATCTGAAAAACTGGAAGATATTTAACTGGACACTTTCAGGTTAAAAACAGTTTCTTGGAAATGAGGTAAGCAGTTTAATGTTGTTTGTAATCCACTTGTTGATTACAAAAAGTCAAATGATTTTGTGAATAAGCAAGTAAAGCTTTTAAGAAGATAAGAGATGGAGTTATGACATTTAATTGCTGAAAAACCTGGCTTCGGAACAGATTATGTGGATTTTGTGCTCGTGGTTGTCTACCAACATTTTCTAAACTTGTTTTTTTAATTTCACAAACTTTGGAAGTTAGAAGCAAGAATACCTCCAAAGCTACAGTAAGGCAATAAGTCTCTCTCCTCTTAGTTGAAGTATTTGAAGCTGATAACGTTTCCACAATTTAGTATGCTGACTGAGAAGTTAACTGTGATTATGTTGCAAAGATTTAGATCCAGCTTGTTTTGTATTTGAATTGGAGTAGTGTTTGGAAGAGCTTCCAATGAGGAAACTCCAGTTTTGTCAACAGGATGCTCAATTGTCTCTGAAAATTCTTCAAGTATAATCTTTTATTGTTCAAATCGTTGGCCAGTAAGGGTATTTTTCTTTCACCCTTTTAAAAAACACTGCCTTTGCAGAGTCTTGGTTGTGTTTTACATTGTGAGTGTATTCAGTTTGGATTAAGAGGGACATTACTTTAATTTTGGATCATAGTTTACATGTTAACCAATTTTGCCACTTGTGTTGAAAAAGTGAGTTTTGCTTTGTATAATAAACAGATTAATTTAAGTTCATTTAAGTAGTCTGGCAAAACTTTCTTTTATTCCGGATTGCAGAACAAAAGAGAAACAACTGGTAATTTTGGTGATTGAATCACATCGTTTTACTGAATGCATGTGCAGTGTGAGTTGATTGGCAATGCATTCCTTCTGTCACAATTGTAATAGTTATTTGAAGTAAAGTTTTGTTTTTAACTGACTGTTGTGGTAATATTTATCCCATATGCCCAGTAAATGGGATAAAAGAAAAACTGCTCTGAATCCTTCTCCAGCCATTTTACACAACTTCTGCAGCAGCCAGAAAACCAAGGTTCAGGCATATAACTAATTGAGGTGTTTAATGTGATTAAAGGATTTTGATGGATTAAATAGCAGGAGGTATCTCCTCTGGTATGAGAATCCAGAACAAACAGGAAATACCTTAAATTTAGAGCTAAGCCATTAAAAGATCATGTCAGGAAGTGTTTCTCAATACAACTGAAATCTGAGTGCATGAATAGGAAGGGTTGAGAGGGATATGGGCCAAATGCTGGCAAATGGGACTAGATTAATTTAGTATATCTAGTTGGCATGGACAAGTTGGACTGCTGGGTCTGTTTCCATTCTGTCCAACTCTATGACTCTATAAATCTTGACTCTCTGCTCAATAAAGCTGCTAAGGTGAGGACAATTAAAATATTTCAAAGTGAAATTGATAAGTTTTTGTTAAGCAGCAATTTATATTAAAACCAAGATGTAGTGTTGGAGTTAAGATACAGATCAGTCTAGATTTATTTGAATGGCAGGACAGAATGGAGGAGCCTATTCCTATGTTTCCATGGTCAGGAATCAGTTTGGCATTCAGCTGAACACCATTACCATGCCATTGTCCTTACCATCCTGTTGTCTGACTCAAAATCCTGAATCTGCTAAAGATACCACCTCACAGCTCTGGAATGCTTCTATCAAGGATGCCTGATGTCTAACATGAGAATTTGATGACAAGAAAAAGCATTACAACCAATGATGTTCTTCATTATACTGGACTCAAAAGCATGGACACTCTTCTCCAGAAAATTCAATTTAAATAAGCAAGCCATGTCTCCCTATTGATCATTACAGAATTCACACTCTGATCTTCTATGGGAAACTTTCTAAAGAAAAATGACATCAAGGTGGTCAGGATAAATAGACTTTCAAGATTGTAGTCTAGCAATATTGCCACCAGACTCGCAATCTCAACACCCAGGCCAATGCTCTGCTGACATGGGAAAATGGATCGAGAATAGTTCGGTTCTTGTTTTTGACCTATGTAGACTGACAGGCTGAAGGACTGAAGGGAGCAATAAGATTGTCATAGTAGGGGATTTCAGTTTCCCTAACATAGACTGGGACTGCCATAGCGTTAAGGGCTTAGATAGAGTGGAATTTGTTAAATGTATTCAGGAAAGTTTCCTCAAGCATTACATGGAAGGCCCTAGTCAGGAAGGGGCAAAACTTAACCTATTCTTAGGAAATAGGGCAGGACAGGTGACTGAGGTGACAGTGGAGGAGCACCTTTAGACCAGTGACCATAGTTCTATTAATTGTAAAATAGTTACGGAGTGAGACAAAACTGGTCCACGAGTTAAAGTTCTAAACTGGAGCAAGGCGAACTTTGATGGAATTAGACAGGAGCTTGAAAGGTCGATTAGAATAGTTTGTTTGCAAGTGGGAGGCCTTTAAAAGGGAGATAGCTAGAGTTCAAAGTCTATATGTTCCTGTGAGGGTGAAAGGCAAAGTTGACAGGAATAGGGAACCCTGGATGACAAGAGATATTGCGGCTTTGACCTGAAAAAAGGAGGTCTGTGTCGGGTACAGGCAGTAGGAATCAAGGGATACAGGAGTTTACTGAAGAACAACATCAGGAGGGTGTAAAGGGGTGAAAAGCCTTGGCTGAGAAGATTAGCGAGAATCCAAAGAGGTTCTTTAAGTATATTAAAGGAAAAAGAATAACTCGAGAGAGAGAGTATAGGACCTTTCAAGCACCAAAGTGGACATGTATGTGTCGAACTGCAAGAGGTGGGCAAGGTCCTTGATGAATATTTCTTCTGTGTGGAGAAAGACATGAAGACTTGGGAACTTGAGAAAGTTAGTGGTGATATCTTGGGGACAGTTCATATCACAGTAGAGGAAGTGTTGAATGTATTAGAACATACAAAGATGGATAAATCTTCTGGTAATCACCAGATATATCCAAGGACACTACAAGAGACTAGAGAAACATTGTGGGGGCACTGGCTAATATTTTGCATCACTGTTAAACACAGGTGAGGTCGAGGAAGACTGGAGGGTAACAAATGTTGTGACATTATTCAAGAAGAGCTGCAAAGAAAATCCTGAGAACTATAAACCAGTAAGCCTAACATCTGTGGTCAGTAAGTTACTTGAGAAGATTCTGAGAGATAAGATATAGATGCATTTGGAAAGACAGGGTTTGATTAGAAATAGTCAGTGTGACTTTGTGTGTGGGAGATCATGCCTCACAAATTTGTTAGAGTACTTTGAAGTGACTGGGAAGGTTGTCGAGGGCAGGGCAGTAGATGTAGTCTATATCAATTTCAGTAAGGCCTTTGATAAGGTTCCACATAGCATTCTGCTCTAGAAGGTTAGATCGCAAGGAATCCAGGGAGAGCTGGCAAACTGGATACACAATTGGTTTAATGGTAGGAAGCAGAGGGCAGATGCTTGTCGGACTGGAGGCTTGTGACTAGTGGTGTGCCTCAGGGGTTGGTGCTGGGCACATTGCTGTTTCTTATCTATATCAATGATTTGAATGAGAATGAACAAGGAATGATTAGTAAAGTTGCAGATGACACTAAAATAGGCAGTATCATGGACAGTGAGGAAGGTTATCAGAAATTGCAGCAGGACCATGATCAGCTGTGGAAGTTGGCTGGGAAATGGCAAATGGAATTTAATATCGATAAATGTGAGGTCTTTCATTTTTGAAAGTTAAATCAAGGAGTTTCATGGTGAATGGTAGGACTTTAAGGAGTGTAATGGAACAGAGGGACCTTGGAGTTGAAGTGTGTGGTTCTCTGAAAGTGGAGTCACAAATAGACAGAGCAGTGAAGAAGGCTTTTGGCACACTGGCCTTCATCAGTCAGAGCACTGAGTGTAGAGAAGTTACATTGCAGTTGTACAGGCCACACTTGGAGTATTGTGTCATTTTTGATCACCTTTTTATAGCAAAGATGCTATTAAACTGTAAAGAGTGCAAAATAAATTTCCAAGGATGTTGCCAGGACTCAAGGGTCTGAGTAAGGGAGAGGTTGGACAAGCTAGGACTTTTTTCTTTAGAGCATAGGAGACTAAGGGGGGATCTTATAGAGGTGTTCATAAGATCATGAGAGGCATGGATATGGTTAATGCACTCAGTCTTTTTCCCAGGCCTGGGGAATCAAAGACTAGAGGGCATCAGTTTAAGTTTAAAGGGGAAAGAATGAAAGGAAACCTGAAGGGTAACTTTTTTTTACACAGAGGGTAGTATACCTATGGAAGAGCTGCCATCTGAAGTGGTTGAGATGGATACATTAACAAAATTTAAAAGGTATTTGGACAAATACATGGATAGGAAAGGTTTAGAAGGATATGGGCCAAGTGCAAGGAAATGGGGTTAGCGTCGATGGACATTTTGGTCAGCATGGGCCAGTGTGGACCAAAGGACATGTTTCCATATTGTAGACCTCTATGACTCTATGACATGAGTATAAATCACATGATGAAACCATGAAATTTGAATTCAATGATGCCACACCTCTATTGTTGGAATCATCACAAGAATTAAGGATTTTAAAATGTATGCAAAAATTTCCTAATTTAATTGACTTTCAGTCCCAGGTTGACAGAAAGCATAAAGGAGCTTTCTGTGCTTAACAAAAATTATTATAGCAGGTAATTAGATTCTAGTTACTGACAAACTATTATGTACTATCAGTATATAGATCTACTAATTAAAACTTTAATTTCCTTATAAACTCCCCCTTACACAAACACAATGAATGCACATAGCTAGGAAAATAAAACATGGATGTTACGGACAAAGGGAAAACTAGGGAAGCAATTCAGTGGTCTTTGTTCACAATATCTACTGAGATGGCTCCTGTGTTAATCAGAATGCTGCTTTCTCACCTTCCTTTTCTGGATACTTTTGCTGGCTTGCGTAAGGCTGGGGGTAACTGGTTTGATCATGAAAAAAATCTTTGACTTGTTATTTAAATGTCACAGTTTACAGCAACAGCTGAAGGGAAAATGAATTGGTTTTCAAAGGGCTTAAAGTGACTTTTACTGCAGAAAGCAGAGAACTTCTGAGCTGGTGGACATCAAGAAGGCTTCTCTGTATCTTGTTCAAAGCTTCAATCTGCTTCGCTATCTGAGAATCAATCACATAGTTCTCGGCAAACAGAAGCCCTTTGTAATTGATAACTTGACACTAGTCAACAGACCAATCAGTTACTTCTACCAACTAAGACTCCATCTGTGCATGACTCCTCAACTCCAGTTCATCTGCAAGAACATTTTAACCCCTTCTCGAGTAGGTAGCTGTGTAAACAATGCTTGTGATGAGTGTCAGGTTACTTGCTTTCAAGACATACTGAAATCCTCTAGCAATCCCTCATTTTTAAAACTGTTCCCTTTTCATTTCAGTCCACCATTAGTAATACAAGAAAAATAAACAAAATAGTCTTTGTATTTAATGAGCCTGTAATTGAAATGTTAAAAAGTGAGTCTATTTGTAATCATGAAACAATTAGTGTAAAACCTTATCTGATTCATTGATGCCCTTCACAGATTGAAAATCTGCCATCCTTATGTGATCTGTCTGACATGTGACTCCAGAGACATAGCAATGATTTTGACTCTTAAATACCTGAATGGTGATGCTACCTAACCAATTTTGGCAATGGATCTTGAAGTTCACCATCTAGAATCTGTTCTATTCCCTTGCCACCATAGTGCATTCTTCACATAGTATTCAGTCCAAGAAAATTACCCAGTTGAATGTAAATACTACAAAGTCTGACAATTAAGTAACTCACTGGAGAAGGAGGCTCCAAATATCACAATTATTAATGATGGGCAGCCCTGTACATCAGTCCAAAAATAAACTAGGCTGAAGCATTTGCAAGCACCCTAAGTCAGAACCAATAGACAATAGACAATAGACAATAGACAATAGACAATCCATCTTGGCCTCCTCCTATGCTCCACAGCATCACAGATACCAGTCTTTAGCCTGACAACATTCCAACAATAGATTTTTGCTCACAAACGTGTCGTGCCCTAGTCAAGCTTTACCTGTACAGTTACAGCACCTATGTCTACTCAGTAATGTGAAAAATTACCCAAGTATGCTCTGACTACAAAAAACAAAACAAATTCAATGAAAAATCAATCTTCTTTTCCACTCCATATCATTAGTAAAATGATGGATGGCATGATTGAAACTGCTATCAAGTGATATTTGAGTTGTACTGAACAGTTGATGGGAAGGCATTTCCTTTGTCATCATGGCAGCATTTGACTAACTGTGGAATTAAGGAGCTATAGAGGAACTGGAATCAATGGGAATTTGGGAGAAAGTTTTACTGGTTTGGGGTCATGCTTAACACAAAGCATTTTACCTGTGCTTTTTAGATGTCAATCATCTCAGACATAGGACATCTCTCCATAAGCCTCTCAGGGCTGTGTTCCTGGTCCAATGATTTTACAGATGCTTCTCAATGTACTTTCCTCTATCATAATTTCAGAAGAGGGGATGTTTGCTAATGATTGTACAATATTTTGTGTAATTTGCAACTCCTCAGACGCTGAAACAGTCCATGCCCAAATACAGCAAGCCCTGACCAATACCAAGTTTGGACTAGTCAGTGGCAAGTAACATTCAAGTCACACAAGTGCTCGGCAACAACCATGTCCAACAAGAGAGCAAGCTGCAATCAACACTTAACATTCAATGGCATTACCATCACTGAATCACCTACTATCAGCTGCTTCGAGCTTATTGTTAGCCAGAAACTGAACTGAACCAACTATATAACCAGAACGATGGCTCAGTGATTAGCACTGCTGCCTCACAGCGCCAGGGACCCGGGTTCTTCCTATGTCTGCGTGGGTTTCCTCTGGGTGCTCTGGTTTCTTCTCACTGCCTAAGGATGTGCAGGTCAGGTGGATTGGTCATGTTAAATTGCCCAAAATGTTTGGGGATGTGCAGGATAGGTAAATGCAAGGTTACAGGGATGGTTTGGTTCTGGGGTTTTGCAGGGTCATGTGGGCTGAATGGCCTGCTCCCACACTGCAGAGATTCTACAATATAAATACAGTGACTACAAGAGCTGGTCAGAGGCTAGGAAAGCTGCAGTGAGTAACTCATCTCCTAACTCCGCAAAGTCTATCAACCCACCATTTACAAAGCTCATGTCAGAAATGTGATGGAATACTCTGCACTTGCTTTGCTGATTGTAGCTCAATACAGTCAAGAAGCTTGATACAATTCAGAACAAATCCACCAGCGTGATTGGCACTCCATTGAAAATCTTCAACATTCATTCTCTCCACTATTGGCACACAGCAGCGTCAGCGTATAGCATATACAAGATGCTCAGCAGTAACTCACTAAGTTTCCTTAGACAGCACCTTCTAAGCCGGTGACCTCTACCAGCTAGAAGAACAAAGGCAGCAGAGTCATTGAAACCTCAGGAACTGAATTCCAGTCCATGCCTCACCACATTCTACATTGGCACTATTTCACTGATCCTTTACTGGTACCTGGTCAATTTCCTTGCACTCCTCGTGGATGTACCTACATCACATGGATGGCAGTGCATGAAAAGGCGGTTCTTCACCACCTTCTCAAGATTAATTAGGGATGGGCAAAAAATGCTGGCCTTGCCGTTTATGCACACATCCTTTGAGTGAATTGAATAAATGCAAACAGAATTGCTATGCAAATATGTATGAAGTAAGCATAAATATAAAGTTTTGACACAAACAGATGTAATGAAACAGATTTTGTGAAGTAAATTCCTGCTTCTATGCTGTTAGGAAGCAAGCGGAAGAAATTTCCAGCCTGTAACATGTCAATTTTCATGGGTCAACTCTTACAGGTGGTCTCATCCATTTACATCTTTTTGTTCAAATCCCTTGCTGGGTGTTCAATAGCTAACACATTATTAAAACCAACCAAAAGAATGAACAAATTGCCACATCACCGTAAAAATCGTTTGGAACTATGACTCCCATTTCTTTTTTCTAATTTATTTCATTTGCTAATCTCCATAAAGCTGTAGATATTGCTGTATTGATTAATTTTCTTTCTTATAAGAGAGTAAGTACAAAAGCAATAACCACAAAAAGTAAAACTGCATTATTAGTAAGCTTTCTCTGGGGCATTAGATAATCAGTTTTATTGTTGCCAAAATGAAGCTTTGTTCCAATTGGAAATTTTTTTTGGTAATTGGAAATTGTAATAAATCATAAAATATTTCTAAGTAACATGAAACAAACCCTATCTTTCAGATGATATGTTAATCTCATCAAAGGCTGGCAGTTCAGAAATAAGAGATTGAAATAGCTTAATACACATCATTAAAATAAAAGATTTGAAGCACCTGACAGACATTTACAAAATAATCTGGCATTCATGCAACAGTGGCTCACTGCTAATACAGAAAATGAAAGAAATCTGCATTGCAGGATTGGCTTTTGACTTCGACGACAAAGCTGGTTTAAGTTGTATGCAATAAATCAGCATCTTGACCACGTCAAGGAAGTGTAGAACCTGCTGATGTATCTGGGACAGTTTCCATGCTCAACCCTTTTCCTCAAATCAAACTATATTTTGTTGTGAAAAGTTGGAAGAAGGATAAAACATCTGGTAAGTCACAAAATCATAAGAATGGGCACAGCTCAGGGAGGGTATTTGGTTCATTAAGTTCATCCGAAAACAGAAAATGATGGATAGTTACCTAAGCATTAAATTCCTCTTGAGTGGATTTGGTCTTTTTGTCTCTCTTGGCCCACTTGAGAAACCAGTCTGATATTGTTTCCACTTTCTCAGTAAGTGAGGATGGAACATATCTATCTATGAGAGCTGCAGTTTTTTTCAGGGAGTGCCAGTCTAGTCAGTCACATTGGGTCATTTATGTTAAAGGAAGTTCTGCTTGTTCATGGTTACAAGTTGTTGGATGTTGATCCAGAAATTTATCTACTTTTGTTTTTGATTTCAACGCTGATGAGAACAATTATTAATTTGTTAAAGCCGCAGCTTACTTCTCATCTGAGAATATTTAGTAAGATGGCTCTAACTGGCAGCAATGTACCTAGAGTTAATTTATCTCCTGCAAATGTAGCTCTACAGTAGGATGAGGATGCTCTGAAGGGACCTGCAATGATGGTACATTCACAAGGCTTGTCACCCTATGACCTGTTTGCACAAGCTGAGTCAACTAATGTTGCACATTTATGAGGTGTTTTGTATTTGAATATTATCACTGGGAGTTTCATTAGGGGTTCTCTCAGTTGATTGCCACGGCTTTGGTGAAGGCTATTTCTGGTAACAGTGCAAATGTAGTCTAATTGACCTAACTAGGCTAAGTGGGTGGATTTTGTGAAATAAAGAACTTGTGACTCATGACACCAGTCCCACGACATGGGCTATCACAGCGAAATAATTTATAATGACCACATGCCTCCACAGGGATACAAATAGGGCATATCATAGGCATATTGAGGGAATGATTCAGCTGCTTGGACAGATGTTGGGCTGTGCTTTTGTAATATCCTGTGAAGGTTTCGAAAATTATAGTGTTATGCTGTATGCTACACAATTATGCTCTCAGAAGCAATCTCAGCAGGCAGCTGCTGGAAGAAGGCGGTCAGGCAGGTGTGATGATAACCATGATGGTAATTAGAATGAAGAGTTGCCAGTTGCATGTGAGATGTAGCCAGGAAGACAAATCTAACAATCTCACAGGATGCATTCATACTCTGTGGGGCGGAAATCTGTTTTTTCTCGTCTGTCCTTAGGGTTAAAATAAGCAGTTTGGAATTTACACTAGAATCCAGAGGTCAGAGCTTCAGAGCTTCATCTGAAATTGGACCATGAGCCTTTGGTTTTGACGAACTGTCTCTCTCTCTCTCTCTCTCTTTCTCTCTCTCTATACCACTGTTGCCAGACCTGTTGAATTTCTCCTGCATTCTCTGTTTATATTTCTGATAACCCTGACTGACATATAGACTCAAAGATTTTGTGTGAGATTGAGTCGACTGGTTGTTAGGTTCTGCAGGATCCTTGATCAAGTGAGGGATGTGGGGTGACTGCCATGGAGAGGGACCCAGCAACATTGTCAGGATAAGTACATGAATCTTTTGATTTCTCTACTCCAGAGAGCTGTGCTTCCTTAAGCGTTAACAGGTTGTACTGGATTTTTGGATGCAAAGGGATATGGGGTACTGTGGGAAGGTGGAATGTGATTGAAGATCTACTTAGATCTTATTAAAGCACGCTCAAAGGGATGCATGGTCTACTCCAGCTCCTTTTACCTTCAGTCCTTATCTGCTCCTCCAAGCTTTGCTTTCAGTTCTGCATTGTACATCTTTTCTTCCTTCAGTGCTTTAATTCAGTGGAGTGTATCAGGAGATTGGTGTCAGTATTTCTTCCTAAGTCATTTGCATCACTTCAGACAGCAGACTGATCATGAGCTAGCTGCAATTTGAGAAAGGTACCCATCACCACCATCACTATTCTCCACATTCTCAGATGCCACAAGCTGTTCCATAGCAGGACCCCTTGATGCTGGGAGCCATGTCCTCCACAGACTCAGGAGATGTGAGCATCCTTCTTCACTACTGAGTCTGCTGCATTTCCTTTGATTGTCTGCCACTTTGTACTGCAAGAGAGAGGGCAGAATGTCAGTGATTATGGAACACAGCATATTAGTCATCTTCCAACCACAGCTGAATAGCTGAAGGTCTGTGGAGGCAGTAAGAGCTTGTTGGAAAGTGTGTGTGGTTGAGGAGGAGTATCTGGAAAATGTGAGCCCTGAATAGTAAGGACTGAATGAATGTGGGTCCAGTACATTGACAGTATGAGAGATTAGTCAAGTGGTGGGGTGGGAATGATACTATGAAGATGCAATCATCCATGTGGGTTCTCTGTTGTGATAATGCTGTCAGGTTCTTGCACTCAACTCTGTGAGTTGATCTCTCCATTCTGAGGGTTGCTATTAATTGAGACAGGCAGGCATCAATTCCTTCTGCACACCTTAATATGAAAGTGTACAGACAAGGCTGACTTTAAAGGCTTTGGTAGTGACCCGATCTACCTGCCAGACACCCACTGGCCAACCTTCACTAAGTGTTTGGTATGGGTCATTGGCATTTCTGTGCCTCACAGATGAAAATTGCACCTCCAAGATCTGCCAGTCACTGAGATGAACAACAGCTGTTTTGTGGTTTTGGGGAATGGTTGCAGATCTGTTGGAGTTTGCAACAGGAAAGAGTTGAGAAGATTCCTTGGCTTGATTCACTGATGTGTTCTGTCATACCTCATGTTTTAGGATACACAATAAACCTGCAAGACGTGATGAGAGAAGATGTTGATACTGGTGAGGAAAGTTGCATAAGAAGAGGTCCAACAATTTCAAAATGATGGAATTCAGGGACACAAGGCTGTCATATGACAACAGAAAGAATTTTGTCACTCTCTGAGACAATAATTCTTCAGAAGGGCTGAGACCAGCCCTCGCACAAGAGGGAAAACCAATAGAATTCACTAAGATCAGTTGAGACAAATGTGCCAACATAGGAAAAGAGCTTCTATATGGATGTGAGACATTCCGTACATTTCTCTGTAGGTGAAGTTCAGACAGGACAGTTCTGTGTGGAGCTAAAGTTCAGACAGGACAATTCTGTGTAGTGTTCCAGCAAGATTGCAAACATCACTCTTGAGTCTTTAGAGTTTCATTTTCACTTCAAAATGCAAAGCAGGGGAGAAATGGTGCTAACAGATGCCCTATGCCAGTTGTTGCCACAGGAGAAACATGAAATAAAATATCTAGTTATAAAGATCCAACACCTAGAGAATGTAACATGTCTTGAAGCAATTCACTGCTGAGAGGGATTATTGTCAAATCTACAAGGTAGAGTCACAACATCCTAGCACCTAACTGATACTGTGAATAATATTTCAGGAAGAAAAATGTACAATGAAAGGCTCAAGTTGTTCAGTTTATTTAAAAATATCATTATCTAATCTTCATCAGTTTAAAAGATGTTTGGAAAAGTTATATTGGTATATAGGCACCATTTATTTTAAATGAAGTGGGCGTTACATTTTCATGATATTCGTACAGAAATAAGAACTAAGTAAAATGAGAATGTATAACTGGATGCCACATTTTAATGCTGCACTGGAGACATTGCTGAACAATAATGTATCAGTTTATCAGTCTACTAGCCACATGGAGAGATGAAAGAAGTACACTTGAAGAAGCTCCAGCAATTTGTGATGAATCTATGTGATTCTACCTAACCTATAGTAACCAGAAGATATTCTATTATTTTAACACCCTTCGGACATTTAACACAATCTTATGTTTTATTCTGAAACTATTTTATTTTAATTAATCAGACAAAACATACCAAACGTAGCGTGTGTGGTAAATGGTTATTTGCAGAGCTTGCAATAGTCTGTGATTAATAAACAGCATAATGGTGTTTGAGTTTACTCCTATACAGATATCCACTAGCTATAAAGTAAGTGATGCTTAGTCACATGAATAGCAAATTAAAAGGAACTGGTGCAGCATTTTTGAAAATCAAACACATTTATAGAATGTAATTAAACAATTATAACTGACTTGATTTGACATAATAATGGAGTAAGTTGCTGCAGGCTGCATTATAAAAATTAACGTTCTTTTTTACAGATCTTCAGAGCAAGTAGTAATTTCCTCTTTTCCCATTTTATTTCCTCACAATGGATTCTCTAAATGTGGTTATAGTTGTGTGGAATAGATTGCACAAGTAGGGTGAATGTCCTTTGTAATGGCAAAGTAGTTAGTACTTTTTATTGATGAAATGTCAAAGCAAATATATATTATCCACTTCATTGTGTTGAGTGAAATATAGTAAATCATGCCACATTGGTAGCTTTCTCCAGTACTTGGGACAACTTGTTTCAGAAGTATTTAAAGGAAAAGGCAACACAAGGTTTTAAACAAAAGCAAACAATCTGCAGCTATGAGTTGCATGACTCAGCAACACAGTATCATCAAATCCATCTTGAGGCTATTACATTAAGGTTTCTGACAACACTTTGTCTGATGCCATTGATTTCAGGCCTTTTAAAAGAACACTATTTGTTGAGGTCACACATTGGTTTGTCTTACAATTAAACTAATGTCATGCTTTTATTTTTAGGCAGAGGCACAGGTAAGTTCACAGAAATTGCTGGAGAAACTCAGCATGTCTGGCAGCATCTACAGAGACAAAACAAAGTTAACATTTCAAGTCCAGTGACCCTTTTTCAAAAATCAACTTGTGAAGAAGTGTCACTGACTCAAACGTTACCTCTGTTTCGTTTCCGCAGGTGCTGCCTGACATGTTGAGTTCCACCAGCATTGTTTCTTTTTGTTTCAGATTTCCAGCATCCAAAGTTCTTTGTTTTATTTTAGGTATGTTGACATGTTGCTGTTGTTATGTGAGCTATTTTGAATGAAATAACTTGCAGTTATGTAGGTTCTTTCATGAACATTTCAAAATTGCTGTGCTACTAATGAAGTCCTGTGAAATTGGAGTCATTGCCACAGTAGAGGAGGTGACTATTTGTCCTGTTGTGCCTACATAGCTATTGGCAAGAGCAACTCACCTTGTGCTACCATCCTCCCTTTTTCATATAATCGTGAAATAGTTTTTCTTCAGATAATGATCTGATTCTCTTTTGAAAGCTACAGTTGAATTTGCCACCACACTGCACTCTCAGGAAGCCTCCTAATGCAGTAGTTAATTTGCAAAGAACAAGGTCTGCTGATTGCTAGTCAAAATGACACTAATGGCTCTGCAAAGTCCCAGAGAGGTTCCTGCGCAGATGTTAATGGATCAAATGAGTCAGATTTCAGAAATGGATCAAATAATTTAATTCAAAATTCCAACTAATTGACATTATGGAAATCTTTGTTCCCAGGGTAATTAGGGATCAACAAAAATGTCAGTGATCTCTGAGATCGATTTCAAAAAGCACTTCTGGTAATAGGCGTAACTAACATTTCTATCTATGGTGAAGGATGTGAGGCAGATCTGTGAGAGACGCAGGCTGTGACTGCGTGTAAACTCTTCGGATAAGTTCTGTAACTTGGAAACTTCGGTTTAAATTTAGTCAAGCCAAGTTGAGCACACCAGCCAATCAGAGAAGTATGTAATAATGCATCTCCGTGTCCAGGAAGTAAGCAATCTTGTTTTAATGTTTACATTACTGACTGGTTAGTAGGGTCAAATGAAGATAAAATGGTAAAAAGGCAAAATTAGTGCCTCGTTACTTGAATATGTGTCGTATTTGGATTAAGAAGGGGGAATTAACACACAAGTACAGATTAATGGGTAAAATCTATAGTCATGACGAGGTTACAAGGAGATCAAAGCTGGGAACTAAATATCCAGAGGTATTGGACTTTTGGAAGGACAGGCAGGAAGGAATGGGGTAGTATCGTCGATACAGAATGGAATAAGTACAATAGCAAGAGGTGATCATGAGTGAGAAGATATAGAATCCATTTGGATAGAAGTGAGAAATAAGATGTGAAAAAAGACACTGGCAGCAATATTCAGAAGGCACTATAATAGTAGCTATATGGTGGACAGGGATTAAATTAGGAGATAACGACAGCATGTCATAAGGGCAGTACATTAATGACAAATGAACTTAATCTTCCTGTAGAATCATAGAAACCCCACAGTGCAGAAAGAGGTCCATTGAGTCTGCACCAACCCTCTGGAGAGCATCCCATCCAGAACCACTCCTATACTCCATCATCTTGCATGTGGTTTTTCCCATTGGTTAACCCACAACCTGCATATCGTTGGGCACTACAGGAGAAGTTAGTATGTACAACTTTGGACTGTGGGAGGAAACGGGAACACCTGGAAGAAACCTACTCAGACATGGGAAGTGTGTACAAATTCCACATAGACAGTCACCCAAGGCTGGAAGCTAAACCAAATCCCTGGCTCTGTCAGGCAGCAATGCCAACTACTGTGCCAGCTGGGCTCCATTCCAGCCTTGGGTAACTGTCCGTGTGGAATTTGCATTTTCTCCCCATGTCGAAGTAGGTTTCTTCTGTTTACTCCAGTTTCCTCCCACAGTCCAAATATATGCAGGTTAGGTGGATTGGCTTTGCTGAATTGTCTCATAGTGTCCGGGAATGTGCAAGTTACATGGGTTAGCCACAGTAAAAACCCCATACAAAATGATGGAGTAGGGACATGTTCTGTATGGAATGCTCTCAGCAGGGTTGGTGCAGAATAGATGGGCTGAATGGCCTCTTTCTGCACTGAACGGGGTTCTATTATTCTGCATGAAGATTAAAGTTACCCATGATGTACATTGACATAGTCAGATTGGCAGAGGCTAAACATAAGAACTAAGAGCAGAAGTAGGGAATTCAACATCTCGAATCCGCTCCGGTATTCAAAACAATTATGGTTGATCTAATTTCGGGTTTCAACTCCACTTTCCTGCCCACTCTCCATAACTCTTCAACTCATTACTAATTAAAAATCTGTTTATCCTATCCTCACTCAATCTTCCAGCATCTATCGTACTCTCAGATAGTGAATTCCACAGACACCTGGACCTTTGAGAGAAATGATTTCTCACTTCTGTTCTAAATCTGCTACCTCTTATCCAAAAACTATGCCAGCTTTTTCTAGATTGCCCAGATGAGGAAACATCATCTCCACTCTACTTTGACAATCCCCTTTGAGCATCTTAAATACCTCAATTAGATATTAGAGATTATAGGGCTAAGCTGCTCAAGCTGTCTTCAAAAGACAAATCCCTCATCATTAAACTCAATCTCCCCTGCACTTTCTCTGATGCAGCCATATCTATCCTCAAGTAAAGGGACCAAGATTGTATGTAACATTCTAGATATGGTCTCACTAAAGCCCCTGTACAGTTGTAGCAGCACTTCAGTACTTTTATACTCTTTAATTTTAGCCGTAACTGACAAAATTCCATATATCTGCGTACCTGCATACTAGTTTTCTGCAACTCATGCACTCGGATCCCTCTGCACAGGAGAACTCTGAAGCTTCTCGTCATTAAGGTAATAAGTTGACTTCCTATTCTTCCAACTAAAACGGATAACTTCACACTTATGCCATGAGCAATAAGTTATAGAGTGTATTCAGAACAGTTTCTTACAGCAAAATGTGGTGGATCCAACCAGGGGTCAGGCTACTTTTTATTGCGGTGATATATAATGAGTAAGATTTAATAAATGATGTATGAGTAAATGATTCCTCAGAAACAGAAATAGTTGAACTTAGTATTCATTTTGTGAGGGAGGAACAGGGTCAGAAACAATTGTTCTGAGCTTAAATCGGGTAATTATAATGGAATGATGGCAGAGCTGCCTGGACTGTATTTGCAATCATATTTAGCTGCAATGATTGTTGAAAATACAATGGTAAACATTAAAGAAAATAACTCATGGTTCACAGGAAAAACGCAATCCAGTGAGGAGGAAGAATTCCAGGGAATTGATAAGCCAACCACATTTGACTGGAGAGATTAAACATAGCATAAGTTTGTAAGAAAATATATATATAATGTGACAAAGTTCAATGTGAAACCAAAGATTAGAAAAGTTTTAAAAGCAGCAAATAAATGACCAAACATATCACAACACGGGAGAAAATAAACTTTGAGGGTAAACTTCAATTAATATCAAAACAGATAACAAAAACTTTAGACACATATTAAGGAGAAAGAAAAGCCCAAATGAACAGAGATCTCCTAGAGAACGAGGCTGAGAAATAATAAGGGGCAGCAGAAAATGAGAAAGAGGAGTTGAATGAATACTTTACATCAGTCTTTATGGTAGAAGACACTATCAGCATTCTTCATTTACTAAATATTCAAGGGGCAAAATGAGAAGAGGAAATAGTGGGCGGCACGGTGGCACAGTGGTTAGCACTGCTGCCTCACAACGCCAGACACCCGGGTTCAATTCCCGACCCAGGCGACTGACTGAGTGGAGTTTGCACATTCTCCCCGTGTCTGTGTGGGTTTCCTCCGGGTGCTCCAGTTTCCTCCCACAGTCTAAAGATGTGCAGGTCAGGTGAATTGGCCATGCTAAATTGCTGAAAATGTGTTGCTGGAAAAGCGCAGCAGGTCAGGCAGCATCCAAGGAACAGGAGAATTGACGTTTCCTGAAGAAGGGCTTATGCCCAAAACGTCGATTCTCCTGTTCCTTGGGTGCTGCCTGACCTGCTGTGCTTTTCCAGCAACACATTTTCAGCTCTGATCTCCAGCATCTGCAGTCCTCACCTTCTCCTCCATGCTAAATTGCCCGTAGAGTTAGGTAAAGGGGTAAATGTAGGGGAATGGGTGGGTTGCACTTCGGCAGGTCGGTGTGGACTTGTTGGGCCGAAGGGCCTGTTTCCACACTGTAAGTAATCTAATCTAATCTAAAAAAAAATGCAATATGTAACACTGGAGGAAAAGTGCTCGGATAGCTAATGAGGCTAATCACCAATGAATTCCCTGGACTAATGGGATGTATCCTCAGATATTGAGGTAAGTAACTACAGAGATAGTGGATGTCTTCCAGGAGTCCCTAGATTCTCAAAAAGTCCGAGAAGATTTGAAAATTGGCCAATGTAACATCTCTATTCAAAGGAGCAAGTAAAAGATAGTTAGTTTAATATGTGTTATTGGGAAAGTATGAGTGTCCATTATAAAGGCGATAATAGCAGTGCATTTTGAAGTACATAATATGATCGAACAAAGTCAGCATGGTTTCATGAAGGGAAATCATGACTGACAAATTTACTAGAATTCTTTAAGCAGGTAACAAGCAGGATAGATAGAGGTAAAAACAATGACTGCAGATGCTGGAAACCAGATTCTGGATTAGTGGTGCTGGAAGAGCACAGCAGTTCAGGCAGCATCCAAGGAGCTTCGGAATCGACGTCGATTTCGAAGCTCCTTGGATGCTGCCTGAACTGCTGTGCTCTTCCAGCACCACTAATCCAGGATAGATAGAGGGAACAGTGAACATAATATGTTTGGATTTTCTGAAAACATTGGTTAAGATACCACATGTTAGGCAACTTAGTAAGATAAGAGACCATGGTGTTGGAGGTAGCATATTAGCACGGATAGAGGACTGGCTAAGTAATAGAAAACAGAAAGTTAGGACACGCGATGTGTAACTAGTGAAGTGGCACATGAATCAGGACTGGGATCACGTTTATTGGCTACATATATTAATGAGGAAATACATAGATGAGAAACGTTTAGCCAAGTTTTCAGATAATAAAAATAGTCAAGCAGGCAAGTGATGAGAACAACACAAAGAATTTACAGAGAGACATAACGGGTTAAGTGAGCAGGCAAGGACTTACCAGATGGAGCATAATTTAGAGAAATGCACTTTAGTAAGAAGATTTAGCAGAGATGAATGTTATTTAGATGGAGAAAGATTGTAGAAAACAGTAGAACAAGGGATTTGGGAGGTCTTGTCCGTGAAACACAAAAAGTGAGCATCCATGTTCAGCAGGTAGTAGAGACGGCAAACAGACTGCAGAGTAAAGGAGGTTTTGCTAAAACTATACAAGATATTTGTCTGACCACAGCTGGAAGATTGTGAAATGTTTGGGTCCCTTACCTGAAGAAAGAAACACTGGCATAGTTATGAAGGAATTGTCTTTTAAGGAGCGATTGAGTTGATTAGGCCTGTACTCATTGGAACATTGAAGATTGAGAGCTGACCTCATTGAAACATACAAGTCCTCTTAGATGACTTGACAGGATAAGTGTGGAAAGGTTCTAAGACCAGAAGACATAATTTCAAAATAACACCTTAGACTACTTTGTGATCTTCAGAAACACATTTAAAACAGAATTGAGGAGGAATTTCTACTTTTAGAGGGTAGTGAATATGTGGAATTCTTTATTGTTTAGGGCTGTCAAGGCTGAATCATTAAATATTTTCAAGGCTGAGGTAGACAGATTTTTAATCAGTAAGTGAATGAAGGTTTAAGAGGAAAAGGCAGGAAAATAGAGTTGATGATGATCAGATCAGCCAGGATCTAATTGGTGGAGCAACTTCAATGGGCTGAAGTTCTGCTCTTAGTACTTATGGTGTATCATGGTGCTCACACAACATCCCCTCCATCAGCTAAACACTTCCATAAGCTTGTTGATCGCCCCACAGCATCATAAGTTTCTTTAAGGTACAATTCCCATCCCTGTCCTGACAGGACATTCGGCCTCCAGCCAATCGGATATTCAGCAGGTCTGTAGTAATAGCAGCAGCAGACATGTAGGATGGTGACTCAGTCCCAGCACATCATGGAATGCAGATACATCTGGGCCTGGGTGAGTGGTGTGGAGGGACAGATTCAAAATGCTAGCAGGTTTTTAAAGTGAAGAGTTGGGTAGGTGGTAGTTTTGATGGGTTCAGGAGGCATCCGGAAGGAGATCAGTATATGAATTAGTCTCTGGCCCTGCAATGAAAATGCAATGAGTAGTGGCAGGATGAGGCCCTTTCAGTGGCTATTTCCATAGGACCAAGAAAAGATAGCGGCCAGACCACAGATCTGATTTTGTAAGCCTGTCCCACCTTCAAACCCACTGCAGGGAGCATAAAATCAAGACCTGAGGGTTAGCACAGGAGCAGTTTTTTTGGTTTCAGTTATACAAGTTATAATTCATGTAAATGCATTGTTTATACCATGTGTTGTTTAGTTCCTGCTTTAATATATTTTGCACGTATACTTAACAGACTGTGTAACCCAAACCTTTGCTTAGTACAATAGCAGCATAGTGATAATTCTGAAAATAACTGTGGATAGCTAGTATTTTATAACAGCATTTAGTTAGGAGTTAGGACCTTGATTTAGATTCTCTCAATAACATTGCTACAGCAGCAAGGAAGACAAGGAATGAAATAAATGTACTGAAGATGGCACTAGGATTTCTAGTGAAGACCACAATCTTCCCTAGCATAGGAAATAAGAACTGGAGTAGGCTGTTCAATCCTTCCAGCCTGCTCCACCATTTAATGAGATCCTAGCTGCCCTTTGTTGCCCTTTTCCCCAATTCTAATGATCAATAATCTATTTATCTGAGCCTAAAATATACAGGACTTTGCCCCCACAGTTCTCTGTGGCAAGGAGTTCCACAACCCTCTGAGAAGAAATGCCTCCTCATCTTAATCTTAAATTTGTGCCCCTGAATACTGAGACAATGCCCTCTGGTCCTAGACCCACCCATGAGGAGAAACATCCTCTCAAAATTTACCCTGTCAAGTCCCTTAAGAATTCTTTAAGCATCAATGAGATTACCTCTCATTTCTCCAAATTCCAGTGAGTAGAGTTATGTGCTGTTTAGCCTTTGCTTATAACACAATCCATCCATACCAGGGATTGCCCCAGTAAACCTTTTCTGAACTGCCCCAATGAAATAGTATCTCTCCTTAAATAAGGGGACCTAAATTGTTCACCAGGTGTAGTCTCACCCACACCTTGTCCAGTTGCAGTAACACTTCCCTACTCTTATACTCCATACCCTCCCCCAACCCCCTCCAAAATAAGGGCCAATATTCCATTAGCCTTCCTGATTACCTGCTGCACCTGTGTGATGGCTTCAGTAATTAAAATCTGGGCTACAATGAAAAGGAGCTACAAGCCCCTCTCTCTCTGCAGAGCATTCTTGGCAGTGAGTGCTCATCTGAAACCAAGTGTACAAGGTACAATGCAGCTATCTACAGATGGCAGGTTAGCAGTGTTGACAATGCCTCATCTCCTGCTGCTAGGTGGGCTCCTACATCTGGAAAAAACAGGAGGGAGTCCCATTTCATTGTCTTGAAGGTGATGGCAGTTCTCAATTTCTTTGTGAGTGGATCATTTCAGAGACCCATGAGGGACCTTCTTAAAATCTCAGAGGCATCCACACACAGATGTACTTGGGAGATGACTGGTGTTCTGTTTGTGGAGGCTCACCTATTTAATAATTTCCCCTTGTGTGCAGGCTGGTTAGTGACAGTTTTGCTGCATTTGCAAGGTTTCCGTGGATACAAGGTACAATGGAATGAATCCATGTTGTGATCAGAGCATCCTGTTGTCAGCCAGCTGTTTTCATGAATAAGAAAAGCTTCCACTTGATGAATAGTAGAGGCAGGTAAAATTGCAACATTTAAATGACATTTGGAGAAGTACATGGATAGAAAAGGTTTAGAAGGATATGGACTAAACACATGCAAATGGGACAAGTTCAATTTGGGATACATGGTTGGCATGGAAGAGTTGGAGCAAAGGGTCTACTTCCATGCTCTAGGACTCTATTTGCAGAACCGCTATGATCACACCAGCCAGATAGTGCAGGTCTATACATATTATTAATGAAGCTGTTTCAATGCCTTCATTCCAAACACCCAGAGGTGCCTGTATCTTTCATCTCCACCTCAGTGCATACAGGAATAGTTTTCACTGGCAAGGACTGCCCTCGCAAACTAATAGATGATGACACGTGGAAGAAATCCACAGACTGATGCTAAGGAGAGGTCTATTGCTACATATGATTGCACAAAGTCCAAGAGCTGACCATAGGCTTCTGGAGATGAGGTTCAGATGCTGGACTGATCATACAGTGCAGTGCACTACACCCTAGACAGACTGTCTCATGGCATAGTTACCCTCCACACCATGCCCCGACAGAGGGAAGATGATGGGACAGGATGAGATGAAAGAGCAGGAGGTCTCCTCTTAGGAGGAAACTGATGTTGAGGTTACTAAAGTGGGAACAGAACTATGGCCTAATGAGTCAGAGAGGAATAGGAAAACCTAATGGCCACCTTCTTCCAGAGCGATAGAAGTACATGGTCATGTCTTTGACTCATCTGATTATTACAGACTAGCTGGCTGGAGGGCACTTTGTATGGAGCAGACGATCTTGCCAAATGTTGTTAAAGCGTGATATTATTTTATACCAAGTTGAATACATTTTGAGTAAGTAGAACAAATGTCCACTGGATGTTCTGCTGACTTTGGCTTGCAATTAGTGAAGGAGTGTCTGGGATTTGAATCCCTGTGAACATTCAAATCCTTGTAAACATCGCATCACAATTTTAAACCAGGAAGTTGCCAGTCGCATGTGGTATGCCATTTACTTTGCACTAAAATTTGTTTGAATATGAAATGAGCTGAAAAGTGTTTGATCTGGTGAGTTAACGTACCATGGATCGTGGCAGAAGTGGTGCCCTCCATGATACCCGTCATCATGCTTTAACTTCAAGATGGAAAATTCTGGACATTGTGGCAGATGGGATGCAATCCTTCCAATGGGTTTATTCTCAAATCTCCCACTCTCAACTGCCTTCCAACAACAACAGGCATCATATTTTACAGTACTCATCATATCATCCAATTTTCTGTCATTCCCCACTGAGTATTTGTACAATTTCCTGAAAAATACTGCAACTGTTTCCTCCTATTTCATTGCCAGTGTATTGTGTAATACAAACCACATTTGCTGTTCAATTGATGGCTGTTTGAGTTTAACCACTGATTTTCGAAGCTGTATGGACCAGGAATGTTTCAAGCTATGGCCTATACTATCCTGAGTAAGATAACCTGAACCATGTTAAGACTGGAGTTTCTATAATTGATCTTATTACTGGTGGCATCCTGATCATTAACATGCCTGATTATTTTTCAATGACTCCTTAAACGTATGGCCACTTGATATGGAATTTTCTTTTGAAAATAATGTCAAGATTTTCGGTGTGGATATTTGTCACGTAGCCAAGGTACCTCAGCAAGGGTTCAGTGCCTGCATCAAGGTGTAAATTGGTGAGGGGGGAAAGAAAATAAACAGAAAGAGAAAAGATGCAGAAATCTGATAATTTAGAGAATGTGAATTCAAATTACACAATGGCAGTTTTATTTAGAAGAATGGGAAATAAAGCAAAAGCTAGAAATGACAGGACTGCTAGATTGTTGTGGAAACCTAATTTGTTTGCTGATGTCCTTGAGGAAGGCAAATCTGTCATTGTTATCAGGTCTGACCTAGATGAGACTCATGTCTGACAGTAATGCAATTGATTCTTCATTGTCCTCAAAACAGCAAGTATCAAAAGAGAAGGGAAATCCAAGATGGGCAATGAATGTTTGCTTTTCCGGTAACATTCAAATCCCAATAATGAACTAAGAAATGCAATGCTTTAATATTGTTATACACCGCAAAGTCCTATTACTGCTAAATTGAGATTAAAAGATTCCACTCTTCTTAATAAGATTGCTTTCATTTTTATTAAGTAATGTCACTTCATAAGGAGCTTCATCTCAAATAGTACACTTTTTAAAATACTCCGAATAATTATCATCTAACATTTAGGTCGACACAAGGAGAGCATTATTTCTGTGGCAGGTGCATATTAAAACAGGGAGCTAATCTTCTTCCATTAGCACATGCAGGAATTTTTGGAATTGTTTTGATTACATTTTCAGAGTACTTTTTCCTTCATGTCTTGCAGTTCCAAACAGATTAACTTGCACTTATTCGATAAGTGCAGTTACTTGCTGAAATCCTCTCAAAAGTCAGTAAGAGAGGATTGGGATTAAATTTATATTATAGTTTGAGTTGGAAGTAGCTTGTGTTCAACAGCAGGACATATACATTATAGCAGCCACTGTCACAAAAATAATCCAATGGGTTGCTCTGCACACCGTAAATTTATGGCTCACTGAAGGCATTAATGAAAAGAACGGATACAAATGAATGCTGCGGGAGCCAAGTCTTTCCTCTTGCATGAGAACAGAAGGAAAGCATTTCTTAATTAACCTACTATCAAATTGTGAGGATATAGGTGTGATTTTCAACTCCCTGAGCTGGTGAGAATAATGGTGAACATGATGAGTTAATCAGGAGACAGTCCAAAAGTCATATTCTCATCGTCAAGGTAAACGTTTGCAGGGAAGTCCTTCCTCCTTAGATGGCAAGATGACCTTCTTTTCATTAGAAACATATGTTTTATCCTTATCAATATGTATCCAAAATTCAATTGTTAAATAAGCTTTCAATTTTGACAAAGAAACACTCAAAGTGGAAGAAGGAAATAACAGGTTTTTGAAAGGGGCTGAGTTGGTGACTGGAGTGTAAGGCCAGCTAAAGACCTACTCCAATGATCAGGAGTGCAGCAAGTACACAATGAAATCCACCTGCCTTCTCCTCACACTAAGCAGCTCCTCATCCTACCTCATGGAGTGTTTCTGTGGTAGACTAATTATTACAGTGGCCATGTAAGGGCCTCAGTCCAGACCATCATGAAAACCTATTGATATTATACTTGTTTACCTGTGCCTCTTTTGTGGTTACATCTGTGCTGCCGTGTCCTAGATGAGAGACCACAGGTATGCTTGAGGTTAACCATGACTAGTGGACTTTACTGGTGTCCATCATTTGCCTAAATAACGTATTCATTTGAATTGTAAGCTTAATTGGGAAATGCATTTAGTTTTAGTAGCCCTTTAAGAACTATCAATTTATTTCTACTGATTTCATATAGGATACCTCATAGCAACCAAATGGGCTGACACTACTACAGGAAGTTTTGCATCATGTGGTGTATTAATGTCCGGGTCACAGGTTAGACCACCCAAATCATCATAAAGGTGGCACTTGGTCCTGCCAGCATAGATGGTAATGATATGGCTCACGCATGTCATGGGCTCCCATCTGAATAAAACCTGATTGAGGTGGAATTTCACATTGGACCCAGGCTCCAAAACCACCAGCAGGCACCCATACCCCACACTTGGAGCTGTCTCATGAAATTCCCCTCTGTGCCATTTCAGTTAACACAGTGTTTTTTTTATGGGCGGACTGCTATTGCACAATTTTCACTTCCTCACCCTCATCAGGACATGCCCCTACCTGGGGTAGGAGGAGCCTTTGATAGGACCTTGTTTATTTGATAGTACTCCCCTTTCTTGCCATGAATTTGGCATGGAGGGAGTTACATGTAGCAAACGCATGCAATAAATTACAAAGTTGGTTCACAAACTCTTAGGCCATCTATGTCTTGTGTAGCCTTCAGGAGTTCATGCTGGTTGGATTGGGCTGCAGCTTCTATTTCACTTCCTCATGGGGCTGATATTGAAATTTGTTTGCACTTCAGCACCAAATTCCTGATTTGTCCACCGGGTGTGGAGGATGGACTGGTGGGCAGATCAGAGGACCTTCTCATGAGCCTTCTCTTGGGCCATCAAGAACCATAGCAAAGCAGAATCACAGGTTGTTTGAGGACTTGGCTATGTTTGAGACTAATTCTGTTAGGGCATAACCTGGAATATCATGGACAGGATGCCAGGAGTAAAGTGTTCCTTCACTAAGACTGTGTACTTTGACTTACAATTCTTGGAGATGTGCTAAAAGTGAAATAAGCATTTCAGAGTCAATGCAGTCCTTCTTGTGATGGAACCGCTGCACAGGAAGCACATAGAGAGAAATAGAAACAATAGGAACAGCAGTTCCGCCAGAGCCTTCACAAAGAGAATTAGAAGGACAAGGGATAACATTTGCTTCAAAGGACAGATTTTTAGGCTTTGGTGTGGCTATATGTAAATTAGCTGCAGCCACACCCTCTAGATTATATTTCAAACTGCAGTCACATTTTGTGAACTTTTCCTTTGATGACTACATAAGGATAGGGGCTAAAAAGCCAGCTTTAACTTTGTTGGAGTGCACAAACGAGACTGAATGTTCTTGTGTGCACCAGCCTAGTACTAGCATTAGTGTAATATCAAGGTTACAGTCAAAGAACTATCCCCTAATTACCGCTGTGTTGCAGGTAAAGACTGACTCTTGCTCTGAGCATTCGCAGCGAGACAGAAGAGAAATAGGAGAACAAAAGGATTCTCTCTCACTTTGAATGCTGGAATTCAAACATAATTGAAAGGAATGAGAATGATAGAATTTCAACCAGTCTGCCAAATGAAGGACATGAGACCCCTCAATGCCAATACTGTTAGTAACCTCTACTGCAACGGCTGCACATTCATCTATATTCTCTTTGTGAACAATCTTAGATCTGATTTTTGAAACTTTAATCTTCTTGAATTAATCTCTTATTGCTAGTCTACGCATGAGTGTGTTGCATTAGTATTTCTTCTCATGTTTAGTAATTAATAAACTCATTCTTAATTCAAGAAAGCCTCGTTACTTTGGCTTCTTTTAAAGCATAGGTCTGGAAAACAGGTATCCACAAGGGAGAGATCCTTCTTAAATTAACCTTGTTGCAAACAAGCAAGGAGGTTGATTAATAACCAAAAGGGAACCATTCATCTTTCACTTTTCAGTCCTGTCAGAAAGTTTGCACTGAAAAGATTAACTCACCTTTTCTCTTAATAGATGCTGATTGACATGCCATACATGTCGAACAAGCTTTTGTTTTTATTTTAGAACATTAACATTGGTTATTTTTCATGTTTTACTTATGTTTAACTTGAGTAATAATGTTAATTTTAAAAAAAGTCATGCTGTTAGAGATCTAATTTCGGGTGTAAGTATCCCCTTATTTTAACAGTACACAATCTTATGTGAATTGATAATCAGGAATTTCAGTGGATAATTGATGGGGATGTTGGAACAGTAATAGATTATCTAGCTTTCTGAGCCTGGCTGTCACTATTCAGTCCTGATCTCTGACCTGAGTCCGTATACCCATACAAATGTCAGTGCATACTTGTAGACACATTTCTACAACACACATGTAAGGATTTAAACTTGAGTATTTCCAGAGAGCTTTGAGACAGCTGTCTTCATCCTTATTAATGCAAGAAAGTGCTAAATTCAGACTTGTAGTACTATAGTTTTTGATTTTTCAGAGGGTACCAGAGAATCAGATTCTCCTGAAATGGGATGCACTCTGCCCTCGGTCACATCCTATTCACATGGACACCCCATCCTGGGACAGTAAGCCACTTGAGCATCTGCCTCTCAGCCTGTCCTTATCAATCAACACAACCAGCTGATTTAGTACTTTATTTTTAAACAACACATTTAATATGTTCACTTTTCACTCACCAAAGTACAAATAATCAGTCAGTAGAGAAGTCCAGCACTAATGTTAATGGGACCATATATTTCAAATTTGCAGGTAATGTAATTTGGAAAGTCACTTAAAGAACTGTGTAGTATCTTAATCATCTTGGACTTCTGGTATCTTCTGGTGAGTACCTAAATTTGACAGAAAATGTTGCTGCTTCCTTACAGGTATTGTAAAGGAGTGATATTCTGTCCACCCAGACTGAAATGGGGGCTACAGTTACAGTGCCTCTAGGTATGCAGCCTGATAGGGAGATGGAACAGAGACTGTGTAAAGGGGAGGCTCTGCACCATCCGCTCTGCCATCTTGGAGTTGAATGCCTCAGTGCTTCTTGATAGTGAAGGGCAGCTGTTGGCAGACCAACCTATGTACTCAGTATTTCCTGTGTCCTGGCTCATCGCCATCCTCTCTGAATCCCCTTTGGTGGAACTTGTCTTCTACCGTTGCCTCTGGTAAGATAGCAAAGGTTCCATCCTTATCATGTGTGGTGTAAAATTATGTCCCAATACATGTGTGAATCATAATGTAACACATGTATTGGGCCAAGCAGTGGAATGTGGTGAAACGGTTAAAAATTATGTCCCAATACATGTGTGAATCTAACCGGAATGGAGGTGTTGCTTAGTCCCGTGTGAATCTTATTACACACCTCCCCGTGTGAATCTTCTTATCTGTATGTAACCAGAATGGAATGTGTTTTTTAGCCTTGCTCTGCTGTTCACATGAATGTTTATATCTGGAAAAGAGTATATCAGCTGGAAAAGTCTCCAGTTCGGTGAGTCTGCTCCGGGGTTACGTTTAACCGCCGAGCGTGGGTTGTTGGCAACCGCTCTACGAGAACTGACGGCTCCCAGTTCCGGTAACATGTAGAGTGAGTATAAGCCAGACCCGTTGGTTGTGGCGACGCTGCGGGGACGCTGCGGGGAATAAAATGCCCATATTCTAGCAGACTCGCCTCTTGGTCGTTTGTTCTGTGTCAGACTACTCTCCTACGAACCTGACCTTGAGAATTTTTTAAAACATCATGGCCTCAGTTTAGTTCACTCCTGCCATTTCAATTGCCACATGCATATCCCAAATCTGGACTAGCCACAAAAGGTTATATGACACAAGTATCTGAGCTGTTGGCTGCACGTGTCAGATCAAGAGATGGAGATTTTTCTTACTGTCTACACCTGAAGCTGCTGTTACTGGTTAGCAGATCAGCCATTGTCTGATATCGATGGGCTGAATGATCTATATCTGCTCCTGTGTCATAAGGTTTTATGGTCTTATTATAGTGAGAGAAACCTAGTTGGAGGAACACATGAAGTCCATTGTCATGCCACTAGAAATTTGTTAGTACAATAGACATCAGGGAGTACAATAGAAACTGAAGAACCAATGTAAGTAGGTGGTGGCCTAGTGGTACTGTTGCTGGACTATTAATCTAGACACCCAGACAATGTTCTGATGACCTGGGTTCAAATCCCACCATGGTAGGTACTGAAATTTGAATTTTAAAAATCTGGAAATAGGAGTCTATTAACACCATGAATCCATTGCCAATCGTGGGGAAAGAAAATGTGATGTCTGGCCTACATGTGACTCCAGACCGACAGCAACGTGGTTGACTCTTAACTGTCTTCGGGGCAATTAGGGATGGGAATTAAATGCTGGCTGAGCTAGTGGTGCCCACAAGAATAAATTAGAATAGAATGACAGTAGTATTCCAAGTAGATTGAACAGGTTATGAGAAAACCATTCCCAAAACAAATGGGAAACTAAAGGGAATATACCTTACAGCAGACACCATTGGTGGAGGGCATGAGGGCTATACCAGCAAGTTAAACATAGAATTATCCAGTGGGTATCAAAGTAACAGAACTAAGTTTCAAGCCTCAATCAGTTAAATGAGAGTGAGATGCAAGATACCAGTCCAGATTTATCACTGGGGGAAACCTCTGAATGTGATCCATAGATATCCTGGAAATCAAATTTGTGGAAAAAAAAATCACAAACTGAATCCAGTATTAAGAACCGGTCAGTGAGGGGTTAAGACTTGGGAATATTACATTGCCTAGCATCCAGGTCTAACTGCCAAGTCCCAAAGCAGATTTGAACCCAGATTAGGATGAAAAAAGTGAAAGTAGAATCAAATACATTGTCATAACTTTTTTTTTTAATTTCTCTTTCATATTGACCTACTAACAAAACACTCTCCATTAACAAAGTGGATAAATATTGTAGATGCTTATTCTTCATGGTGCGAAGGTGTTACATTTGTAATGAAAATAGGCCATAAATATACAATTTTGCTTTGATTTGCTTTTAATAACTTAAATTTTTATTGGTAAAAAAGATGGTTTAAACAGAGTAATACTGATCTAAATTTGCTGATGTAACCACCTGACAAGGCAAGTAAAGCCACATTTGTATTACAATTTTCATCGAGTCAGTGAAAGCCAGTGAGGTATTAAGCAAGTCACATCTTTTGTTTTACTCACAGTTGCATAGTAACTTCACATACTGAGAGATGAAAGGTTACCTACAAATATTCAGCTTTGCATGAAACAATACCACAGAGACCAGAATTTGAGAAGGAACTATCTATCAACTTCTGTCCTTGAGTAACGAAGGAGAGAGAAAGCTGATATGACTGATAACACCAAGGGTGCCAGGAGTTTGTGCCTCAGTATTATTGGCCCCACCTCTGGCCCAGAAGCTCTGGGTTCCTGTCTGACCTATTTCCACACCTGAATAGGTTGATGGTTAAAAATAAAAACTGAAAACATGACTCTCCACCTAAAAGGTCAGTGCCTAGTGAAAAAAAAACTTGGACTAACAAGCAGTCACTCAGGAAATCAAGGTTTGCAAAGTTGCTATTGAAAAAACAAAACAACAACTAAGCAGTCAGGACTCAGGTCATTCTCACAATTGAAGGAATTGAAGAACTTCAATGGACAATTACCTTTGCCTTCCTGTCTCTGCTAAATACCACCTCCTTCACTTCTTTGTAAAGTTATTATCTATGCTTCTGTATGTGTTTGAAATCAAGAAAACCTTGTGATCAATTGATTTCATTTTGATCTTGTTCACTGATTGTAAATTAGATTTTGATAGCTGTATGTTAGAAATAAATAATAATATTTGTTCTGACTGACTGAGAGCAGGTTAAAAAGAGAGGAACCAAATCATGCCTCTTGAGTGGCTGTAACAACAGCTGAAGCAGTGAAAGCTGTGTTTGAAGCTGACATTATTGGAATGTGTCTGAGGTTCAGGGGGAG
>NC_057714.1:37612292-37630912 GCF_004010195.1 Chiloscyllium plagiosum
TTGAGAGAAGTAACCCCTCCTCATCTCTGTTTGAAATTTGCTACGATTAATCCTAAAAATATCATGCAAACATTGACGGCCTGCCTCCTTGGAGAACTGGAGTCTTCTCAATCACTGCCTCTTAGACATCTGTAGGTAACGTATCTGGGTCCTGAAGATTTTGGATCATATTGTTACTGTACTCCTCTCTCTGCTGTCCCACTTAGTCTTGTGGAGCCGCCTGCCCACCTGCAGTTTCTACCTTGTACCACAGCAGCCACACTGATGGTGGTGACTACGAACCTTGGTTTATGGATGGATGCCACCGTGGCCTTTCAACTCCACAGAGCCGAGCCTTACCCTGTAGTGTTCTAGCCCCTCCATTCCTCAGAACAGACTCTATTCTGAAAAGCTCTCACTTAGCTCCTCACGACTGGCACTTCTTGCTTTGGCAAACTTTATTCCTTTATTATTCTTGTGTCCTAGGCTCCACTGCAATGCAGATCACTGAAAGTCAGAGGTGTAGCTTGAGAGCCATTACCTTTAAGTGGACAGATTTATGATAATGTGGGATCCCTGATCAACTCAGAAGTATATAAATTAACTTAATGTTATCAACAGAAGTAACTACCTCTGCCATTTCGACACTGCATTGCCACCTGTTTACTGAATCTTCACTTCCTTCCCACCATACATTTAATTTTCTTGAATGTTTCCTACATCTTCCTCCTCAATTCAGCAGTCCTGCCCACCATGTTTCCCATGCAGTGGGCTACATTAAGTTTGAAGTCCTGAGAACTATTTAGAACACCACAATCATTTCACATAGTTTACTTTCCTTCATACACCCTCCCAAAGTTAGAATTTCTGGTGTAAAAACTGCTATTTCAGCATTCTGAATTACTTGAAGCCTTTGGAAACAAGGACTATTTTGCAGTATCATTTCAAATAAAATAAAAAAGCAGAGAAGTTTCTGTGTGAAAATACATGGGTCTTTAAAGTTGTCAGCACAAATACATTAGATCATTGAATAAAAGTAAACAGACCCTCAGTTTTGTACCCAGAAGCAGAAAGTACAGTGGAGGTATTGTTAAATTGTGAAAGTCTTTGGGTCACTGATAGAGCACTGCTTGTGAACCTCATTACAGAAATGAAAAAAAGTACAGAAATAGTACAAATGCAATATCAATTCACTTGGATCAAATCAGGTATAAAAAGAGACTTGAGAAGTTCAGGCTTCTTTTTCCACTACAGCTGATCTGTTGGAGATCTTCAGCTTATGAAGGATAACATTAACCTCTTTGGTTACAGATTGCTGCCAATTTAATAAAATTGTGGGAATAAGACAAATTAAATATAATCGCAGAAAAAAAATGAATGGGGAGATTGGAATGCTTTTATTAGATACAGAATAATTGTTTCTTTGAAATTCTCTCCCTCTAAGGATTATTGAAAGAGAATCCGTCAGTGTAATCTTATAGAGGTCTGAGCAATGTGGGCTTTGGCAAGATTTGAGGCAGAATCACGTAAGAAGGCCTATCTCGACATTGCAAGCAACTCACTGCAGCTTTTACCCATTTAGTGAGCTGTGTTTCTCACAAGGAAGTAGTGAGTTGTCAGTTGAGGGGAATTGGAACTTGTTAAATGCATTATCATTGCCACAATCCTCCAAAAACAAAACACGACACAACTGGCAGCCAAAAAGAAAAATATAAGAGTTAGCCCAACATGTTAATTTCAGAGGGAATTAAATCAATGTTTAAAAAAAAAGAATATTTGTGCTTTTGGGAATCAAAAGGTAGGTTGCTTAGATAGTGAAAATCATAAATGCAGAGCAGATAGAACAATTGGTAAATATCTGACCTACTCCATGACAGTGTGCAGTACTGCGGGAGGGCTGCACTGTTATAGATGCTGTCTTTCTGGTGAGAAAACTTCAACTGTGGCCTTACAAACTCACTCAGTCATACATGACCTCATGGCACTTTTTAAAAGTAGATCAATGGAGTTTCCTTTGATGTCTTAGCTAATAAATGTTCATCAAACAATATTATTAAAATAAAAGCTAATTTATCTGCTCCTTATCACATCACACTTTTGGGAGCTTGCTCTGTACAAATTAGTTGCCAAGTTCCCTATACTGGTACAGTGGCTCTTGTTCACATTTACCCAACCGACCTCAAGAGCCAATGAAATACTTTTGAAGTGCAGTCACTGTCATAATGTTGAAAACATGCCTGTCCACTTTCCCTTCTACGAGGATTGGGTTGGTGTGAGTAGGAAGGGTTGGGCTGCCACTGGTCACATTTGATGTGCCCACTCTGCCACAAATATACCAAATGGGGAGGCCAAAATAAAGTCAAATTATTCGACTCAAACAAAAAATGAAAAGGAAATCTTGTAGTATGGTCATTCCAGTTGCAGACATTCAGTTAGTCTCTGACGTGATGATTGAGCCATTTAAAATAATGCTCAGAACACGTATGAGCTTCCAACATGCTTTCCAGGTGGGTGATTCTCCCTAGTAGAAGTGCAAAGTCAGAAAATTATTCCTGAAATAGCTCAATTAAAAGAGATTGATTGCTATGATTCATCAACAATTTCTCTGTCATTGTATCAGACAATTACCAAAATAATTGAAAACAAATGAGGTGACCTTTCGCCTTTGTTAATCGAACAATTTGTATGGACAACGATTTTGTTAAAAATATTGAGAACTCAGCCTCCATTTAGCCAATAATTTTACACTTTATTTTGGAAATATAAGTAATCATTTGCACTTATATGAAGCCTCCAGCAGGGTATTTTATGCAATCAGACAATGCTTGTATTATTCCTAACATAAGAAACTGGCATTGAAGGTATTTATGATTGACATACAAGCTTTGCATTCATTTACATGGAAGTGTCTAGGCTCACATATAACAAATAGATCAAGAGTAATGTGCTGGTCTTTCCGTAGGTCGGGTGATCTGCTCAATGTGTCATTATCACAGACATAATCATCCTGGAACCTAACTCATATCTTGCTTCAAGATCTTAACCTTGGAGATCAAAATTGATTTGCTTGTGTCCCTTAGAGCCAGTTATGCCACAGTGGATGTGGTTTGAATCTCATGACTTCTGACTGAATCTTGTGAAGAAGATCTTGGTGGTCCTGCCTGTCGGACTGTTACTATTCACCTTGAAGGTTTTAGTAAGTCAGGATGAGCCTGTTACAGCAGTGCGATCAAACCAATGTACAAAATATGTCAATGATTGTATGTTGTAAGACAGTCTCGTGTTAGCTGTACCATGGACCACCATTTGCAGAGGTGCATTTTTACAGGATGCTTTGTAGTAGTATATATTAGCTCTTTTATTGATTTAAGTTTTTAAAGTGTATGATTTTTGCCTTCTCGGGATGTATCATCTTATAAAAGCTTTCAATCACCTAATAGAGTCAAGGTAGTCCATAAAGTTAGCCATATACAATGCTTTGCAATCTACTTAAATTTGTATTTTGCTTGCTTCATTCTGAAGTTAATTGATGTGTTTGCCACATGCTTTACAGACATCAACAAAGTTTGGACACCATTTGAGTAGATGTGCTAACTGCATCTGATATCGATTTTGTTGGTTTGGTGCATTTTGCTGACCATTGCAATCATGTTGGTGGTGCCTAAAGTGTGTAATTGGTGATGGCTTTCCACTATGGCTCCAAACATGTGTATAGTCTCAAGAAATGGACCAATCATATGACCAATTTTCTTGCCCAAAAGATCCTTCCTTAATGCCGTTATTAGCATTAAGGAAATGACAAAATTAATGAATCTCTTTCCCCTACTGAAAAGTCATATTCATGCTTGGCATCTTGTAATAAACTAGTCTTGAGATACTTGAGTAGGCCATAAATTGGAACCTGTTCAGCATGAAGTTAATTCTTGCTTTGAGCTGGTCTTTGAGAATTTTCTGTTCTTTCCTGGATCTTACGATTACCTATCGAAAGACCAGGTAAAGGTTAATTCTGTGAAGCCCCTCATGCAGATGGCAAAGAAAAGTTTCAGACCTCTTTCTCCAGATGATTTATCATTCAATCTTCAAAAGAGATTTGTACATGTTGTGTGAACAGTTTTACTTCAATAAAGTTGTCACTGGATGACCAATTCATAATGAAGCATTTGCCTTCCATTTCTCTTTGCTGATCTTTGCTATTTTTAGAAATAGAGTGATGTGCATTGTTTATTTCTTTTCTGAGTTTGCTTCTCTCCTCTCTAATTTTTGTTTTGGTTCTATTTATTTTTTCTGCTGCTGGTCCACTAGCCTCGGTCCCTTTATAACTGTTGTTTAAGGTCTACATGCTTGTCAAGTCTGAATTGCAGTCTTGTAGCTACAGATTTCAGACTCTAGCTGGTTTTTCCTGCTGAATAAAGAGTGATGATATTACATGGGCTTGCAAGGTAATTTGGAGAAAGAAAACGATGGACTGACTTAGGTCTGGTCATGGGTAAGGCTTCTTAGTTATTGTTTTATTAGTGCTATTAAGCTATATTTTCTACTGAGGTGCTTTGGAGTTTTGCTGTCAGGAACAGTTAACTGCTATATTTTCAAAAATACCAGAAAGCAGCTCCCAGCATTTTGTCTAATTTTAAAAGAGAGACAAATTGTTAGAATGTTTAATAGATGGTCTGGATGTTTAATAGAAAAGAAAATTTCAGAGCTTTCTTGGACCTTGGAGAAACTTAGATTTTTAAGTTTTAAAAATAGCTCTGTCTTCTGGCTATTCAATACCAAATCTACAGATCTGTATGGCTGTATGCCTAGAAATTGATACAGCTGATTGCCTGAATTCTCAGATACATAACTTGTTATTCAGTTGGTCTTCAATTAGTTTCTAATTATCTGACACCAAAATCTTGCAATCTTCTTTACGGATTGCCACTGAAACTGACCATCACATCTGTTTTACCTGCTGATGATATTTTAAAAATGTAGAAATACTTATGTCTCATAACTTCAGAAAAATATTATGTGCATCATAGTGTTGATGAACCCAAGAGAAATTTATTACCACCAGCTATTATATACAGATCATACACTCACAGGCAAATAGTACCTGCACTCATATTAAATGGTGAGTTACAAAGACAAGAATCCTTCTATTATCTGTACCATGTTATGTTTCACATTATCCAATGCGTAAGGTGGAATATGAGACCCTTATACTTTTAGGACATAAACGCATACGATGCTGTCTCAGAAAGTTGTACTGACATACTGACCGTGGGACATTACATAACAATGTCTAAGCTACACAGATGGCAACTTATTAAGATGCACCATTTTTCAAAACATTGTGTGCTATTGTGAAGGAGTGCAGTAGAATTACGTAAAGCATATCTATTCCTGTAACTAGTTAAATTAATGAATGGAGGGTGGAAGGGAATACATATGCCCATTTTCTATATTGTGGAAGAATTATTTCTTACTATGAAAGTAGTTGATTAGAAATTCATCATGCAAAAGCTTTGATTAGTTGTGGCAATTCTCCAAAAATGTAAAATCTTCAGCACATAATTTTATTGCACAAAAAAGTGGATTCCCCAGCTATTCAAATAATAACGAGAAACTAGAAGAATACAAAAGGAAAGAGGATTTTTAAAAATGTTCTTCCATGCACACTGGCACTGACATTATAATGAAGATAAAAAGCAGAGGTTAATTGAAAAATGAGATAAACAAAGCCCCTTGAACATTTCAGAATAAATTTGCCTGGTGGCAGTGACAGCCTACAACTATTATTTGCTAAAACCTACTCTGAAATGGGTGCTGAAGATAAAAAAAACAATGTTAATTGTCTTCTAGTTTCTTCCACCTCATTTCAGTCCAATTAAAAGTTGAATATTTCAGTCTCTGTAATTTGCATTAATACACTTCCAGAAGAAACAGCTCAGGGAGGCAATCACAGTGGTGTTTTCACCAGCATACAGAGAAGATTATTTATTAGCTATTCCTCTTAGGTGAAGACCTCAGGTCTGTGATGACACCAAACCTGGCTGATGAGGCTGAATCAGTGTCTGCAGACTTTATGACACAAACAACATTTGCTATCATGTGGTAAGTCTGTCCAAGTAAAATTGATTCAGAATATTGCCTGTTTTTGTAGTTGCTCTCATTTTCCCTCTTTATTTTTGTCAGCATTGGATCTCAAAATATCAGAATCCTTCTGATAGACTCTGCCTCCATCTGGTTTAGTCCAATGTGCTGGTCTCCAGGGAGTTATGTCAATGTTATATTCCTTTAGATTGTCTTTCAACGCATCCTTGAAGTGCTTCTCCTACCCTTATCTGCTGCACCTGCCCTGATCGAGCTGGGAAATGAAGACCTGCTTTGGGAGCTTGGTATTTGATCTGAACTGTGTGAACAAAACATATATATCCAACAAAGCTGATGGCAGCTGACCAAGGCTTTGATGCTTAAAGTGCCAGCTTGGTAGAGAATACTGCTGTTAGTGTGCCTATCCTCCCAGTTGATTTGTAGGATCTTTCACAGATTCTGTGGATGGAATGACTCCAATGTTTTGGCTTATCTCTGTCCATTGTGTGTGTTTCAGCCCTGAGCTATAAGGTAGGGATCAGAATTGCGTAATTGCGTAATTAACAATTGTATAATTGCATCATGAGTTGACTTCAGTTTTGGTGTCATGATTTTCAAGCAAAGGTGACCAAAGGCTAGGCCAGAGATTTCAGGTGGCACTAGTTTCCTTGACAGTGTCAACCTTTGTAAAAACTAACTTCCCATTTATTGGTTGTGTTCTGCATTTTGCAAGCATTTATCCATTTTTTTCTGTTATATATCCAGATGATATGGATATCACTGGCTGGGCCAGCATTTCTTGCCCATCCCTAATTACCCTAGAGAGTGTTGTGATGAGCTATCTTCTAGGTTTACTGCAGTCCATTTGGTGTAGACATTTGGTGATGTTAATAAGGGACCTCTAGGACACAGTAAAAATGGCAATACACTTTCAGATAGGGTAATGACTGGTTTAGAGGACTGTCTTGTAGATGGTGCAAATGTCTGCTGTTGTATGTCAAGGGTGGAAGGAGTGAATGTTTGTGAATGTGGTGCCAATCAAGTGGGCTGCTTTATCCTGGATGGTGTCAAGCTTCCTGAATGTTGTTGGATTTTCATGCATCCAGGCAAGTGGGGTCTATTTCATCATGCTTCTGATGAAATGCCTTTTAAATAGTGGACAGTTGGGGGTGAGTTACTAATTGCAGGATTCCTAACCTCTGACATGTTCTTGTATTCACAGAATTCTTATGGCTAGTTCAGTTCAGTTTCTGGTCAGTGTTAATATCCAGGATGTTTACAGTGGGAGATTCAGCATTAGGAGAAAGTGAGGCCTGCAGATGCTGGAGGTCAGAGTCGAAAAGTATGGCGCTGGAAAAGCACAGCCGGTCAGCCAGTAGACACATTTTCTCAGGAAAGAAGAACTTCCAGGAAGTTCAATCCCAGCTTCAGGGGAGAGATGTCAGAAATAGAGTGAGAGCACGGGCAGAGAGAGTGTGTTCTGGGACGGGGCGTGGTGTTGGGAAGGCGATAGGTCAATGCATGTGGGGGTTGATGATGATAGACCGGAGCGTCAGGTGGAGCGGATAGGTGGAAGGAAGATGGATAGGGAAGACAGTTCAAAATGGCAGTGCTAAGTTGAACGGTTGGATCTCGGATGAGGTGGGGGAGGAGAGATGAGGAAACTGGTGAAATTGACACTGATGCCGTATGGTTGGAGGGTCCCAAGGCAGAAGATGAGGCGTTCTTTCTCCAGGCATTGGGTGGCTAGAATTTGGCGGTGGAGAAGGCCCAGGACTTGCATGTCTTTGGCGAAGTGAGAGGGGTAGTTGAAGTGGTCAGCCACAGGGCGGTGGGGTTGTTTGGCGCATGTGTCCCAGAGATATTCTCTTCAATGGTCCGTAAGTTGGTGTCCTGTCTCTCCAATGTAGAGGAAACCACATCAAGAGCAACGGACAAGGTGATGAGGTGATTCAGTATTAGAATATCAAGAGAGGTGTTAAGATTCTCTCTTGTTAGAAATGGTCAGACAGTCATTGCCTGCCATTTGTGTGGTGTATATGCTACTTGTCACTTATTAGCCCCGGCCAGATATTGTCTGGATTTTGCTACAATTGGTCATTGTTCTTGTATTTAAGGTATTGTGCATGTTGCTGAATGTTGTTCAATTGTTAGCAAACATTCCACTTCTGATCTTATGCTGGAATGATAGGTATTGACAAAGCAGCTGAAGATGGTTGGGGCAAGGGCACTACCCTGAGAAACTATTGGAATGATGTCCTGGATGTAAGATGACAGACTTCCATTTGTCCTACGTTTTGTGTACAGGAGATACTTAGGCAATGTTCCACATTATCAAGTTGCTGCCATTGTTGTAGATGTACTGAAACAGCTGGAACGTGAATCTTCAGAACTGATGTTGGAATATTGTCAGGGCCCAAAAACTATCCAGTTTTTCTCCACACCTGCAAAGCACGTGGCATAAAGAGACATTGGGAACGCGTATGCAGGAAGTTGCATTCAGAATAAAACACCAGGTGACCAACAAAGTAGTACAACACCACAGCACTGGCAGCAAGGCAAGTGTTAATAAATTAAACAGATGCAAATATATTGATGCAGCACGCAGTCCATCAAGCGAAAGGGAAATTTCGGCAGATGATCAAGTTTTCCATATCATTACCCTTACACACCCTGTCGACAATGTAATGCCATCTTTTGCAAACCTTAACATCATATATCCTGAAAAGGCAAGATGAAAGTCTGAAAGCTAAAATTGAAACCGGAACTGGAGCCAACATATTGCCATTATACAACCTGCAAACGATGAACCTCAGCAAGTGGTACTCCAAAGTACAAATGATGAGAGACTGTCTCACAGCATACAACGGATCCCTAATCCTAGGCATTGGCAAAATCACACAGCAGTGTCAATAATTAAAGTTCATTGTGATTTTCCAAAATCTTCTATCTGGTAGATAGCAACTGTTCAGCAGTGGCAGCACTACCCATATACACACACCTTGGTACAAACACAACTTAGGAGATTCAAGCTAAAGTTAAGCTGGTAGAACAGACCATGTGTGACACAGGCGAATCAACTAAGTTGAAGATATTTTCAAGGTAGATATATTGCTGACCTGCAAGCTTCAGTGTGAGCAGTTGCATTTCACAACTGCAAAAGATAATCAACTATAAATGTTGCATAAGACCATTGTCCAGAGATGAACTGACAGTTTTAGAGAGGTTCCTGAGAATATTCATTTGTTTTAGGTACACACACTTTATTATATCATGATAAGTCAGTGGCAACAATTTTGAAATACCTAATGCTGAAAGCATTACCTCGGATATCATGACACATTATAAAATGCACAAGGAGATGAGAACATGGATCCGTGCACTGGCCAGGGATGAATCACAATAGTTAATGACTTCTGAATGCATTGAGGCATAGAAAATGTAACAACTGCAGCAACGGAGAGAGATCTTACTTTCACATGATGTTCCAACCTTTCCTTGGACAAAAATGGCAAAGGACCTAATCACAGGAGAAGATTATATTTTTGTGACAGTTTACTTCTACAAACTTCTCATTATTTGACAATTTAGCAAAACAACGAGAGTGACCACTACTGACATAATGCATCATAGGGACCATAACCATAAAAATTGGGAGCAGGATAAGCTGTTTAGCCCCTCTAGCCTGCTCCACCATGCAATAGGATCATGGCTGATTTGATATTCCTCACATTCACTTTCCTGTGTTTTCCCTGCAACCTTTGATTCAGCTACTTATCAAGAATTTATCTCAGCCTTACATATGCACAATGAGTCTGCCCCCACAATTCTCTGTGGCAAGGAGTTCCAGAGACTCAAAATCCTTTGACAGAAGAAATTCCTCTTCATTCTGATTCTCGAACCGATGCCTCGTTGACTGCTGTTTTCAGTTTGTTTGATGCCCTGGAATTTATTGTTTCTGACAACAGACTGCAGTTCACTGACAAACCAATTGGAGATGTGCACTTAGTGTGGAGTGACCATATCATATCATCATCCAATTATCCTGACTCAAACAGTTCAGCAGAATGGCATATACTATCAAATGCATAATCATCAAGAGTTGAATGACAAAACAAGATTATTGCATTGCATTACTCCATTTTTGTTGAATAGTAATGGAAAAGGGGTTACCATCCCAACACTACTTATGCTCAGAACACATGTACAAACAACCTTACAAAACAACCATTTGTCTAACTATTTTGAGAAACAAGACATTCTCTTCCATGAAGAAGAGAATGAAAACAATCCATGATAGTAAGTAAGTGGAGACTGTGAGTCAGAAATCAAAATACCAATACTTGGATACCAGCAAAGATTTTAAGAATATGCATCCAGTCAGATTGAATGAAGTCATGAATGATCGTGGTGATGCACAGTGAAAGAAGATTAGCCATGTCAGACCAATGTACAACACACACAGCTACCAACCTCATAGTTCAGGAACCCTGCAATGCCTGGTTCTACCACCTATCCAAGATCCACAAGCCTGACTACCCCGGCTGACCTATAGTCTTGGCCTGCTCCTGCCCCACCAAACTCATCTCCACATACCTAGATACTGTCTTATCCCCCCTCCAGTCCAGGAACTCTCCATATACATTTGGGGCACCACCCACACCCACCAGCTCCTCCAAGACTTCTGTTTCCCCAGCCCCCAAAGCCTCATCTTCAGCATCGACATCCAGTCTCTATACACTCCAACCACCATGACCAGGGGCCTCCCAGCCCTCTGTTTCTGCCTCTCCCAATGTCCCCACTCTTCCACTGATACTCTTACTCGTTTGGCTGAACTCGTCCTCACCCTCAACAACTTCTCCTTCGAATCGTCCCACTTCCTCCAGACGAAAGGGGTAGCCATGGACACCCGCATGGGCTCCAGTTATGCCTGTCTCTTTGTCAGTTACATTGCACAGTTCATTTTCTGCAGTTTCACTGACACCACTCCCCACCTTTTCCTCCACTGCATTGATGACTGCATTGGCACCACCTCGTGCTCCCATGAGGAGTTTGAACAGTTCATCAACTTCACCAACACATTCCACCCTGACCTCAAGTTCACCTGGACATTTCAGACCCTCCCTCCCTTTCCTGGACCTCTCCATTTCCATCAACAGTGACAGACTCAACTTTGACATCTTCTGCAAATCCACCAACTCCCATGGCTATCCGGATTACACCTACTCCCACCCTGCCTCCTGTAAAAATGCTATCCCTTATTCCCAATTCCTCTGCATCCACTGCATCTGCTCCCTGGAGGACCAGTTCCACCACAGAACACACCACATGGCCTCCTTCTTTAAAAACCACAATGTTCCCTCCCATATGGTCGATGATGCCCTCCAATACATCTCATCCACTTCCCAGACCTCTGCTCTGGAATCCCACCCCTCCAACCACAACAAGGACAGAACCCCCCGGTCCTCACCTTCCATCCCACAAATCTCCATATACATTGCATCATCATCGACCATTTCTGTCACCTACAAATGGACCCCACTACAGAGATATATTCCCCGTCCCAACACTATTCGCTTTCCATAAAGACCATTCCCTCTGCAACTCCCTCATCAGGTCCACTCCCCTCATGAACTCATCCTCCCTTCCCGGCCCCTTCCCCTGCCACCTCAGGAATTGCATAGCCTGCATCCACACCTCCCCCCTCACCTCCGTCCAAGGCCCAAAAGGAGCCTTCCACATCCATCAGAGTTTTACTTGCACTTCTACACATGTCATTTACTGTATCCATTGCTCCCAATGTGGTCTCCTCTATACTGGGGAGACAGGATGCCTACTCGCAGATCACTTCAGAGAATAACCCCCGGAACACCTGCACCAACTAACCCCACCGCCCCATGGCTGAACAACTCAACTCCCTTTCCCACTCTGCCAAGGATATGCAGGTCTTGGGACTCCTCCATTGCCACTCCCACATCACCCGATGCCTGGAGGAAGAGCACCTCATCTTCCGCCTTGGGACCCTCCAACCCCATGGCATCAATGTAGATTTCACCAGTTTTCTCATTTCCCCTCCCCACCTTATCCCAGATCCAACCTTCCAACTTGGAATCACTCTCATGACCTGTCCCACCTGTCCATCTTCCTTCCCGGCTATCCGCTCCACCCTCCTCTCTGAGCTACCACCACTTCCCTCACCTCTATCTACCTATCTCACTCTCAGCTATTTTCCCCCTAGACCCAGCCCCCTCCCATTTATCCCACCACCCCCTCACCTTACAGCCCTTCTTGATGAAACATCGATTCTCCTGCTCCTCGGATGTTGCCTGACCGGCTGTGCTTTTCCAGCACCGTACTCTCAATTGTAATCTCCAGTATCTGCAGTCCTCATTTTTGCCCATTGTACAACATGTCAACCTTGCATAAAGAGACTGAGAAAGAAAAAACTGATGATAATAATGTGACGATATTGATTGACAGCAATTGGCAGCAAGACAACCCAAATACAACTGAGCACAACATGTACTTCTCCAGATGGATATACAATCACCAGATTAGGACAAATTGTCAAAGCTCTAAGACGTTACTGGAAAGTTGGAATTGTTAATCTTATAAACTCTATTTCTACCTGTTTGTACAGTTATCAAATTGACAACGCATGCTTATGTACAGCCATGAATATCTGTCTTGTATACATTTTTTAATTTTTGTGTATGTCTCACAATTAGTATCAGTTTACATTTATGAACCATGTTCATGATACCATCACCGTATCACAACATGTGACCTGATGGTATTGAGGTCTCAGACTCCATTATAATTGGGGCCATTTGTGGTATGACATGCTGAAGAGAAGGGTGTTACTATATGTTAACAAATAACCCAGTATGAGCCCAGACACCGAAGTACATATGGTTGTGATATATGTTTATATCAGGAGATGTAATAAACATCTGTTGAATTGTTTTCACTACCGTGATATCCACACCTAGATCTTATGTTACAGGAGCTAAAGTAAGCGTTGCTGCAACATTTACAAATATCCTGCTGCAAACAACATCCACATCATGGCAGCAGTTCATTTATAAATATAGCCATGACTTTAAAAGTGTTATGTTGAATCTTTATAAGCATTGATTTGGCCTTGACTGTATTCAGTTCGGGCACCACACTTTAGGAAGGATGAGAACACTGTGGATGATATGCAACAAAGATTGACTACCATGGTTCCAGGGATCAGGAACTTCTGTTGCGAAGATGGATTGGAGAAGCTTGAAATGTTCTCCTTGAAAAATAAAAGATTAAGAAGTGCTTTGGCAGAGGCATTACAAATCATGTGGGGTCTGGATAGAGTTGACAGAGAGGAACTATTCCTTTTGGTGGAAGGTTTGAGACCCAGAAGACACTGATTTGAGGCTAAAGAAACAATGGCAAAATGATGGAAGTATTTTTGGGATGTGAATGGTTAGGATTGAGAATGAGGTTTGAGAGAGTGTTGGAGGCAGACTCAAACATAGCTTTTGTAGGATAATGGAATATGCCAATGACAATGATGTAACTTATGATGTTGTTTTGGCATTAGGAGAAGTGATCACAGCAGAGAGATGAGAAGAAACATGTAAAGAGTGGTCTTAGACACTCCACCATGAAGCTGTGTATGTAAAGCATAGGTACTACAAGACTGAGGAGAGTGAGAGAGTCTTTCACCAACAGAAGGATGAACAAGAGATGCCAGAGAGCAAGGAGAGTGGTTAACTTGCACAGAGACCGGCCTCTAATATCTGTAGACATCATAATTCAGAGTTATTAAGAAGCATATAATATCATTAAATCAGGGTTCTTCTGAAGCATAGCATAACGCAGCATTCAATAGATAATTGGATAACTAGTTTTGAGAAGATTTGTAGCTCAGTTCTGGATGTAGGTTTGCTCACTGAGCTGGAAGGTTCATTTTTAGACGTTTTGTCACCATACTATGTCACATCTTCAGTAAGCCTCTGGATGACACACTGGTGATGTAGCCCGCTTTCTATGCCCAATACCCAATCTATATCCTGAACATATAAATAGAACATGGACTACACCACCAGGGCTTCACCCAGAGGCTCACTGAAGATGTTACCTAGTAGGGTGACGAAACGTCTGAAAACAAACTTTCCAGCTCAGCGAGCAAACCTACATCCAGAATTGGATAACTACTGGATGAGAAAAATTTGTTGAAGGTCTAATGGTAAAAGACAAGAGAATAGGCCCAGTTGTCTTGCTGTTGCAGAAATTCAGAACAAAGGTCCAAATGTCCTCCTTCTGAACTAAACAGTTAAGCTTCTCCCATGTCAATCAAGAGAAACATGCTAATGTTCCTACAATTTCCTTTTTTTGAATGGTCTTCAATGGATCTTTAGAGGACCATTGAATAAGCTACTCAACATGTGGCACAAGTGGGGAGAGCATTCGAGTGGCTAAAATCTTTATTCAAAGTCTTCCACTGGCATTGGATTCTGATTCAATGTTGTTTCCTGCATTCTGGAAGCTTCGGTTCTGCTTGCTGATTTAGAAGGCTGGCTGAAAATATAATCGGCTGGATTTTGGGCATCAGTGGCAAGCCAGGCTGACAATCGATTTCTCACAGTAAGCCACTCTTTTATAAGGTGAGAAATGGCAGTTAGGAATGGTGTGCACTTTAATTAAAAAGAAAAGAAACTGCATAGTTATTCATCACTTTTATACAGAAATGTATAACATACATTCCTTTATTTCTAAAGTCTATTTATTGTGAGTATTTTTTTTAAAAAAACAAGTAGTTGTGTCAGCATCTACAAGGTCTTAGTATGAAGTGTGAGGAGAATGAAGCACACCTTCTGACAAGCTGTTCTATTAACAAGTTATTTATTGTAACACTATTGGACATTACCTGGAGCATTCACAACTTACATTTCAGCTTCAGCAACAAACTAAGACTTCTATTATTGTTGCTTCCAGCTTGCCAGCCACAGAGGTGACAATAACTATGAAGCAGCGATAAAATGTGTTCATGTCAATGTGTTGTTTCCCTCAGAGGGACACTTAGAATGAAGCATGCTCTAATAAAATCAGTGTAAAATAAGCCAATCACTTTGATGGTGCCAGTTTCAGTAATTTAGCATATTTTAAGATTACATTTACAGGTAACTGCAAGGCCCTGCACCTCAATGAATTGACTGTTATGTCTAATTAACAATTTGTACAACATAAGCCACAAGAATACAGACCAAGTGAAGTCTATTAGTCTGACACAGCCTATTTCTTCCACAGATCATTGCTTCTACCATCTTCTAAAGACACACAATTAATTTTGATGTTATATGGGCAAATGCAAAAAACAATTTGCACACAAGGCACTACAATGAGTAAATGAGCTAACTGACTAGTTAATCTCCCAACCTTCCATTGTATCTTCATCAGGAAAGCGGTGGAATCCTCAGGGAAATCGTAAAATTTCTGGTCTTCTGCACCAATAGAATGAGGTGATATGTTAACTTCGGTCTCAGCTCTTTCCTCATTAATATTTTTAGAAATTATTTTAGGAAGCATGCAAACTTGCCCAGTTCTTTTTTATACATATAATATGAAAATTCTATTTCCTTGTGTTGGTAGGATAACAGTTTTCTGAGGCCCAAAAAACACATGTGGTGTAAGCATGAGCTTTCCAACTGGGCAGGTTTGGGTGAGCTGGAGGCCTCTGCTGTTATTGCTAACTTGCAAAAAAATGTATATTTCATGAGATTTGCGTGTAATTTCCTTGGCAAACATTTATTGTCCGTGCTTATTTTCCCATGAGAAGGTGGTGGAGAGTTGCCATTTTGATCCATTGCTGTCCATGTTGAGGAGTTACACCCACGGTACTGTTAAGAAATGGGTTCCAGGATTGCAAGTATCTGATGCTCTTATCCATCTCGGTGGCACAGTTTGGGAGATGCTCTTGAAGGAGCCTTGGTGAGTTGGTGAGGGAAGCAATCTCTCAGTATCTACCCTGATAAGCACTCTGAGAATCCTATATGTTTCAATAAGGCCTCTCATTCTTCAAAATTCCAATAAGTACAAGCCCAACCTACTCAAACTCTCATCATGAGAAAATCAATTCAGCTTGTCCACAGAAGGTAGCAGCACAGGTTAATATGGTAGTTATGAAGGCATATGTCTTTAACAATTGTGGCACAGATTATAAGAGCAAGGAGCTTATGTTGGAGCAATACAAAACTTTGGTTAAGCCACTGCTGAAGTACTATGCACAATCCTGGTCACTCCATTATAGAAAGGGCCTAAGAGAAAGGGCCTAAGAGGAGTTTGACCAGGTTATTGCATTGGATGGAGCAAGTTATCTATGAAGAGAGGCTGAATAGACTCAGCTTGTTTTCTTTTGAGCAGAGAAGGCTGAGGGGAGACCTGATTGATGTGCATAAGATTATGAGGAACATGGACGGGGTGAACAAAAGTAGCTTTCCATTTAGTTAAAGAATCAATAATAAGGGAACATAATTTTAAGATGAAGCCCAGGAGTTTCAGCGGAAATTTCAGGAAAAATAAATTTGCCTAGAAGCTACTGGGCATACCCTGAATGAGAGGTTAGGAGAGGCAGGAAACCTCACAACATTTAAAAAGTAAGTGATTGAGCATTTGAAATATCATAATGTTCAAGGCTATGGGCTTAATGCTGAAAGTGGGATTAATGTTGCGAATTGATGGGCCAAATGGGCCAAAGGGGCTCTTCTGTATTGTGTGAATTTATGACTCCATGACTACATTTGAAATGTTAACTTTGTTTCTTCCTCCATAGGTGTGGCATGGTGACTCAGTGGTTAGCGCTGCTGTCTCACAGCGCCAGGGACCTGGGTTGAATTCCCACCTTGGGCAACCGTCTGTGTGGAGTTTGCACACTCTCCCCTGTGTCTGCGTGGGTTTGCTCCGGTTTCCTCCCACAGTCCAAAGATGTGCAGGTTAGGTGAAGTGGCCATGCTAAATTGCCTGGAGTGTTAGGTGCATTCATCAGGGGTGAATGTAGGGGAATGGGTCTGGGTGGGTTGCTCTTCAGGTGATCGGTGTGGACTTGTTGGACCGAAGGGCCTGTTACCACACTATCGGTAATCTAATCTAAAGATGCTGCCAGACTTGCTGAGTTTCGACAGCATTCCCTGTGTTTGCTTGTCCCTTTGTGTTCATGAACATTTTGAAGTCAGTTTGAATTTTAACCAGTAGGCCTTAGAATTTTTCACATTGTTAACAATACTTTTCACCATTTTACTGATAATATGGAGCAGTAATTGGTTGGGATGGACATTTGCAACTTTTTGTGGACAGCATGTACTTGAGCAATTTTCATTTTGTTGGTGTTAATGTCTATATGCACATGAAGAGCTGGTGAGGAGCACAGTTAGTTCTGGAGCTGAATTCTGTCATATTTCTAGAAACTTGCTTGGTGCTGGAAAAGTATTGCTGGTCAGGCAGCATCCGAGAAGTTGGACAGTCAACATTTTGAGCATAAATTCTTCATCCTGATGAAGAGTTTATGCTCGAAACGTTGACTCTCCTGCTTCTCGGATGCTGCCTGACCAGCTGTGCTTGTCCAGTGCCACACTTTCTGACTCTGATCTCCAGCATCTACAGTCCTCACTTTCTCCTGGAAAATTGCTTGGGCCAATAGCATTTGCAGAATCAGCTGCTTTCAGTTGTTTCTTGTATTGCATGGAGTGATTTAAATGGGTGGTAAATTGTGATCAATGATGTTGGAGACCTCAGGTGGAGGTGAAAATGGATCATCCAGTCCTTCTGACTGAAGGTGTTTGGCAAGGGTCAACCTTGTCTTTACACTGACACAATGAAACACTCCATCATCGATGAGGGGATATTTGTGAATCCTAATCCTCTGATTAATTGTTTAATAGCTCACCACCTTTTACAAATAGACATGGTAACACTGCAGATCCTGGATCTGATTAATTGGTTATTGGATTATTTAATATTATGCTGAGATTGAGTTGTTGTATATCTCTTTTAGGAGGAGAAAGTGAGGACAGCAAATGCTGGAGATCAGAGCTGAAAATGTGTTGCTGGAAAAGCACAGCAGGTCAGGCAGCATCCAAGGAGCAGGAGAATTGACGTTTCGGGCATGAGCCCTTCTTCAGGAATGAGGAAAGTGTGTCCAGCAGGCTAAGATAAAAGGTAGGGAGGAGGGACTTGGGGGAGGGGCGTTGGAAATGCGATAGGTGGAAGGAGGTCAAGGTGAGGGTGATAGGGCAGAGTGGGTGGGGGCGGAGAGGTCAGGAAGAAGCCGGAGTGGGGTGGACCTCTCCGCCCCCACCCCACTCCGGCCTATCACCCTCACCTTAACCTCCTTCCACCTATCGCATTTCCAACGCCCCTCCCCCAAGTCCCTCCTCCCTACCTTTTATCTTAGCCTGCTGGACACACTTTCCTCATTCCTGAAGAAGGGCCTCTGCCCGAAACGTCGATTCTCCTGTTCCCTAGATGCTGCCTGACCTGCTGCGCTTTTCCAGCAACACATTTCCAGCTCTGATCTCCAGCATCTGCAG
>NC_057714.1:37631281-37690211 GCF_004010195.1 Chiloscyllium plagiosum
TCCTGGGAGCAGATGCGGTGGAGACGAAGGAATTGGGAATATGGGATGGCGTTTTTACAGGGGGCAGGGTGGGAGGAGGTGTAGTCTAGGTAGCTGTGGGAGTCGGTCGGTTTATAGTAAATGTCCGTGTTGATTCGGTCGCCCGAGATAGAAATGGAAAGGTCTAGGAAGGGGAGGGAGGAGTCTGAGATGGTTATCATTTGATGGGGTTTAACATCACACTGACGACCATCAAATGGCAGCAGTCTTAACCGGGGTATTAGGCTTGATTCACAAAGTGGATGTGCATTTTGTCTATTTCTACTCAACATTGGTGAACCTAACTTGAGGCACAGAAATAATATCAATATTCAATGTTTATGCTATTAACACTTAATGAAGAAATGATTTCTACTCTTACTTTAACACAGAGTTTTAGAGCCATAGAGATCTACAGTACAGGAAAAGGCCCTTCAGCCCAAAACTTTCACACCAGTCAAAAACAACAACCTAACTATTCTAATCCCAGTTTTGAGCACCTGGGTTCATAGACCATAAGAATTGGGAACAGGAGGAGGCTGCTCAGCTCCTCAACTATCCTCCGCCATTCAATAGGATCATGGCTGATCTTCATTCTTCATGTCCACTTTCCTGTAGACCTGATTCCTGTACTGATCAAGAGCCTATCTGTCTATCTCAGCCTTACATATACACAAGGACTCTGCCCCACAGCTTTCGGCTGTGGCAAGGGGATCCAAAGACTCACAACCATCAGAGAGAAGAGATATTTCCTTATCTCAAACTTAAAGTAGTGCACCTTCATTCTGAGACTATGCCTTCAAGTCCCATAAAGGGAAACATCCTCTCAGGATTTATCCTGTCAAAGCTCTCTAAGAATCCTATATGTTTCAATGAGATCACATCTCATTCATTTAATCTCCAGTGAGTCCTAACCTGTTTAACCTTTGCTGTTAAGACAATGCCTCTGTAACCAGGGATCATGCTGTCAGGCAAGAGGGTAATTCAGAACAAATGTGGCAGAATAAGAAACAGTGATGGAGAGGCAGGCGGGGAAGGTTAAATGCCCAAAACAGATAAAGTTTGATGTTTCTGTCTTGGTTCAGAATGAGAACACATTCTAATCTTGGGCTAAAAATAACTACTCAATAGCTTAAAAATGTTTGGTTTAACTTGACCTCGTACGATGCTGCTTAGTCCTCAGCTTTTTTTGGCTGCTTAGAGATGGTTCATAACTTGTGCATTCTGTCTATCTTTTTAAAGCAATGTTAAGGTTCAAATGACATCAAACTAAACCTGATATTTCAAAACCTTATCTTTGGTGTGTAGTCTTTGATTCTGCCAAAAATCTTGCAATTATAATGATGAGGGACAGGGACGCAAGATGCCCCACACCTCCCTGGACTCTCTTGCTGGATGGATATGGTTAAAATTGAAGCTGAATAGAAAAAAACTGAAAAGAAGTGTTGATGCTGGAAATCAAACCTGCTGAATTTTTCCAGCAATTTCTGTTTTTGTTTAAAGTTGGGGCTATGGTGGGTTAACTTTAATCTACATTTTACATATTGCATTTTGAATTAATAGCAGGCATTAAGCATTGTCACCCAAGAATAAAATCACCAATTAAACCAATAATTAAAAGGTGTGACACATTGAGCGTTGCAACTATTTTGCATTTTTGAGGCTGACTTTAACTTGTGCTCAATCCCTCCCCTCTGTAAATGAACTGCTTAGATCACATTTTCCATTTCTGTTCTGAAAGCACTGTGATTTATAGCGTTATTTCAATTCACTAACAATGACAATGCCACAATCACAAAGTGCTATTAGGATTTAGCAGTGGTCTCTACTTTTCACCAACTAACTGCAATGATTGAAATGTATTATGCAGTACATTGAAAAGGACTATAACAAATATGCACATGGAGGTTGGACTGTATCCAACTGTTTTGATGAATAGCCTGGCACAGAAGAAACCAGCTGCATACTTTAATTAAAAGACTCCCCAGTTGGACAAGGGCAGTGTACCTGTGCCAAAATAATCAAGAAAGTGAAAGAGCAGCATTCAGGCCCAATATCTAAAGTATTAACTCCTTTTTATTGTACTTTTGCTGCATAAAAGGGAATTGACTTGGCAGTAAACAAATAAAGAAACAAATTCTTGTTGAAATAAATATATTCCATGAAACAAAACAAATTGCTGAGTTACAAATATTCTGGCCTGCAGTCGATGGTGTTGGAGTTTAGGATCAGAAAACTGCAAGTTGGTTTTCCCTGCATGCTGTAGAATGTTTACTTTGCAAGTGTGTTTTTTTTTGTCCCTGATAGATTCCCTCTCCAGGAGTTCGGCCGATGGACAGGCTTGGTTTCCAGTCAAGTCAAGTACCCCTAGAGCAGGTTGGTCCAATCCCCTGTGTTCAACACCTAATGACAGGGGTCTTTGTCTGGGGGGGTCAGGCATCTAGTGTGAAGGCAACTCAGGTTCTGGAGGTGTAAGAATGAAAATTGTTTGAAAGTTTAACACTGGGTGTGCTGTTTCTGGTCCACAAGCAGTGCTGTTGAGACACTTAACTTCTCCTTGAAGCTACAATAACCTCCCTTCAGCCACCAGGTTTTTTGAGACTTCAAATCATGACCAGATATTGTTAAACTTCTAAAGTAGGTTACCTCACAAATACCCACTTTATTCAAATATTTAAGGTGCCAATCCACATCAAAAGCATGTTTTTGTTAAACGCAGAAATGACGAGTAACATCCTTGGGCTATATGGAATGCTATATGGATACAGACTGCAGAGTAGTGTATTGAGAAAGGCCAGCTGTTCAGCACACCATAAATAAATGGTAAATGATATTCTGTCCTACTTCAAAAACAAAGATGTCATCTTCATGGGATTTAATTTTGCAGGTTTTCCCATTGTCATGGAAAGTAGTTTTATCGATAAAGTGTACCACACCCCAAGCCTCTGGCTTTATATATTAGAGACAATATGGTTGGAAGTCTGCTGCATGAAGACAAAAAGCATTCAGCTCCATTCATTGCTATCCTGGAATATTGCTTTCCCAAATGTTCCTTGTAGAGAGTTGTTCTACTGTCAATATTGCTGCTGGTGGCTCATCTCCTTTGGAGGATGATCACTCTCATCAAACCATTTCAGAGAAGACAACTAGGTCAGAAAGGTGTAATCTTGTCCATTTTATATCATTCTGAGGTAGACTCACATGTGGTCTTCCATTCTCACAAGAATTTGTTTGGATAATATTGTCAATTTATCAGGTTCAATTGTATACTGTAAAACTGTTTGTGTGTTTTTATATTGCTTGTTTGAAACAGTTTGATTGACTGCATCAAGGGACTAACTCACAGCTGCCCGTGGTTGTAGTGTCAAGGACATCAGCTAATCAGATTTTAAAGAATTGTTTTCTGTTGGCAGATAATTATTCCAAACATGTGAATTCGAAAGCATCTCCTCATCCCTCAGTTGTAAACTGCTGTTGTGTACCAATGTAATCGATCTTGAGTCTCTTCCCTTAGATTCAACTAACTTTCTGCTTGGATATTTGAAGACTTCATATTGTTGAGTAAAGTGGATTTACTTTCATCACTGGTATTTGGCATCAGAGCTGGTTGAGATCCTTCGACACACCGTAGAATGTTCTGCTCAGAAGTGGGAAGTGATAGATTTTGATTGTGTACTTCTGATTCTCAAAGTATTGGTTTCATTAAAACTATTTCAGCTTTCCTTTAATTTTGAACAGTATACTACCTGAACCATATGGTGCTTGACCAGAAGACTGCAGTTTCCTTCTGTTCAACCAGGTGGTGATTTCAAATCATTTAAAGAACATATCTTTTTATTTTTCTGTATTTTTGATTGTGAACTGAAATTGGAAAAAGATTGCTTCAAAATCTAAGAAAACATTCTTTGCAAGTATTTTTTAAACTGTTGTTTGCTCAAGCAGCTGGTAAGGTTACTACAGATGGGCCAGCGAGTGAGAATGAAAACACATTAGGTCAGCAATAAGGCTGATTGATCTGTGAAATGGTAACCAATGATAAGGGTCTTTAACCTGTTAGTAATTATGTGATTTATTCCCAGATAGCTAAACGTTTTATGGGGGTGAATGTTTGATAAGAAACCATCAGGCATCTTGTGAGGAAGGTACTCTCCACTACTCTGCAGTAAAAGAACACCTCAATTGTGAAGAAAGCCAGTGTATTTCCCTCATCAGTCATTAACTGTAACTTCTAATCAATAAATCATAGAGTTTATGAAGTGTGAAGTAGTCACATCCCTGCAAGCGAGTGAAATTATCGAGAGAAGGAAAATCAAGAAGCAGCAAGTCCTGAAAAGGCAAAGAGTTCATCTCAATGAGTCATGTAGACTGTAATCTCCCATCACCTTCCCAGTTTTCCCTTCCACACATAACACCAATTTCGTTTTTTTTGGTCTCTGCATGCTTTTGTAAGGGGAGTTTCATAAAAGGTTTAGAGCTTTAACAATTAGAGGTTCATTTTAATGGTTCATAATTGTTTACTGCATTTTGAATCAATTTATTCATAGTATATGGTAATTTTTGTTAAATACAGAAACGTTTCCCATGGTCTCTTTCAAACCAAGATGTGGTAAATCTAGCCATTATTTCTGTCTATGTGTATTTTTAAAAATCCTCATCTGAAACAATAACTTCTAGTATCAAAAGATTTAAAGACTTTTTTTGCTGGTCTATCATATAATGCTTTGGTGTTTTTATACCTTAGAATGTTGGCAAAGTTTGATGAAATTCTTGAGCTAGGTTGACTTTCAATTTCCAACCTTCACGCAAGACATTTTTGGATTTCAGCATCTCCCACTATCTGGACCACTCTTTACCTTTGCTTCTTTTGGTTATGACTGAGGGCTGCCCATGTTGAAGCAGTATAAAATGGCTGAAAGTGGTTCTCATAAAATGGCTGGGAAGACTTTTAGCAGGAACAACAAATTCCATAATCTGCTGTTTATAATAAACTTAAAAACTAGAGTAAATGTAGCCCTCATGGAAAAAACATATTCAATGTAACTAGATTAAAATAAGACACAAGGGTCCCTTGAAATGTATCCAATGGGCCCTGTTGAACAGAAGCTTCTAGTGTAACTTCTAGCGTGGAGACAGTTAAGGTACAGTTAGATGAGGAATGCTGCTCTGAACCATGGCACAGAAGGGAAGGGTCTGACCATGCGCTGATCACACATTCACAAAATGTTAAGACCCCCACGTAATTGGATAAGTGGCTGGATAGTTGCCAGCCAAAATGGACTAAGTAACTGTTTATAAACTGCATGGTCCTGTTCAGTGGAAAGTCCCCGGAATGTCAGAGGCTTTCTCCTGACCAGTATAACACAATAAACTCTTTGATTTTGAAGTGGATCTGAGTGTCAAGTGATTCATTGAGACATTCCATCCCATCATGACATATTTGAAAGAAATTTACCAGAGATTCTACAACAATTCTGTCTCAAATGAGTTCTGATCTTATTTCATGTTATCACAAAATTCTGACATTTTATAAACATCATTGCAAAAGTTGTCAACAGGTTCCCCTGAAAGTTGAATTCTACTAAATCTAGCTCTCTCCATTATACAATCAGTTTTTAATGTAAAGCAACTGTCAAATACTTTTATAATGTTATTAAAACATACATCTCTTTCCCATCTTGACATTTTAAAATACAGAATAAAAATTGTGTTCACCTGTTCTTCTCTGGGCTTCTATCTCATCAAATGTGTCTTCCGCAAATTCCTGTTTCATTCCCTATCTAATATGTCGACACCCTCAAATCTGCTTCGAAGTGTAAGTCTTTTTACACTGTCATATTTAACTATTGCTACTTCTCTTATTTAAATGATTTACTAGAAAGCTGTTTAAGGAAGTTTGCTTCCTTTTTTTAAATATTAGTGCACTGTAATTGTTTATGTTGTTTTGTGTTTTAAATTGTGTAATCACTTCAATTGGATTAACTTTTGAATAGTCTTCCTTAAGATTTTTGAATATTGTAATAACATTTTCTTAATTGCAACATACTGAAGAAAAATTGATAATAAAGCTTAACAATTAAGGAGTTTGGCTGTTTTAATTAAAATTTCTAATCTCAATCTTGTTATTTTCTTTTTCAGAATTTTTTAAAACTTTCTGTTAATTAAAGTTGAATACTGTCTAAATGTTGCATATTATTCTTCTCTTGTTGCTGGAAAAACCAACATTTGAAAATCATTGAAATGCATTAATTAATTTTTGTATTTCTAATTTTTCCAAGATTGAGGGCAAGATTGTGAATTTGTACCACTTCTCCTTCTTAGTGAGATTCACACATTTTTTAACAAATGGATGATATGCACATTTTTGCAACTTTTTGTAATTCACATCCATTTGCACTGAAAAGAGTGTTGAGTTGTTGAGCTGTTTTTATACCTTCAGATTATTTTTGATTGCAAAACAAAATTGTGGTTTTTACCACAAATGATGTCTATTAACAAACTCTTCTACCCTTAATTTTTAATTGTAATTAGTTGCATTTGGCACTTTAAAAAAATTCATAATTAATATATCTTTTTCCAACAATTTGTTTTCAGCTTTTCTTGACAATTGTAAATGATAATAATGATGGCTGTTTACTAAATGCAGTAATTTACACCTTCTATAAGCTTCTCAAATTACATTTGTAAAAAGAGGAACTTTCACTCTAAGGGGCTTACTTTCTTTTGGGCGTCCAAGATCGAATAGTTTTCTTTGGTTTATAATTCAGTGTTTGGTAAGACTCATTGTGATCTACATAAGCTTCAGTATATTTCACTATTTAAGTTGTGTGGAGCTTCTTCCAGCAGGTTTAGTACCTCAATGAACAAAAAACATGAATTGCTGGAGAAACTCAGCAGGTCTGGCAGCATCTATGGAGAGAAGCTAGAGTTAACATTTTGAATCCAATGACCCTTCTTCAGAACTGGAAGCAACTCAAAGTAAGTTATATTTATACTGGGGAAGGGGTGGTGAAGGAATGATCAGATAAGTGGAGATGGAACCCAGAGTACAAGAAAAAAGAAAGGTAAGCAGATAAAGGATTAGTTGACAGTTAGCCAAGGAAGAACAGAAGTTGGATTGATGATAATGGGGACAGTGGGTAGTTAAAAATGGTTTGGTTATGCTGAAAGTAGCACATTTTCTGACAGAACCCCATGATCAGCATAGATATAATCTTTTCCTAGTTGCTTCTAGTTCTGAAAAAGGGTCATAGGACTCAATGTTAACCTGCTGAGTTTCTTCAGTAATTTCTGTTTTTTGTTTGTTTCAGATCACCAGCGTATGTAGTTCTTTGTTTTATTTTGATGTTTTGTACTGATATTGATTCTGTGGCCTTGGCTGCTATACTCATAAAAGCTGGATGACTCTGTGTGCTTTTAAGCAGCTGAATTTTAAATGGTACACTCGCAGATTTGTGACTGGAATGTTTTTCTTCTTTGTTGTCCTTGGAACACTGTGACTTTCAGAGAGCTGATGATTAATTCAGAAGATCACTACTGCTAACATATTATATGAAAACGTGTTGCCTAGCTGTTATGACCATGGTAGGTCTAGCAATGTTCATACTGCTGTGAGTTGCTGTTTGTTGTGGTCATGTCCACTGAGGTAGATTCACTGCGACCAATCCTACTTTATTGGTATAAATCTTAAGCTATTGATACCGAGACCAGGCAAAATTATCAGCAGAGGAAAGGCTCGGTCTTGTTGAACATAATGGGTTTATCTCATAGTGCTTAACAACCCCCTGGTTACATTACATTACATGTCCTTGGGAGTCTCTTGTAAGACCACAGCCTAGATTTGAGAATTATTACACATTCCTGTTTGGTACAGCGAATTGAACACTTAGAACAACCTAATCTGAACTTAAAACAGATTAGTTCTCCTCCCAGGAATAGACTTTCATATCTTGATGGGTAAATCTTATCTAATGATGTCAGTTCACTCTTTCAGGTACTAACTCTCTTTTGTAACATACTTCTGTCACTTTCACCCACAAAGATTATGAAAGTCCAGATCTTCCAATAGAAGATAATCATTGCAGCAATGAACCCTCTGAGCTGTATCCACTCAGAGTTCCTAGTGCATCGACTACCTTGGAATTGCCTGGTAAATACCTGGTACCTGGAACCCTGCAAAAAAAGCTCCCAACTCTGAATTAGAATTTGAAATGTCAGAGAATTCAAATTACTCGCCTAAATATTTACCCAGGAAAAAGCTAAGCATTTAAACCTGGTTGAACTCTGGGAACTACAAAACAAACCACAAGGCCCCACCCCAAACTCAACATTGTTCCTGCAAGACTCCCAATCCTGCCCCGAAAGAATTCCACAACATTCCAGACATGTTCACATCCTGACCTGATTCCAGTCTGACCTGAGAATCTTAGCTGGAATGTTGTCTTTAAATCCAGCACATTTACCTTTTTCTTGATGTCATCTCAGTGAATTAACCCGCATGAAGATTAGTGCCTGTGACGTTGGGGTGGAGGTCAAGATAGATAATTAACTTGACACTTGGCTGAAGAACTGCAACACAATGAATGATATACATATCGATCTTATTCAGTTTTTAGAAATAGTTTATTAAATAACCCACTAGATTGTGCTAAGCATTACACCAGAAGCCAATTTAAGAATATCAATCATGTTTGCATTGTGATGCATTTGAAAAATTCATACACAGAACCCTGTTTTATTAGGTAAAAGGCATATATACATTGGACATTTTTCATAGCAAGAAAGGAGTCATGGGGACTGCCAGACTCTTCTGCATTACCATGGCAACACCCTGGCCAATCAAAGTTAACCTGCCTGGCTTGAGAACTAAAATTGGCAGTTAACTGTTCTTTCTGCATTTCCCTGTCACGGTATAAGGTGGTAGCCTCTTTTTACAAGTCTGTTTCTTGCTTCCTAGTTCTGATGAAAGCGAGACAAAAAAACTTTGACTCTTCTGGATATAGGTTTGCTCGCTGAGCTGGAAGGTTCATTTTTCAGATGTTTCGTCACCATACTAGGTAACATCTACAGAGATGGATGAAGCACTTCTGATGATTCCTGATTTCTATTTATATGTTTGGGCTTCTTTGGGTTGTTGATGTCATGTCCTGTGGTGATGTCATTTCCTGTTCTTTTTTTCAGGGGGTGGTAAAGGGGGTCCAAGTCAATGTGTTTGTTGATAGAGTTCCGGTTAGAATGCTATGCTTCTAGGAATTCTCTTGCGTGTCTCTGTTTGGCTTGTCCTAGGATGGATGTGTTGTCCCAGTTGAAGTGGTGTCCTTCCTCATCTGTACGTGAGGATACTAGTGAGAGAGGGTCATGAACATCAAATAGCCACATAAACGACATTTTGCAGCTCCCTCAGTTCCATTCGTGATGCTGGAGTCACCAATAATGTTAACTTTCTCTCAGCCCAGCTGCCCCATAATATAACCATTATTTCCTCTTCTGTGATTGCAACTGGTGCAGATGTAATACCATGTGCATATAAGCTGAGTGCTCAATTTTCAATCCCAGCTGATGTGATTTCAGCACATGAGATGATATTGAGCTTCACACTACTTTGCCTAAATTATCCACTATTTTAGTAGTAAACCAGAAAACAAGATGCATTTAAGGCAAACACGTGAGGGAGAAGTGAATAGATGGTTCAGATGGCAGATTTAGATGCGAAGGGATGAAGGGAAGCCCAAGTAGAGGTTAAATTGGTTTGGTTAAGTGGCCAGTTTGATGTGACATATCCTATGCATGTAATATTATGTAATCCCGTCTTTCTCTTAACTACAATTTAACTAACAACGGGAACATCTCTTTTAGGACCCCTGCTGATCAAATCTCCACTTACACCCATTGACCAAGTGAAAGTTCTCACCAGGTCTGAGCAGGATATGCTATGTCGATAAACCCAGTTTTTAAATCTGCTCTTACCCAGTTGATCTTTGCCTGGAATTAAAGGAGGGGCTGAAGATTTTCTTCAGAAGTTTCAACATACACACAAAAAAAACAAAGCATCCATAACTGAACCTCTTAAGTAAAAGAAAGTGCTCATCCTTTTCAACACAAACTCAAAAAACTAAGGAGCTGTTCTGATCTCCAATTCAATATATTCTCTATATTTAGCTAAATTTGCTTCAATTCCTTTCTAGTCTGCCTGCTTCTCCCACTTCCTTCATTAAACTCTGAGCTTGTGACCTTTCTTTCTAGTGCAGAAGCTGATCTGTTAACAGGAGTTTAATTAAACTCTAAAATAAGGCATTTGGGAAAAGTAATTGGACGAGTAATGCGAATTACAAGTAGTGCAGAAAAAGAGAATTTTCCCAATACTTGTGCCTAATTGCAATGTATTTATTAATAAATATCAGGCTTTTAGTTGAGAGCAGGCAATAACATTTCTCTGCTGATGGCTTCTTTAAAAATGCCAATCTTCATATCGATGTGCTGTATCTGCATTAAGATTAATTCAAATCATTTTTCTCTGCTGTATGGAGCATATTTGCTTCATCTCTTATCTCAATTCAATGTAAATCCACTCTTATGTGCACATTTCAATTTAGCATCATAGGAGGCAATTTTAATTTCAGTATAGCATGGGCTGCATTGTAATACTGCATTGTTTTCTTTCAACAGAATGAGTTATCAAAACCTGGCTGACTTGTTCAGCACATATGGCTTTCAAAGCTTTGCCACAACTTCTTTCGTACTCCTTGATTTTCAAACAGATCAGCTACTATTTCATTTCATAGCAGTTTGTGGGTCACTGTGAGCTCAAATTTCCATTGTTGCAAACATTACAACAGTGACAATGTTCCAAAAATATTTCATTTGTTATGAAATTATTTTAAGCATCATAAAAATGTGAACAATGTTTTAGAATTGCAAGATCTTTCTTTTTTCACAAAGCCAGGCTGTCTTGATTAATGGTCATGATTTGGAGGTGCTGGTGTTGGACTGGGGTGTACAAAGTTAAAAATCACACAACACCAGGTTATAGTCCAACAGGTTTAATTGGAAGCACACTAGCTTTCGGAGCGATGCTCCACCTGATGAAGAAGCTGCGCTCTGAAAGCTAGTGCTTCCAATTAAACCTGTTGGACTATAACCTGGTGTTGTGTGATCTTTAACTTTGATTAATGGTGTAAATTCCTCCTTTCTGTTACAACACGGTGGTGAACCCTTCTGTTAATTAAACCAAACACCCAGGAAAGCTCACCTCACCTCGTGATGTTAAATTACGAGTGACAGAGAAATTCCAAATTCCACTATTTAAAGAAAATAAAATTAATTTATTCTTTAACTCTAAAAGTGAACATTAAACAATAACTATTCACAACTCTAAGCCCTCCTTTCTCTTCATTGTTTATTACCTGCCTCCAACTCTATAACAATATACTGTTCCAATAAAAACACTTATTAAAATTGCATCAACTTAATTTCAAAACCACGCAGCGGCTGTCACCATTGGTGTCTATCTTCCAGCTGAAGATCTCCCTGAGTCATCTTCTTTCTTTTACTAGGAATACTTTTATATTAAATGGTACCTTTGATAGAGTGTATTTCAATAGCACTTATTCTGTCGATGGCTGTTACTCCATGTGACTTTTTAAAAATTCCCACAACATCAGATCGTCTCATTGGTTTGATGTTGGCAAAACAATAAGTTTAAACTTGATTGGATTTTAGTATCCTGAGCCATAATTAAAACTAATTGATTAGATTCAAAGTGTTGTCAAAACATCAACCAACTCAGGTATCTATTTTATAGCCAAATGTTACATATTTTCAATTTTGCTAGCTAGTCATATGATAGGTGCTTATAAGCTCTCAGTGCAAAAGAACATTCACTTTCTCTTAAAGGTACAGTACACACCTTCACCTCCATAATACCTCCCCTTAAGAAAACAAAATGAACCATCATAATGAAAAGATGGCTTAATTTTTTTCTTCCTAATTCTTAATCCCATTAAAATGAAATACATAGTACATTGATCTAAGTTCATATTAATTTCTGCACACACATATATATATATTGCTATCACATTTTTTAATGACACGCAACATGTACCATTTGTAAATTAAAATCTTTCCAAGAATGTAAGAGGATTGTGGTCCATGTACACAACTGTCTCTGACACATTGTTTGTCACATAGGTGTTAAAATGTTGTCAGGTTGTCAAGAATTCCTTTTTGATGGCAGAGTATTTTCTCTGCTGGGTGTTGAGTTTCTTTGAACAGTAGCCAATTGGCCATTCAATTCCATCATCACCTTCCTGTAGCAGTACACCTCCATCTTCTATATTGCAAAAATCGATTGCAACTTTGAAGGGTTTCAAAAAATGTGGTGTAGCTGTCCTGGCAATTTCTCTTAAATTAATTTCAAAGGCCCTCTCACTTCATGTCCGAATATTAACTCAAAGGGAGTAAACTGAGTAGATGTATTTGGGGCATCCCTAATGGCAAACAATACAAATGGGATAGCTTTATTCCAATCATTCGGATAATTCTGACAACATGCTCTTAACATTGTCTTCAGGGTCTGATGTCACTTTTCCGAAACTCCCTGGGATTCGGGATGATACACACTTGATTTAAAGTGCTGTATGCTTAAGCTATCGATGGCTTCCTTAAATAGCCTAGCAGTAAAATTAGATCCTTGGTCTGGTTGAATCTCTGTGAAGAAAGCTACTAGCAAAATACTGCATGAAGAAAGCTACTAACTCCTCTGCCACCCTTTTTTTGCCTTAATACTTCATTATGAAATTGCTAGACACATCCATTATGGTCAGCAAGTACTGGTTCCCACTTTTAGTTTTTAGAAGGGGCCTACTCAATCAATCATAACCTGCATGAAAGGTGCTAGTTTTACTACTGCCTGTGGCTTACCTACCATTTGGCATGAATGACACGTATGGCAAAAGTTAACTACATCCTTGTGCATTTCAGGCCGATAGAAATGCTTTTATACCATAGCTGGAGTCTTCCTTACACTTCGGTGACATTCTACTGGTAATTCATGTGCTACCCGTAACACCTCCTGTATGCTACAGGCAACACAATCTGGTGCACTTCCGCCCATTTCTCCTCTGCACTAACCTGCCATGGTCTCCATTTTCATTGTAGGATTCTATCTTTAAGATAATAGCCCTCAGGAATACATTCTGACGCTTTTTCTGAGTATGCATTTATATTATTTTATTGTCTCGTGTTTCTATTGTAAGTCCATTAGCGTTTCAAGACTAAACACTTCTGCCTGATCCTCTGCCTGTTCAGGTTTTTCCTGAACCATTACATCAAACAGGGTGTGCGCCAACTGAGCCTCAACTTCTTTATCTTTCTCTTTAGCTTTGCTTCATGCTATGATTTGTGACAGTGGGATCTGGTTACTACACAGTCTGGAAAAATTCCAGGGTATTTTTCTTTTAACCCCTCAGTTCTCTGGTCTTCCTTTAGCTTGTCCACAACAAGGGGTGTCACTCTTACCTTGGGTCTTGTTAAATCGTTTCAAAGAACAAACTGTATTCCTGGAATTGACACTTAGTCAATCACTCCCACTGTTACTTCCCCAATCTTGAGTTGGCACTCAAACCTGATCTTAGGGGAATGTTAAATTTCTGTCCATCTACCCCACAAATTACCATTTTCTGGGGTAACAGGTCAGAAAGAGTGCAAATACTTTCATCTTTTACTATTAGAGACTGACAAGATCCCATTTCTCTCAAAATTATAACTTCTTGTCCTCCTCCCCCTGTTCTTTCTGAATAAACTTTACCCACAGAGGCAAATTCTTTATAGAGATCAGGTATTAACTCCATACCCAGCCTCTGCTGAGGCTGTGCACTCTCATGCAGCTCCTTGATTTTTCTTGGAGTTTCCTTTACTACTTTCACTAATGCCACTAGCTTAGCCTCTTTTACCACAACTTTTCCCACAGTGCCTTTCTTTAACAAGCAGCACTGTTACTTTACGAGTCCCACCTTACCACAGTGGAAGCATCTGAGGCTTTTCACCTCCTTTTTACCCTCTTGGGCTTCTTTTTTAACCTGTGGTAAACTATTACCAGTGTGCTCTAATCTTTGTTTTGTAGTGCAGGATCTCCCCTTCTCCCAGTTTCTATCCCTCACAGGATGAAATTCTTTCCAGAAGCTAATTTTCATCTTATGTACTAATGCATATTCATCTGCCATCTCTGCTGTTCTTCTTACTTCCATAGCTTTCTGTTCATCCACATGAATTCTTATCATCTCTGGAAATAAGTTTTTAAACTCCTCCAGCAGAATAACTTCCCTTAGAGCCTCATAGGTCTTACCTATTTTTAAGGCCCATACCCATCTATTAAAGTTACAATGTTTAATTTCTTCAAACTCAGCATAAATCAGACCTGATTCCTTCTTTATTTTCCTGAACCGCTGTCTATAGCGTTCTGATACCATATGTAAGCACTCAAAATAACCTGTTTGACATCTGCATAATCTCTTGACTCCTCATCTGACAGCGCTGCAAATGCCTCATGAGCTCTGCCTACCAGCTTAGTCTGAATTAACATTACTCAAAGTTCTCTGACCACTCCATCTGCCTAACCAATATTTCAAATTAAATTAAGAAGGCTTCGACATCTTTCTCATCAAATATGGCAAACTTTTAACATATTTGTATGCATCACTCTCTTCATTTGCTTCCTGTTAACTTGACTTTCCTGACTAATTCACAACCTCTGACATTCAAATTCCCCCTCCCTTTCAATTGCTCTTTCTTTTCTGTCTTTGCTCAGCTCAGAACATTTTCTCTCTCTCTCTCTCTCGGCTCTTATTTGCCTTTCTTATCTTCCAACTCCATTTTACTCAACTGCAATTTAAGTTTTTTCTATTTCTATTGGACATGTCTGTTTCACGGACACATCTAAATGCTTGGCTAACTCCCTTATAATTTCAGCTTTCCTTTTGTCCCTGGTTAGACCCAAATCTAACCTATTTGTTAATTCTATAAGTATGGCCTTCTTCTGTCTTTCTAAACTTCCTTACCAAATTTGGAAATCATCTTCAAACCCCAGAACCTATTTAGCAATCTTAAGAGCCATTTCTCTCACTGTTAATTTAACCAACCACAAGCAACTGAAATTAAACAAGTTGTCTCACCTATGTGATCTTTCGTACCCCAAATCTATTCAAATCTTTCCAAATCTCAGATTGGATCTGCCTAAACCTGTCCAAATCATAGACACGAGTCCCCAAACTGTTACAACACAGCGGTGAAACCTTCTGTTAATCAAACCAAACACCCAGAAAAGCCCTCCTCACCTCATGATGTTAAAATTTGAGTGACAGAGAACTGCCAAATTCCACTATTTAAAGAAAATACTATCAATTTATTCTTTAACTCTAAAAGTGAACATTAAACAACTATTCACAACTCTAAACCTCCTTTTCTCTTAACTGCTTATTATCTGCCTCCAACTCTATAACAATATACTGTTCCATTAAAAACACTTATTAAAATTGCATCAACTTAATTTCAAAACCATGCAGTAGCTGCTTTCACCAGTGTCTCTCTTCTTCTGGCTGAAGATCTCCATGGTCATCTTCTTTCTTTCACTGGAAATATTTTTAATATCTAAAGGTACCTTTGATAGAGAGTGTTCAAAGACAGTTACCTTGTCGATGACAGTTACTCTGTCTGACTTTCAAAATGTCTGCCTTTTTTATCCCCCAACATTGGATTGTCTCATTGGTTCGACGTTGGCAAAGCAATAAATTCAAACTTGATTGGGTTTTAGTATCCGAGAGAGATAACTGATTAGTTAGCTCCAAACAGCAACCTACTTAGGCATCTATTTCACAGCCAAATGTTACATATCTTCAATTTTCCAGTGCACTCTGAGACTACTAGCTAGTCATATGACAGGTGCTTATAAGCTCTCAGTCCAAAACAACATTTACTCTCTTTTAAAGGAACAGTACACACCTTCAACTTCATAACATTTCCTTCTCACTTCAATTTCAATAATGCTTGAGAAGCCATTCACTCATTGCTGCTTATCTATACTAATCCTTAATATTTTAATATTCACATTCCCCACCAGCTACGTCCAGTAGCAGCAACACATACCCTCTACAAGATGCAATGTAGAAATTCAACAAGGCCCCCCATCATAACTCCTTTTAACTACTACTATCTAGAGTGGCAAGAACAGCAGATACATGGAAAACCCTTCCAAGCCACTTACCATCCAGACTTGGAAATATATTACCTTTCCTTCAGTGTCACTGGGTCAGAATCCTGGAATTCCCTCCTTAACAGCATTATGGAAGTGCCTCAATCAAACAGATTGCAGTGGCTCCACTCACCACCATCTCTTCAAGATCAGCTAGGGATGGGCAACAAGTGCTGGCTCAGCCAGTGACACTCACATTCCCTAATTGAATAGAAGAAAGCCTGTACATAATTATGGTTCAGCCTCAAATGTAGATCCCATATCTATAGAAGGACATGAAGGCATCAGAAGGTGCTGAAACGATTCACAACACTAACTTAGTTACATCAATAGATTCAAGAAGTTTGAACTGCTACCCTTGGAGAAGATTGAGTAGGCGATGTGATATGGTTATTTGTGATACAGAGAGAAAATATTTTGATTGATGGGAGGATTGAAAACAAGACGACACTGATTTTAAGATAATTGGCAATAAAAGCAATGGTGACATGGAGCAAATCTTCTACATGCAGTGAGTTGTTAGGATCAGGAATGCACTGCCCAACAGTTTGGTGAAGGTAAGGTCAGTCCAGCTAATCAAAAGAGAATTGGATTCACATCTGAAAAGGAGGAAAGTGCAGAGCCACAGAAAAAGGCTCAAGAGTAGTGCAAGATAAGTATCTCCTTTGGACAACTAGAATAGATCGAATGGGCTGATTGGCCTCTCGCTGTGCTGTAACCATTTTCAGAATCTGTCAAATTATTTCGGCGACAAAATGCAACTTTGGTCTGGCAGAATGACTGGAGTTCGTGGATTGAAATCACCTCTTTGCCATTCAGTCTGGATGCAACAATCTGGTTTATTAACAAGTAGTTGGTGTTTGTGACCTGAAGCGGAGATGCCAATGACCAGCGGCCGGAGCAGGAATGCCAGTGACTGGAGTGGGCATGCTGTTGACCAATAGCCCTGCGCAGACCATGGCAGCAGCCAGCAGTCAGACAATATAGATACCCCCTGCTCTGGTCTGCTGCAGAGAGCCTTTGGAGTGAGACTGTGATGTTTGACTTTTTAACTTTTCTTCTTGTTTTTTTCTGACCTACGGACATACTATGTATAGCTGAAATGTAACTATGTTTTTTTCTTATTTTCTCTATTCTGTAACTAAGGTTTGTACCTAGGTACCTTTGTACCTAAGATGGCACTGCAAGCGGCGAATTATCAACCTTTCACTGTACTCATTTGAGGTCATGTGACAATGAAGCTATTTCAATTCAATTTGACTGCTCAGGTAAGGATGGATGGAATAATATTGTGATCATTCTGCGGTGCAGCACCGAAAGATAAACAAAAAGCAACAACAGAGTCATAGAGTCCTACAGCATAGAGACAGATCCTTCACCCCAAACTGGTCCATGCCAACCAAAATGTCCATCCACACTAACCCCTTTTCCCTGTAATTGGCCCATATCCTTCTAAACATTTTCTATCCATGCATTTGTACGTTGTTCATGTACCCACCTCAACCACTTCCACTGGCAGCTCATTCCATATGCGAACCATCCTCTGTGTAACAATGTTGCCCATCAGGTTCCCTTTTATTCTTTCCCCTCTAACCTTAAACTGATGCACTCTAGTCCTTGATTCCCAAACCCTGAGAAAAAGATTGATTGCATTCACCCTATCCAGGCCTCTGATGATCGTCTACACCAGTGAGTGTTGGGTCCTCAGGTCACATTTGCAGGGACAGACAAGAAACACTGAATCACTGATTTGTTGGCTTTTTTTCAGGATTGTTAGTTTTGTAATGATTTTAAGATCAATGATGTATGAGAGCAGAATTCGAGCAAACTATATTGAAGGAAAGGAGGTTGCAATTTAGAACAGACCCTGTGCCTTTGTATTTTACCTGCATGTTAAGAACTGGTTTGGGGATAAAAACAGAAAGTGCAGGAGTAACTGAGCAGGTCTGGCAGCATCTGTGGAGAGAGTAACAGAGTTACTGTTCCCAGCCTGAACTGAAGGAGGCTCAAAAAACAATGAGTTTAATGTTGAAGAGAAAGTTGGTGAGGAGCCACAAATTGAACAGGGGAAAAAGGGAGCAAAACTCAAAGGGAATTCTGATGAACAATCACCAAACTTGAAACATTAACTTTGCTTTCTTCCCACAGATGCTGCCAGACCTGCTGAATTTTTCCAGCAATTTCTGTTTTTGTTTCAGATCATTAGTGCCCGTAGTTCTTAGTTTTATCAAAGAGAGCAGGTATATAGATGAAGAGTAGATGTTAATGGTAACTGTTAACAGCAGAAAATAAGTCAGCGCCACTGCAAGTAAACTTATGCAAAGGAGACATGGTAGGACAGTATCTAAAATCAAGGACAGAGATCATGGTGTGAAGTAGCTGAACTCAGTTTTTAGATTTGAAGACCATAAAGATGCCTAAAAAGAAAATATAGTGCTGTTTGTCTAATGAGTTGGACTTTGCTTGGGGAATGAGCAAGCCTAGAAACATTAACATGAAATGACAAGTGACCAGAAATTGATGGCCATTCTTTAGGACGGTGAGATGGTGTGCTATAATGCAATCATTAGTCTACATTTGGTTTCACCAGGTACATAGTTGTTGGAAAGCTGCATCACAGACAGACAGGGCAGTAAGAAAGGTTTTAACCCGATTGCCTTCATTGCTCAGACCGTTGAGTATCGAAGTTTGGACGTCATGTTGAGATTGTATAGGACATCGGTGAGGCCTCTTTTAGAGTACTGTGTCCAGTTCTGGTCATAGGCTACAGAAGGAAGTTATTAATTTGGTGAGGATTCAGAAAAGATTTGCCAGGATGTTGCCAAGACTGGAGGATTTAAATTCTAAGGATAGGCTGGATAAGCTGGCACTTTTTTCACTGGAGCGTAGGAGTTTCAGGAGTGATCTTAAAGAGATCTATAAAATGTTGAGAAGCATAGATAAAGTAAGCAGGTACACTGGAGCCAGAGCAAATAGCTTCCTGTGCATGCATGTGAATACACAGAGTATCGTGAATAAGTATAGATTATCATGTGGAAATAGGGTTTTACGGTAGCAGATGGGTGTTAAATATTCCTGAATTCAAGGTGTTCAGAAAAGATTTTAAAAAAGGACAGAAGGGGTAGCAATATTAGTAAAGGAAGAATTATAGTGTGGAGAAAGATGATGTCTCAGAGGGTCCAAGGGCAGAATCAATTTGGATTGACTGCTAATACTTTAAGGTGACAAGGCATTGGGACCAGACAAGAAGCAACTATCAATTTGCAAGAGCGTGGAGATTGCAGAGGCACTGGCTATAATCTTTTAGTCTTCCCGAGACTCAAGGGAGGTAAGCAGAAGAACATAGAACATAGAACGTTGAGAATTGCAAACATTACAGCATTTTACAAGCAATTTTATTAGGATAAGCCCAGCAAATCCAAGTCAGTCAGTTTAACTTCAGTTATTTGGAATAGAATTAGTAGCCACATGGAAAAAGAATGAGGATGAATCAGCATGGATTTCTGAAGGAGAAATCATCTTTAAAGAACTTGCTGGAGTTTTTTGAAGAGGCAACAGAATGGATCAATGAAGATAACACTGTTGATGTAGTGTACATGGACTTTCAGAAAGTGTTTGATATACAGCAAAACAACAGACTTGTGAGGAAAGTTATACATCATGGAATAAAATAAATAGTCAGTATTATTGTGTATACAAAATTGGCTGAGTATTAGGTGACAGAATAATGATCAATGGATATTTTTTAAGCTGAAGAAAAGTTTGTAGTGGGGCTCCCCAGGAGTTGGTATTGAAATGTTTGCTTTTCCTAATATATGTTAATGATCTGGATCATGGTGTAACGGGGATAATTTCAAAACTTGCAGGTGACACTAAACTTAGAAAAACTGCAAACTGTGAGGGGGATGGTGTTGAACAAAAAGAGATTGGCAAGTTGGTACGGTGGTTGGTTGGATGCCAGATTGGTTTAATTGCAAAGTGTGAAGCGTTGTATTTTAGTAGAAAAATCATTGAAAAACCATGAAATTCTAAGGTGGTGATGGGCACATGAGCAGAGGGACCTGGGTGTACATGTGCATAGATCATCGAAGGTGTCAGGAAAGGCAGAAACAGCAGAAAGTAAAGCATACAATGTCCTTGGTGTTTTTAATATGAACAGAAGACAAGAGCATTGAACTTGTATAAGACACTTGTTATAATTTAGCTGAAGAATTGTCTGCCGTTCCCGGCCACATTATATGAAAGATTTGAATGCATTATAGAGAGCGTAGGATTCACAAGAATGGTTCTAGGGATGGGGAATTTCTGTTGTGAGAATAGGTTGAAAAGTTTGGGACTGTTCTCCTTAGAGAGGTGATCTGACAGAGATTTTATGAGTGAGCTGAATAGGGTGAAACTGTTCCTACTTATAAAAGGAACAAGAATGACAGCAAATACTTTTAAACCGACTTGCAAAAACAAGCAAGAGTGATGTGAAGACAAATACTTCACGCTGGTATGCACTGGTTAAAGCTGTGGTGGAAACACATTCAATTGAGATATTCAAGAGGGCCTTGGGCATTTACTTAGATGAAAATAACATGCAAAAGAATGGAGATTGGCACAAGGTAATGATGCTCATTTGAAAAGCCACTGGCTCTATCCATGACGCTGTGCAGAGCAGCCCTACCCCCTTCTCTCAACCCAAAGCAGTGCCTCCAACTCCAGCTGACCTGGCTACAGAGAGCTACAGCCCTCATGATACCCCTGACTTTGGGCCCAAGCACAGCCTTCCTTTTATTTTCCTCATTTAGGGTTTGTATATAAGGAAGATATTTCCAGGCTGCGCCTATTTTCCACCTGGAAACAGTTACCAGTCCCAGTGAAAAAGACAGCCGGTGTGAGTTTGCATAGACACTTTATTAAGACCCCTCAACAATACAATCAATTCCAAAAGTGATTATTGATCTCAAGGGATCCGTCCCTCTGACGGACCAGTCTAGGTGCAGGCATTAATCTTGAATTTGATTGATAAGCAAATCAGAATAACTAGATCTAAGTCCTTTCTATGGTGTTCCTCTGGGTCCTATAAAAAAGGTTTAGATCACTACTACTCCAGGCTCTTACTCCTTTTCAGCTCTTAATGTTTCTAGGCAGCTTCATGTCTCAGGGGAGGCAATGACCTAGTGGTATTATAGCTGGACTGTTCATGCAAAGACTAGGGTAATGTTCCGGAGACCAGAGTTCAAACCCATGATATATGGTGAAATTTGAATTTAATACAAATCTGGAATTAAGAGTCTAATGATGACCATGAATCATGACAATGTGGAAAATCCACCTGCTTCACTAATGTTCTTTAAGGAAGGAAATTGTCTGCCCAGTGATCTGGCCTATATGTGAGTCCAGACCCACAGCAATGTGATTGACTCTTAACTGCTTTCTGGGCTATTAGGGATGGGCAATAAATGCTAGCCTAGCCTGTAATGCCTGCATTCAAAAATTAAAAAAAAAGACCAACAGCCACCAACCAGAACATGTTGAGCTACCTCAGGATATCCCTTTCTAGTGGGAAGCTTACTGCTTTTATCTTAATCAGAATGAGTCCAGGGGTTAAATTTCCTGCATTACAGTTATAATGACCATCATCGCAAAATATCAATTTCAAAGAAATTTTTGAGCAGAGGTTCTTGAGTTTTAGGAAAAATCCCGTATTCTGTGGTAATTAAAAGTTTGGGATCTGACTGGTCTAAGATGGTCTAACCCACTTAAAAGCAACTGAACAGTGTCAGGGTTCACTTGAGCTGCTTGCTGGCTATACACCTGAAAACTATGTTGAATCAGGTCAGTTTATTATAAAATCTGAAGAAGTGAGCACTGTGACAAGATGACATGTTTATCTTAAAGTGGAGTTTCCACTCAGTAATTCTCACAAAGGAGCTTGAACCTTTTGCACTGGCATTATCAGCCTATTTCAGACACCCACACACTGACAACAGCATGTACAGTCCAAATGTCTCGCATCCACACAGTACATTGATATCTGATGTCACCTCAAGAATGGGATTTTCCTCTAGTAAATTTTGTCATCACGCCAAGCAAACTAAATCTGCCTTCCCTAAAGAACTGCAGAAGCTGTAGAAGTAAAGAATGCAGGCATTGGCAAATGACGCTCACCTGAACAAATGCAAAACATGCATGGTATTTTGGAGACTGATCTATCAAGTATGTCCAAAATACATGAGTATGCATATTAGCAATGAAATTTCTGGAATAAGTTGCAATGAAGAGTGATAAAAAATCAAATTCAAAATTTTAAAAGAAAATAATGAAGAGAAAAAATCTGTTAAACAAAGCATTTTAAAAAAATTTTTAAAAACTAAATATATATGTAACTTTAAAAAATTAGAGGTGAAAATTCAAGGTCAAAATTAATTATTGGATTAGTTTGTCAGCAGATATTCCAGCATCCATCACATAATATACACAGCAACATATACAGAATGGGCCTGTAGAAACTGGATCACAAGCCAGGCTGTGCACCAAACTCTCAAGACGCTAACTGGCCTGGATAGGCATAATTATCAGGAGCTCCCTCGACATCACTCACTAATGCATACTGAACAACAAATGTATAATTTATTGTTGATGATATTAGCAACATTAATGGAATGAATGTTTCTTCCATTATATTAATGTCCATGTTTGCCCATTTATCAACAACCAATTAACATCAAAGAGCAGACAAAAGAATGTCATGGGAACACAATCAATGTTTTTACACTAATATTACCAAAACTCAATTCTATACTATTTGTTTTCAGGAAGGAATGCACAAGAAAGCATCTCAGTAGATAGACTGCAAGCTGAAGTTTACCACTGATCATGTACCATTAATTATTAAACATCGGGATGTGATGCGTCTATCATGAAACGGAGATGGCACGGTGAAAAAAATGTTGCCACAGAGGGCTAAGGCACCCAGCACTATCAGGGAAACCTGAAATGTAGTCCTATCTATCTTCTGCCTCATGAAAAATAAAACATATTAATGAGTGTCAGGAAACTAATAGAAAAGAGAAATTCTATGAAATTATCCAAAACAAGAATAAAAGAAGCTGAACCTTATCAGAATTCAGTTAAGTGTCACTTTTGGTAGGTTTCATGGAGGGTGTCTCTCTGTAAGGCCTAATGAGTTTTCTTATGGTATTTCCACCCTCCTCAATACCTATGCCACATGGCCTGTGGCACTACACTCACCCTATTCTCCCATTCATCATAGGCAGAAGTATTCACCGCTGCTGAGACACTCCAGGATTGCTGGCACCAGTTCCATATTTATAAGATCATTGTTCACAAAGTAAGGTGCTTTCAGCTGCTCTTGTTTCATTTATACTGGATGTGCCAGAACCAAGGACAATTTGCACTCAACTCTGTGAACGGGGACTTGTAGTTCCTGGTGGACAGGATGGTGCAAACGAGGGCTATTCTCTTTCACCAGCACTGGCAGAGGACACCACAATACCGGACATAGGCTGAGCTGCGGTTGCCACCCAGATCAAATGCTATTTTCACAATTCTGCGGAACACCCAACAAAGCCGTAAGAGGCTTGATGATCATCTCTGCTCAAAATTTTCTCTCTGCTACCTCACACTCACTGTATATCTGTGACTGCATCCATTTCCCACCAAGGCATGGTCAACCACTCTCACTGTTATAAAACATTGTTCTTCACTTTCTCTCAACCACCCCATCCTCCCACGTCACTGACCCTAAATGGCCATCCCCTTTTCCTGATAGTCAGGTGAGAAGCATTATTCATTGCTGTGCTAGTCTCCAACTACCCCCTATGAACGTACTCTTAACTTGCTTAATCTTCTACCCCTTGTTCATGACATATTCTCTTTTCTGTGCCCTGCAGTCATCAGTGGCATTACCAGAGTGTCAGTGTCTGAGAGCCTGGCCTCATGGGACAGCTCCCCTTCCATGGCTGTGGAGTAACCCTAACTCTGTTTCTCCTCCACAGACACTGTCAGTCCTCCTGAGTTTCTCCAGCATTTTCTGTTTCTGTGAGGCAGTAGCTACCTGATGAGCTCTCGGTAGGACTTCATCAGAAAATGCATAAGCAGACACAAGAATAGCAGACAAGCTTGTTGGAGGCACTGGACAAAATCGCAAAATGTTTGCAGGACTGCACCAATGCTGATTGCACCATGCTGTCTCCGGCATTGCAGCATTTGGCTATGACTGTGGGCAGGTCAGAGACTGCCATTGGACAGTCAGGTCCAGCACCCTTACTTTCAGCTGAAGCCATGCACCAACCTACACCTCCATTCTCCAGTCATTGGTGCTCAACCTTGCCTTCACTGCAGGTAACCCTTCGTCAACAGGATACAGGGTAGTGCCAGCAGGAACCCACATTGTGGAGGTGCCACATACGGGCTCCTCTCAGGACCTAAAATACAGGTAAATTAGAGAATTTGTGTCCTTTTATAAAATCTTTAATTCTTGTAATGACTCTAGGGATAGCGGCGCTTGATTTCCAGCGTGTACTCTGAGTGTATGGTAAGGCTGGCAGGTGTCAGATGCCAAGGTCTGTCGATGGGCATGCATGAGATAGCTATCCGTGGAGCATGGCCTGGGATATTTGCTCAGGGTGTCCAAGCAGGAGGACCAAGCGGCAAGCTGGAGTTATCAAGTAACCACTCTGACTTTCATGTCAGGAATTGTCACCATCTAGTCTCTATCCAGCCAGTGGAAAAATGGGACGTTGGATCTTATCTAGGGGAAATCAGGTAATAATGAGACATTAATATGTGCCAATGCATGCCGATTAGCCACTTCCTGCTTACTTGCAAGATCCTCATCTTGTTGTTCACCACCTGGTTGGAAACTGGGATGTTTTACATTTGACATCAAGAATCTTCCCACTGGCTGTCTCAAAGGTTTTCCTAACTTTTCCACAAATGCCCACATCATTCAAGGACTGGAATAATTCTGCCCTACATGTCTCAATCAAATGTTTCTTAACTATGTTTTCCTGCATAACATTTTCCCATAATTCTTCTGAACTGAATTTTAAATTTCTTTTGGAGAAGAGAAATATCAATTCTCATCATGGAATGCCAGTCTGTGCAGAGTTTATTTTTGAAACCGTTATTCAGGGTTGTACTCTTATTGTCATGACACACTTTTATAAACATTTAAACAAACACAGTTTTTGCGCTGAGTTTTTAAAAACTTTTATGTCATATGATTTTGAAAGGATTGCAAAACCAATTAATAAACAAACTTCACTATTAATTTCCAGGCTCCAGTCGCAAAAATCCTTGTCCCACTGTGATCACCTGCTCAAACATTTGTTTGGCAGGTTTACCAGATTTGAGAGTAACCAGAGAAATGTTCGCTCCAAATAACATCTCGTTTTCAGGTGAGTTTTCAGGTGGGTGGTAAGGAAGAATGGGATGAGAGTCTGTTTTGACAGATTATTAATATTATACAGGCATCTGGTTTAAAAGAGGCAGTCGCTTAAGCAATAATGCTAAGTCATCCATAGGCTAGGATGCTTTAAACATCATGTTATTCTCAATCTCCTAACCTATACAGAGCACCAATTCCATTTTCTGTCCTTTTACCTTCCTCCATGTGATTATAATTAAAATTCTAAGTACCAAGGGATGGCAAGAAAAGCACAAGAAGATTTCCCCAATGCTAAACTTACATTCATGAAACCCACCATCAGCTCATTATGAACCCTCCTGTTCAAACAGGCAGAATGTCTGTCTCTGCTTTCACTCTGCACTGCTTGTGAGTGCCATGTTCTTTACAGAGGGGAGTGACCAGCAATGCGGACTTGCACATTCTCCTCCAGTCAAGCACAGAAAGGCTTTCCTGATGATAGCATGAGAATGCCCTCCATCCAGACTTAGATTATAGAGGAGCTGAGAAACCATGGGTCACTGGCTGGACCTGGAGTCACTGCTGGAAATAGATCAATGACCTGCTTTGGTAAGGGTAAATGCCAGTGTTACATGTTCAACAGGAATCCATGGTGTAGTCATCATGAAGGTATATGAGTGAGTGGGCAGCCATATTGGAGGAGTAATCATGTGACTAACCTTAATACAACTGAGGTCAAAACGTGTGGAGGCTTGCCTTTGGAGAGGACATGGACACAATGTGCAAGGAACAGGGCAATATTTGTGCTAAGGATTAGGTGAATCACTTGACATGTCACGAACTGTACTTTTTTGTGCAGACCCACAATTCTCACAGAAGGAGTGCATGACCCAAGGCTCCTCACAGTTGTCGGAGTGGTGATAATGATAATCGCTGGTGAGGAGGGAGTGTGATTGGTCACTGACTGTGAGGTTGAGTCGGCCAGGCGGTGAAACATGTAGGGCTCAAACTGGGATGATTCTTAATGCAGCTCCTTTTGTTCTCGACGACACATGATCACATTCCAAGGATTAGGCTGCAGACACAGACAGAGCCCAAAGATTCCAATCTCTGAGAGTGAAGAGACCATTTCCCAGGAGGAGGTGCCATCATCTCTCTCCTCAGCAACCACTGTCAACATAGTTTCACTCACACTGTCTGCAAAGGAGTTGCATGATGATCCAGGAACACAATCTAGAGAACACAGCAGAGACATGTCCCCAGTCTCTGAGGGAGTAAATGACAGCCTGGTCAGATGGGTGAGGTGGACTCCCGTGTATCATCTCAGGAGGCCTCAGTAGGCTGGAGCTTTCAAAGCCTCTTGCCTCCAGAGGAAGCCTGTCATAGTCAAGTTAATGAGGTAGATTGCTGCTGATCAGAAGGTTTTACCTCAATATATTGGGAGAAAAATAAACCAACTAACATGGCATGGCTGATTTTCTTTCATCTCTATCGCATTTGTAAAAATATACATAGAATAATAGGCAGAAACTGCCCAGCTCTCGAACGACAGGGCCTGTGACAAGTAACTTGGGAAAATCAGGTGAGATATTGTTGAGCAAGGCCCTCTTAGATGTTGAGACCAAAATGTTGCAATTTCTAAGAAAGTGCTGGATGTCATGACAAGGTTTTCACTAGTGAGTGACAAGGCACCTATTCACATGGATTCTCACTCATTATCATCCTCGCTACCACCTAATCTCATCTCATTAACGTGCACTCTCCCATTCTCCTAAACAAAGGACTGAAACCAGTCCCTGAAAATTCTCAACATGAAAGTCTGAGCAGCCACTTAGCAAGTCCAGGTTGCCACATGCCCTTCTATCTTGGACACTCAGCACCAACATCTCAAGGGCATGTTCTATGGGCAGCGGCTACAGTCACTCATACCCCATGGATATTGGCATCTGATAGCATATCCCTGATCTACTCACAGTATACTTCTGCACTTCAATGTTGCACTCTGGAGAACACTGGCACCTCTCATTGCGTTGCTGTATCCAGGTCAGTTTACATGCAGGGCAGGCAGACAGCTCATGGATTAGACCAAGCTGCATCTCGGGGCTGCTTGTTCTCAGAGCACTCACTCACTTTGCATCTACCAGATACTCACAGCTTCCTTGTCTTGCACTAACTTTTTTGTATTGTACTTTGCCCCCTCAATCAGGACTTTAAGGCTCTCAGTCCTTCTGTCTCGCCTTGCTGTTTAGCACAGACACAAAGCCAGGTGGTTTGTCATGTTGTCAGTAATGATCAATCAAGGGGGTGGACGTGTTGCTGAATGGCACATTGCTATGTCTTTTTCACACCACACTCTGTGCCAGCAGCTTTTCAAACTGACACGGTGGACATGTAAAAACCAAATGGCCATGTCTGAAAATCAAGGAGAGTTTCCTGGGTCTGCCATCAGAGGGTCCTGGCATTGTGGTTCACAGTCCAAGAACTCAGGCAGAAGTTATTTACCTGCTTAGAGGACAGGGTCAGGAGCTCCATCTCAGTCCAGTCTGTGAAGTGGACTGTGGTCAGTCTGGCAGGTCCAATGCAACTTGATAGGGGATTCATGGGCTCATTCACTGATTTCTTCTCAACTTGAGCTGTAAGTGTAAAGCAACATGCTCTTATATACAAGCATGTGTTTTGTGGGTCATGTGGGGATGGGGGCTCCAATTTAGTCTTCTGTCTCTTTGCAACATGACTGGTGATGCTTTCATCTAAAGAAGGCCCAATGCCAAAGTTCCCATAGGCCTTCTTGTCAGAGTGCTCCATGCCCCAGAGTTTGGAGCAGTGTGTATTTGTACATGATGCGAATGGTGACCGTGACATTGATAAAAGACTGTTCCGATTCTTACCTTCCCACACACTTTCATTACAATATTAACTGATGAATCCAGTTGAAGCCAGTGTTATAGTCACTGTTAGTGCAATGCAATGAAGGTGCATACAAATGGAGATACAACAGATGCAGCAACAAGCCTAATAAAAGCAGCAAGTTCCTGCAGATGCTGACTAGCTTCCATTGGAGAGGGTGCGGCTGCTGGTACCCTCAGGATCTGCAGGAGATGCAAGAGTGACAGAGCCTTTCACCCACAATGTCATTTCACGCAGATGAGCGAGGGTCAGTGCAGATAGTGGACACAATCATCAAACAATGACAACTGCTGGAGGGGGCCCTGCGACTTGAAGAACTGGGTATCTATCTGATCGCGATAACCATCAAGGTCATAGCTGGCTTGAAGTTTTGTATGGTTGGCTGTTTTCAAGGATCCACTGAGTACCTGTGTGGGATCTCTCAGTCATCCATGTACAGATATATTAAGGCTGTACTGATGCAATTTGAGGAGAAAGTGAGGGCTGCAGATGCTGGAGATCAGAGCTGAAAATGTGTTGCTGGAAAAGCGCAGCAGGTCAGGCAGCATCCAAGGAACAGGAGAATCGACGTTTCGGGCATAAGCCCTTCTTCAGGAATGAATTTGTGCCAGATCATACCACGTCATCTCATTTCCCCATGAGGAGCTCAGTGCTGGTTCCCGGACTGTACAATTCAGCTTTCACCAGGTGGGGGTACACATTACCCTGAGAGAGCTATATCATAACATGGTTGACTTCATCAATAGAAAAATATTCAATTCCATCAATGTGGAAGTCATCTTTGATCATTAGAACCACACTGAGGGATCTGTGTCCAGCATTCTTGGATCTGCCATAATTTTTAAAATATATTCACACATAGGACTTGAGTATCGCTGACTGGACCATAATGTATGGTGGTGAGCTCTCCTGTGAACTGTTGTAGTCTGTAAATTACAGGTAGACTACATCCTTGAAAACTCTCATGTTCCCACTGTCTTAAAGGGCCAGATGTCTTACAAGGATGATTACTGGGAGGCAAGGGTTACCCTCAGCAATCATGGCTATTAATTTTGTTGTTTATGTTTTCCCATTAGAATACATCTCTTGTCTTCCACTTGACTTAATTATTTGGTGATTTGCATGGATGCACTTTAGCAATTTTTCTCTCAACTATTTCAAGATAATGGCTCAATTCCCTTTGTACAGTTTGCGAATTTGAGCTGTCAAATTAGCTCTTTACGCCAAAAACAATAGGTATATCCTTGATGCAGTTGAGCCATCTCTTATCATAACTTCTTGATACATTTGGTGTTGGGCTGCCCATTACTGAGCAGCATAAAATGGCTGACGACTGCCCCTGACAAGATTTGCAGAATATGGCTGACAGAAGTTAGTGTGGGCAAACCCTGCCTCGGGTAATCTTAGTAAGTAAAACAATAGCCAGTCTGTCTTAAATAGGATAGAATGTACAGCTTGCAATTGGCAACATATATAAGAATATTTCACAATAATTAGTTGTTTTTTGTTAATGATTCACAATAGTAAGAGTAGGTTCTCGTTAAAGATTCTTCAGATAATCATCGAGATAGATTCCAAGGTACTTACAGATCCACATATATTCAAAAATTACTAAACTATTAGAGGAAAAGATTCAAATAAACTTGTGAGCGAAAACCAGTTTCAGATAGTAAAAGCACCCTCCATATCATTAAAGGGAGAAGTGAATCAGAGTTACAGAGACTTGCAGATGTTGGGAACTGGGTTGAATGAACACATTATAAGACACCCAAGAATAAAGATAGGGATGCCTAGTAAACACAGTATGAAATAACTTATCCATAACTCATTAGCTAAAGACTGCTAACAATAGGCGTAAGCATAAAACCTGACATATAACTAACTTTATGGTTGAACTATGAATTTTATAGAAGTTAATGAGAATTAACTTTTTTTGTATGTCCTGTGATTAGGGCAGTGGAAAATAGAAAATGAATAACAGAATTCGAGCAGTTCTTAGAGATAAGCAAGTCTGGGACATGTCTGAAGGTGTATAACCATTAACTTTGGAATGTGAATTAATGGGTTGCATTGTAAGATCCTAATAACAGATGATTACAATACTTTGAAATGGCTTTTGGTCGGACTCAACTGCCACTTTCTCTCTTCCGAGTTAATACTGATGAAAATGTTCTCAAGAAATCATAATAACTAAGTACTCTTTCTTGATATGAGCATAATATATTTCTGTCTGTGTTAGCACCCTGGATGTAAATGCAGCCAATTCTTCTTGCTGCATTCGAGTTGATCCAGGTTTTGTCATGCTGGCTGTACACTACAAGGTGATTTCATCATTGACTTCATAGTATCTCAACACTGGCTTTCTGACGTCTAGTTGTTTGATTTTAGTCAGCATTACTTCATGTTCCATGTCCCAGTGTCACGTTCTTGGCCATGATTTGTTGTAATGGTTCGTACTCTGCCAAGAATTAGGAAAATATTTGACATATCTAACGAATCATTATATATGCTATAATGTTGATTGAAGCATTGCTGCTGCAGGTCTCATCTTAGACAATCTGAGAGAAGACATTTGTTCTCAGTACATGAGAGCTCAATACATGCTCTCAGGCCTATGTTCTTGACTCTGGGCATGTTTAATGTTCAATTTTTCTTGTTCAGCTTGAGGTTCATCTGACAAGCTCTGTCGAGTCATTATACTTGGTTGTGATTGTGGTAAGCAATGGCTTCTTCCATTATTTCTGATTATTTATATATGAGAAAATCATGCAGGAGAGCTTCCATTCTGGGAAGCCCACTATTTCATGCTGTCTGTGTTGATATTCTTCTGGAGCAATGGAAATGCATGTTCAACGATCTGTATCTCCTGAGGGTATTCAGAATGTGATTAGCAAGTTGCAGCTTTCATGCAGTTTCAGTTACCAGCAAGCACTGTTTGTTCCGAGGTAAAGATTTTTTAATTTGTAAGTTGTGGCCAAATTCTTTTGATTGCTGGCAAGAGGTAGTGAGATCTCTTCACGGCTTTATTTAGATCCTTTGGGTTGTTGCATACTCTCTGCTTTCCAGGTTGTTTCGCTGCTAAAATGCTGTTAATCCCTTCCAGAGGAGTTGTCACTTTCCTAATAACGCCATTCTTTTCCAACTCTTAAAACTTGACTTTCAAGCTGGCGTTCAGCACAGCTGGAACAATCTCTGGCAGATGCTGACTGGGTCTTGCATTTTCATCTACTTTAAGATGATATTCTCCTGAAAGATATCCTAACCCTGTAAACATATTGTTTCACTCCCTTGAGATGAATTCTGTGGTCAGTAAGTTAGTCTGCTGTGAAACATTGCAAATCTCTTTTGATGCACTGAGAGGTGACCAGTCCAAACTATAGACTCATTGTGACTGAGTGGCATTTGCTTGTTTCTATGATCTGGAACTCCATAAGCTTATTTATCTTGTTGTAATAGGTTCACAAAATAATCTACCCTCTTGGTGAAAATATGGTGCTATCATAAAGTCTTAACCTCACTTTGCAGAGGTTCAATATTGGATCTCAGTGCCATGCCACTTCAGACGCCCTTATTGCATGATGCACCAAGGTCTACCTGATTCTTTCTCTTCACTTAATGTCATACTCTCCTGTTATCTTCATTCCAACAGCAACTGACCAGGCCTCACGTACTGATTTGACAGAATCAAACTGTTCTATAGCAACGAGAGCTTCATGTGATTCTTCAGCTGACATCTCTCCAGTCAACCTCTGTATTGTATTTTCTGCTTCCTTATAGCCAAATATTTGTGAGCAGAATGATTTAACTTCTTGCAGTGAGAACACTAGATTCCTCACCCTGGACATACCTGAGTCGTAAAGTCATCAAGATCTAACAGCACAGAAAAAAGATCCTTCAGCCCATCGAGTCTACATTGATCAAAAACAACCATCTAACTATTCTCATCTCATTTTCGGCATTTGGCCATTCACCTTTCATATTTTGGCAGAGCAAGTGCACATCACAATATTTCTTCAATGTTTTGAGGGTGTCTGCATCTCCCACCCCGACAGGCAGTGAGATCCAGATTCCCACCACCCTCTGGATGAAACACCTTTCCTCACATCCCCTCTAAACCATTTTGCCTTTACCTGAAATCGATATCCCCTTGTCATTGATCTCTCCACCAAGTGAATTTATATCATCTACCTGATTTATGCCCCTCATAATTTTGTACATCTCAATCATACCTGCCATCAGTCTCCTCTGCTCTGCTCTGTGGAAAACAGACCCTGTCTATCCAATCTCTCTTCATAACTCCAGCCTAGGTGACATCCTGGTAAATCTCCTCTACTCTCTCTCCAGTGTAATCACATCCCTCCCATAATATGCATTTCAGAACGGCACACAATACTCTTGTTGTAGCCAATGTTTTATAGTCAGTTCCAGCATAACCTTCCTGCTCTTAAACTCTATACCTTGGTTAATACACGTAAGTATCCCAGTTGTCTTCTCAACCACCGTATCGACTTTCTTCTCTTTGCATGGTGTCTTCCACAGTATTTATATTCTCCCCTTTGTCCATTGTTGTTTTGCCCTTAGTGGCTGGAGTATCTGTCAGCACAATGCAAGATTTAGTCTGATTTGCTGTGAATATGCTCAAGCTGTTGATTACAACTTCAGCATTTCTACATTTGTCAATTACTTCACGGTGGCACAGTGGTTAGCACTGCTGCCTCACAGCGCCAGAGACCCGGGTTCAATTCCCGCCTCAGGCGACTGACTGTGTGGAGTTTGCACGTTCTCCCCGTGTCTGCGTGGGTTTCCTCCGGGTGCTCCGGTTTCCTCCCACAGCCCAAAGATGTGCAGGTCAGGTGAATTGGCCATGCTAAATTGCCCGTAGTGTTGGGTAAATGTAGGGGTATGGGTGGGTTGCGCTTCGGCGGGTCGGTGTGGACTTGTTGGGCCGAAGGGCCTGTTTCCACACTGTAATGTAATCTAATCTAATCTAATCCGCTGAATGTAAGTTTCTATACTGTCAGTAGGCATGCTTTCACTGCAGAATTTCTTATGTCGAACCCAATCCTGTCTTAGATCATCCTTCAACTGCACAAATTCGTAGAATTTGGCATTTAAGGTCACTTACATAATGTTTAATCAATGGACTTTTTTTCGCTTTGGCCCGATGCTGAATATGTCCTATTTATACATAACATTTACTTGGGAGTCAATGTCTGCTTTCACAGCTTTTACACTATCTGCCATGTGGTTTCTTTTCTGCTCTCCAGAGAGAATGACGGGAATAAACTTTGAAAAGCCTTTTCTCAGCAGAGATAAAAGTAAAGCAACTTGTAACTATTCAGGTTTGCTCAACAAATATATGACTATTTCATAATTCTGCCACTGGACATGGAACCATTCCAGTCTCACTTCACATCTAATGCTAGTTGAATAAGTACTGACAGCAAAAATAATTGCAACCATTTTCTTATGACTAATATTTTAACTATAGCTCATTTCTTTCTTCTGCAGTTTTTATTCAGTGGCAGTTCACACCTCTGCAAATGCCTGTGTCTTTCTGTGCTTTTTTTGCAGCTTTGTATCACCCAGCTCAGTATCACCTTGACACCATGTTTTGTATGTAAAACGCCGCACTCTTTTCACTGAGGTCTTTATTGTGGTGAATGTAACAAACCTACGTGTGTCTCCATTTCAGGGAATAAACTGTCCACTGCCATCCACTCCAAAGCCACTGACTCCCATAACTACTCTTCACACCCACATCCTGTAAGGATTCTATCCTAGTCTCCCAGTTCAGATGATGCCACCTTCCAAAACAGTGTTGCTGACATGGCTTCCTTCTTCCATGATGGTGGTTTCCCTCCCACTGTGGTTGACAGGGCCCTCAAATACATCCGACCTATAACCCATGCTTTCACCCTTGTCCCTTCCCTTTACACACGTCAGTGTGATCAGGTCCCCCTTGTCCTTACGTTTCATCCCATCAGCCTCTGCACATAAAAGAATCATTCTCTGCCAATTTAGACAACTCCAGCAGAATGTCACCACAAAACATATCTTCCCCTTACTTCCCTTGTCTGTACTTCACAGGGATCATTCCCTCTGGGACATCCTAGTCCATCCCTCGATGAGCAGCAGCACCACCCCTCTTCAACTCCTCCCTGCTTACTACCAAGGGCCTAGATAAAGCAGCATTTCACCCATATCTCCTCCAATCTGATCTATTGCATTCGCTGCACCCAATGTGGCCTACTCTACACTGGATAAACCAAACATTGATATTTACAGAATACCTCTCTGCACTATGCACAAGCAGGAGCCTGACCTTCCAGAGCCGGTGATTTTAACACAGCATCCTGCTCGCATGCCCATTATCTGTCCTCAGCATGCTGCAATGCTCCAGCAAATCACAGTGTAAATTGGAGGAACATCTCATCTTCAGACTAGGCACTTTACAACCTTCTGGATTTAACAGTGAATTCAACACCTTCAGATTGCAAACTCACACCTATTCCTTCTCTTTCTTTTAACTTTTTTTGTTACATACTTTGCCATTATGTCCTCCCTTCCCTCCCCCCACTCTAGTGGACTATCTGCTCTTTCTAGTCTGGCAGTTAGACACACCATTGTCCTGCCATTCTCACATTCTAATCACTTAATCTAAATGATCAGCACCCTTTCTCCCCAGTACTCCAACCCACCCCATTCAAAAATGCTGCCTCCTCCACACTTAACATCAGCTCAAGACGTTAGCTTGTACTTCAACTTCATAAATCCTGCCTGACCTGCTGTAATTTCTGGCACTTATTGGCTTTGTGTCTCTATGTACAGTGTGTGCGTCTCATGGTAGTGGTCACATGACTACAGCAAATTAGGGAACAAAGCACTGAGCAGCTGCATAATCTCATTCACAATGAAACATTACCCAGGCAGAGCCATGTTTCCTGCAGAAGTTATCTGTGACGCTTGACGTAAAACCCCTGTCTGAGCTGTCAACATGCTTTGGCAGCTGCTACTGGGTCCCTATTTAATTTGCTAAGGGTCTCTGTTCCATAAAGTTGATCAAAATCCTCCTGGTAGTGACACTAACTTGACTTGGACACCAGCAAAGTTTTTGAAGGACTGCACTCTTTTTTACAGATTCTTACTTGACTGCAGTCATGGCTAACCTCAAGGTGAGCATTATGTTGGTGTGCAGTTACTGCAATGTTTAACTTAACCTTGTTCTTTCTTTCTACTCTGTTCTTAAGATCCTGTACCTAGGTGCTTGTACGTAAGATGATGTACACTGCACATTGTACACTGCACTCCTATACATGAGCGCTTGTAGCATTAAAAATCAAATGTCCTTCAGCACAACTCAGAATTCAGGGCTTAGTTTTAAACTGCTACTGATACAGTGGTTAGCACTGCTGCCTCACAGTGCCAGAGACCTGGGTTCAATTCCCACCTCAGGCACCTGTCTGTGTGGAGTTTGCACATTCTCCCCGTGCCTGCGTGGGTTTCCTCCGGGTGCTCCGGTTTCCTCCCACAATCTGAAAATGTGCAGGTTAGGTGAGTTGGCCTGGCTAAATTGCCTGTTGAGTTAGTTGAAGGGGTAAATGTAGGGGAATGGGTCTGGGTGGGTTGCTCTTCGGAGGGTCGATGTGGACTTGTTGGGCCGAAGGACCCGTTTCCCCACACTAAATAATCTAATCTACTTGTATATGATTGACTTCAATCCAAATAGCTAGCAAACATGACAAGTGTCATGTCAGGCTTTGTGTATGCATGAAAAGGCAAAGTACCACCAGCCTATATGTTCTAAATGATGTGCCAATGTACTGAAGGTTAAGGCAAGGCTGAGATGCTATAAGCACTCAAGTAGGCACAAATGACCGAGCACTAAGAAAGCTAGCTGTGCTCTGTTCCAATTCACACAATGGATGTGGAACGAGTTTGAGCAGCATCATTACATTGTAAAGTGTTGGTAAGCTCCAAAGTGTAGTGTCTATGGTGGTGATCTGGATTATCAATAAGTCAGAGATGTGCTACAATGACACAATGGGGCTTGTGCTGGTCCAATGCCAGCTTCCATGGACAAGAGGTGCATGTTATCACTGCCCATGAACCATCCTCTGAGCTGTTGGGGAGTGATGGTCAAAACGTAGACCCAGGAAAGACAATGGAAGTTTCCTGCCACCTGGGAAAATTTCAACCTTCATAAAAATGAGGTCTAATTAGGTCACAGTGAGATGTTATTACATGCAAATTGCCCTTCACAACTCATTAACAGGGAGTATGCCTACCTTACCCCAGCCCCACCTCCGCTTTCCTATTTATCTCTCAGCCCCCTATTCCCCTCCACATTCCTGATGAAGGGCTTGTGCCTGAAATGTTGACTCCCTTGCTCCTCAGATGCTGCCTGACCTGTGCTTTTCCAGTGTCACACTTTTCGACTCCTACTCACTAGCATAGTTCATTTCTGGTCATTGAAAGCTTCCATACAAAATCAGACCTTTTCTTTTCAAGACCAAGGGAGTAATATTTTTATTCTCATGGTATTTTCCCCATTGTCTCTCAGTTAATGGGAAAATACAACTTTTTGAGTATGAATTTGTTGTGTTTTGATTTTTGGAAATTTGGGAGCCGTTAGCAAAAAATACTTTCCCTTTAACAAGGCAGTCTTGAATGGTAACCTATTGATTGATTGATGTGGCCATAGTATACCTATGCAACTTAATTTTTGTTCTATGGAAAAAATCATCACCCTGTTGGTATTAATACTGTTGAAATTACAAACTCAGATTGTACATCATTCGACTTTAATAAGCCTCAGAGTTGCAGTTTAATAATGCTTCCTCAGCTGATATGTTCATTTAGAAGGATAGTCTCTCTACAGTGTTCTTTAATTTGGCAGTTATTATTGCTGCATCAAAAAATCAATACTGTACCACACAGTAAAAGCTATGAAATGTGTGCACACATTTAGAATAATCCAATGTTAACATCAGCTCATCATAAACAGCAGACTGTTGGTGGTTAATGCAGGTATTTGTCATTAAAAATTGCAAGCAACTGGCTTCTCAAAATTCTCGTTTGTCAAATGCATTTGTACTTCGTTTACTGCTGGCTTGCAGTCGTCATGTAACATCTACCTCTGGTGTAAGTGCCTTTTTGTGTAGACTGTGGGAACCATTAAACATACATCACTTATAACAACTCTGCCCCTTGCTGACAATAAGTTTAATAGCTGTTTAATTACTCTGGTGGTTAGTGTGAATGAGAACTCAGAACTAGCACTAAGTATATCATTTCATCAACAGCTTTCAATCTCCATACTGCAGGCAGCAACATATTTTACAATGGATGCTAAGAATCTCAGAGAAAAAATCAATTCCAATATATTGACATATTCTGAAAAAAACCTTTGAAACATGTCTACATAATCCTGAAATAACTTTCTAAGTAAACAAGTTACACAATATTAAAAACTTGTTGGAAAAGAATATAGAAAATTGATAAAAGTTCAGTGAAAAATAAACCACGATTAAGGTCAACCAAAGAGCATGGAGTATACAATCCTTTGTTACTTGTTTGCTTTCCCATGATTCACTGCTTACAAGTTATTTATCTGATTTACACCAACTGTATCAGGTTACTGACAATACTTCATTTTTTTTAAAGTCATAAAACCAACAGAACCTTTTGAGACCTATTATTCATATCTGAGAAAGTATGAAGTGAGATAAATAAAACTGACATGACAACAAACATACAAGCCTGTCAGACCAATTAATGTTTAACAATGGCTCACAAGATACATCCTCACACAATATAAGTAGTCATAAACCAGTAATTAGAATTTATTCACTGTTACAACTGATAGAATCATTTTCAGGAAGAGGCTGTGGTATGATTGTTTGCTGGCAAGGTAACTCAAAAACTAACAGATTATTTACTTTTTAAAGAAAATCTCTCTTCCTGCTTTCTTTGCTTCATTTTTCTCAGAACACACATGGAAATATTTTGAATATCACATGGTTTTTGGCACTATGCTAAATCACAGATAAAACAAAGTACATTGATCATTTTGAAACTCATTACCAACAATTGAACAAAATAATTTTGAAATTGAATAAATTAGAAAAAGACTGATTTATTGACTGGAATAAATTACTCAAATTTGTTGGTGAATACCGAGAAGTTATAGAGTAAATTATTTAATTGAATAGAAATTTGCTTTTTCTGTGTTTAAATTTAATTTTTGATTGATATGTTTTAATTCATGCTTGTGATGTAGCTATTATATTTAAAAATGTATAGAAAAATGAGGTGACCTACAGATAAACAGTAATTGAACTGAATGATCAGGGAGGGATTGGTTCAAACAACTAAATGTTCAATATCTGATTCTATGATATAGAAACATGTGGTATAAAGATTTTTAAAAATCAGAACATTGATTTGGAATATAGTTACTTTAATCACCATGTCAAATCAAAATAAACGGATGGAATAATTCAGTAAACATGTTTTAAAATCAATTATATTTCAATGAATTTGTAGTGAATCTCTGAAATTATTACTTTAAAGAATATTGAGTCAAACTTTCACAGTGCCGAATTTTCCCATTTTCTGGAAAAACGTAGTTTATCCAAGTGAGATTTAGGGTGCTGGGTTTGCCATGGCCCATGCTGAATTTTCTGACACAATCTTCCACTCTTCATATCTTTTATTGTACAATTGACTGGTAACAATGTTTATAAAAGTAATAGCTGTGTCACAATTATAAATGAAAAGGTATCTATCACAAACTGAAATTTCAAAAGATGATGATCCAACTGACTTCTTCTGCACTTATCCCATGAAATCCTCTGGCAGGAGATGTAGAAGTGTGTGCCACTGCCAGGACTTTGCATCATTGTGCTGCTGCTTCCATGTTTAAACTGCAGCTCATTAGCACCCTGGGCATTGCAACCGGTGCTCAGCATCAATGGCGAGAGGGATTCCAAACACATTCCAGCTGCCCCTGCTTCTCAGGGAGACAGGGTGATGCCAATTGGCACCTACAGGGAGAAAGATCTACATGCTAACCCCTCCTCTTTCATCTGATCCCCTTCCCCAATATGGATGTTTCTTCTCAGGATATTCCTGAGGTATCCAGCCCCTCCATCTCCCCCTAGCTTGTGATCTAGTCTCCTGAATATAGAAAGCAGACTATAAGCAATGAATAAATGCCGTGCATTAAATGCACTGTAAGGAAAATTCTTGCAAAATGGTGTGTGACAAACTATCACAGAATCAAGCAAGTCAAGGAGATTCCAATGTCTCTAGTTTGTACAGGGTAAGCTGATTTATAATGAAGTAGTGCACTATATCTACAGGAGGATCAATTTAGGGAATATAAATTAACTAGAACTTCAACTTGAAGCCTACAAATGGCCACTTTAAGGGCAATGAGCCTGTATCTTACCAGGATGATCTCAGTGGGATTGGACCCTCTAGGCCCAATTACCCCTGGAGTATGACAAGCCAAGTCTCCCAAGCCAACAGCATCAACCACAGAACAGGCTGCATCCGGCCCAGCTACACACATCAGGAATACACTTAAACATATTGGGGAGAGATGGAAGAAATAAAAACACTGATAATGGTGGCACAAATGACACATTATTGCACAGTTCCTTGCAATTTTATAAATATATGTTTGAGCAGCCTCTTTTGATATTGCAAGGATGGAAGGCATTGTAATGGCCACACGTTGCTCACTTCTCACATGCAATTAACATCTTGATTGCAAATAGCGTCAGATATCAGATATCACTGAGCCATGACATTGAGGACTTCAGCCTAGGCATTACGCTTTATTGTGGGCAACACTCAGGCTGAAAGTATTATGAAAAGATTGCAGTAGACCATAGGACATTCCCCACCTCCTACTTTTCAATGCCAGTTATGAAGGGCACAATGTGCCCCAATGATTCAGTGCACCTTTTCTGGATTATAATGCAAATGCCCCATTGGATCTGTCCAGGTATTGAAACCTCATTTTAAGAAGGAGCGCTGTATCACTGTTTTATTTTGAATTGTGCCCTTTCATTATAATCATTCCTTCAGTGAATCATTTCCAATGAACCCCTTTCCTAGTCTTGAGCTTCCCACTTTTTCTAGGAGACCATGGAATGGCCCCTGATACTAATTATTAATGCCCAAACTCCCAAGGATTGACCCTTTCCTACCTCCCATACTGACTGGGAGGATAGCCCCACTGAAAAGGGCCCAGTTGTCAGACTGATGTCTGAAAGGTCGATTACTAATCCCTGAACTGGTTGCCCTTGACCTGTAGGATTGTCTATGGCCCATGTCTTAGACTGTAAGGATTTGAATTACCAGACTCTGGTAGGAACTAGTGTCTGATTGACCAAATCCCCAGACTGAAAATTAGACAAACTGCTTGATTGACTGTGGAGGAACCCTCTGACTGATTATATTCCGCCTTGATACAATGAAGGACAGGTCCACTTCAACTTTCAGACAGTGTCATTTATATGAAATGCACACAGTGTGTTTGCCAGTTAAGCTGGTGGCATATGCTATAGGTGTGACATTAATCTAGCACCGTGCCATACAGCAACTGTTCACCCACTTCACTATCCAGTGTTCTCAAAGTGAATGCGCACTGAGAGGTGAAGATAAGAGATGCATTCTGTGAAGATGTATGAAATGCATGTGTTATCTCTGTGAGCAAAGCGTGGCAGAAGCATGCAAGTCATTAGTGTCTGAGCTCCAAAGTGAAAAGCTGAAGGGCTGAAATGGTGTGTGAGTTGTCTGAAAGCAGCTGAGGTGAAATGGCGAGGCTGGAGATTTGGCAATGCCCACTTACGTGAAGGTGGATGGTGTCTATGGATGGTGTCAGGGATATTGTGTTGAAGGTGGACCTCAGTTGGAGACTCAGAGAAGCAAGAGGAAAGCTGCTCCTGCCAGATAGCCACTCTGACTTTCACATCGGGGATTGGTCTGTTTCCTTGGGGAAAAAGAACGGAATTGGAATGGCATAGGAATGAGGCAAGTTGAGCTAATAGTAAGATGCAATTGCATGTCATTGGAGCAATTGTCATTCAATGGCAAGGTTCTGAACTCATCGTTTAACGCTTACTTGGAAACTCAGGAATGTTTTATCTTGGCATCGCGAATAGGATTTTTAAAAATGTTTCCGGTATTTTCCAACTTTCTCAACATTGCATGTTACTCAAGGGCATGGAAGATTCTGCCCAGAAGGAGTCACTTAAAAGAGTAATGACCTCAATTCCAGGATTCCTGCATTCTCACTCAGTTCAGTCGCTGGCTCCAATGCAGGCTATCTCCCAGCCAGTCCCACCACCCTCTCACACCCACACCCACACCCATTGAAACTTCCATGGAATCAGCTCAGGTTCTTCCTGATGCTGTTCATGGATCTCAATGAAGCAGAAGTAGGCCATTCAGCCCAAGAAGTCTCCTGTGCCATGCAATGCGATCATTTGAGATTTTGTCATTCTCAACTTCGTGGGCGGCATGGTGGCACAGTGGTTAGCACTGCTGCCTCACACCGCCAGAGACCCGGGTTCAATTCCCGCCTCAGGCGACTCTCTGTGTGGAGTTTGTAACATTCTCCCCGTGTCTGTGTGGGTTTCTTCCGGGTGCTCCGGTTTCCTCCCACAATCCAAAAATGTGAAGGTTAGGTGAATTGGCCATGCTGAATTGACCGTAGTGTTAGGTGAAGGGGTAAATGTAGGAGAATGGGTCTGGGTGGGTTACGCTTCAGCGGATCGGTGTGGACTTGTTGGGCCGAAGGGCCTGTTTCCACACTGTAAGTAATCTAATCTAAAAAAAACTTCACTTTCCTGTCTTATCCCATAACCATTGATTCCCTTACTGCTTAAAAATCTGACTAGCTTAGCCTTGAATATACTCAATACTGAAACCTCAGCAGCTGTCTCAGTAAAGAATTCCACAGATTCACTTCCTGCTAAGAACAGAAATGCTTCCTTATCTCTGTCTTTAAGTAAGGACCCATTATTCTGTGATTATGCCCTCTGGTCCTAAAGTCTCCTACAAAGGGAAACAGGAGAAAGTGAGGTCTGCGGATGCTGGAGATCAGAGCTGAAAAATGTGTTGCTGGAAAAGCGCAGCAGGTCAGGTAGCATCCAAGGAGCAGGAGAATCGACGTTTCAGGCATAAGCCTTCCTGAAGAAGGGCCTATGCCCAAAACGTCGATTCTCCTGCTCGTTGGATGCTGCCTAACCTGCTGCGCTTTTCCAGCAACACATTTTTCAGCTCTACAAAGGGAAACAGCCTCTCTGCATTTACCCTGTCAAGCCCCCTTGGAATCTTATTTGTTTCGAAAAGGTATCCTCTTATTTTTCTAAAATCTAATGAGTACAAGCCAAACTACTCAACCTCTCATCATAAGACAGTCCACCCTACCTGGAATCAACTGGGCAAATCTTTTCTGGAGTACCTCCAATTCCAATCTATCTTTGTTTAGAGACAGGAGTCAACACTGTTCATAGCATTCTCGGTGTGACCTGACTTGGCCCTTGTTTAGTTTCTGTAAGAGTTCCCTATTTTTATACTCCATTCCCTTTGAAATAAAAGTGAACAGTCCATTTGCCTTACCCATTACCTACCTGACAAATCTCTTTGTGGTGCAGCTTTCTGCTGTCTTTCCACACTTGTATAATATTCAGCTCTTCAATTCTTCCAACCAAAATGCATAATTTCATATTTTCCCTCTTTTTTTGCCATCGGCCAAGTTATGGATTACTTACTTAACCTGTCTGTATTCCTCTGTAGACTTTTGTGCCATCTTCACTTCTTGCCTTCCCACCTACTTTCTGTCACCCACAAATCCAGCGATTATATATTTACTTGCTTCATTCAAGTCACTGTGGCCCCAGTGCTGGTCCCTGTGGCATTCCATTACCTACGGGTTGCTATCTTAAAAATGCCTCTTTTCCTTTATCCCAACTCTCTCTCTTCTATTAGTTAGCCAATCCTCCATCCATGCTAATATACTACACCCAATACCATGGTATCTTATCTTTTTTAGTTACCTTATCTGTGGTACTTTATTAAGTATCTTCGAGAAATCCAGGCATAATACATCTAGTGCTTTCCCTTTAGCTATTTTGCCTATTACTTCATCAATTAACTCTCAAAAAAAAAAGGTCAGGCATGATTTCGCTTTCATAAAGCCATTTTGATTCACATACTGAAGATTTAGGAACCTTTTTTAAAGGTGAGGTCAAGAGATATTACTTCTGCTATTATGTCCATTCCTATGTCAACTGCTGGCACCCCAGGCACACCTATGGCCATTCTATGCAAACTGTGTAAAAGGGATGGGGGAATTGCATTACTGGTAAAGGAATATCTCACGGCTGTACTGAGGGATGACACATCAGAAACCTCATGCAGCAAGGCAATATGGACAGTATTCAAGAGAAGGAAAGGTGAAATCACAGTACTGGGGGTACACTACAAGCCTCCCAACAGCCAGCGGGAGATGGAAGAGAGAATATGTAGATAGATTTTGGAAAGATGTCATGAAATTCGAAAGGGTTCAGAAAGGATTTACAAGGATGTTGCCAGGGTTGGAGAGTTTCAGTTATAAGGAGAGGCTGAACATGCTGAGGATCGGAGGCTAAGGGGTGATCTTACAGAGGTTTATAAAATCATAAGGGGCATAGATAGGGTAAATAGACAAGGCCTTTTCCCTGGGGTTGTGGAGTCCAAAACTAGAGGGCATAGGTTTAGGGTGAGAGGGGAAAGATTTAAAAGGACATAGGGGAGAAATTTTTCACACAGAGGCTGGTGCTTGTGTGAATGAGTTGCAGAGGAAGTGATGGAGGCTGGTACAATTACAGCATTTCAAAGGCCTCTTTGGATGGGTATATGAATATAGAGGGATATGGGCCAAATGCTGGTAAATGGGGCTAGACTTATTTAGGATATCTAGTTGGCATGAAGGAGTTGGACCGAAGGATCTATTTCCATGCTGTACATCTTTATGACTCTATGTAAAAACAGCAGGGTTGTTATGGTGCTTGATTTTAACTTCCACCATATTAACTGAGACTCAGTTTGTGCTAGGGGCTTGGATGGGGCAGAATTTGTAAGGACCATTCAGGAAGATTTCTTGACACAGTATGTAAACAGTCCAATAAGAGAAAGGGTTACACTGGACCTGGTTTTGGGAAATGAGTCCAGCTAGAGTGAAGTTTCAGTGGGGGAGCATTTTGGGAGCGACTGTAATACCATGAGTTTTAAGAAACTCTTGGATAGGGGTAACAGCAGTCCTCGATTGAAGGTCTTAAAGTGTATTGTAATACTACAATACAGTGTATTAGGCATCAATTGGAGAGTGTTAATTGGAGGCAGCTAGTTGAGTGTAAACCCACATCAAACTTGTGAGAGTATTTTAAATAGAAGTTCAGGGATGGCATGTTCCTGCGAGAATGAATGATAGGTATGACAAGTTACGTGAACCTTGGATGAACAAAGGATGTTATGACCTTGGGCAAAAAGAAAAAGGAGGCATACATAAGGTATAGGAGAATAGGGACTGATGAAGCTCTTTAAGTATGTAAGAAACTTAGGAAAGAACTTAAACAGGCAATGAGAAGGGCTAAAAAGGTCCATGAGAAGTCATTAGCAAATAGGATTAAGAAGAATCTGCTAGGAGAAAGTGAGGTCTGCAGATGCTGGAGATCAGAGCTGAAAATGTGTTGCTGGAAAAGCAGCAGGTCAGGCAGCATCCAAGGAACAGGAGAATCGACATTTCTGGCATGAGCTCTTCTTCAGGAATCCTGCCTTCATGAGCTCTGCCGTGTTTTCACCATCCTCTCAGTACTACCCCTCTCTGAGGATGAAAGATCAGTCCTCGGCAGAGGCCTCACCTTCATTCCCCTACGCTCTCGGATTAACGAGTTCAACACGCGGCGAGACATCGAACAATTCTTCCGCCGCCTTCGCCTCCGTGCCTACTTCTTCAACCAGGATTCTCGCCCACCCTCTGACAACCCCTTCTCCCGCCTCCAACACACCCCATCCACCTGGACACCCCGGGCTGGCCTCTTGCCTGCCCTCGATCTCTTCACAGCCAACTGCCGCCACAACATTAACTGCCTCAACCTCTCCACGCCTCTCACCCACTCCAACCTCTCATCCTCGGAACGTGCAGCCCTCCACTCCCTCCGTTCCAACCCCAACCTCACTATCAAACTGGCAGACAAGGGAGGCGCGGTAGTAGTTTGGCGCACCCGACCTTTACACACTGAGGCTAAACGCCAGCTCATGGACACCTCCTCCTACTGCCCCCTTGACCATAACCCCACCTCCCACCACCAAACCATTCCTGAAGAAGGGCTCATGCCTGAAATGTTGATTCTCCTGCTCCTTAGTTGCTGCCTGAGCTGCTGCGCTTTTCCAGCAACACATTTTCAGCTCAGGATTAAGAAGAATCCCAAGGCTTCTTGTTCATGTATAAAAAGTAAGAGAGTAGCCAGGGAAAGGATTGGCTCACTCAAGGACAAAGGAGAGTATCTATGTGTGGAGCCAGAAGACCTAGGTAAGGTCCTAAACAAATACTTTGTGTTGGTATTCACCAAAGAGAAGGAATTGGAGGAGGATAATCTCAGGGAAGGGAATATTGAATTTCTAAGTCAAGTTGTTATTAAAAAGGAAGATGTGTTGTGCATCTTAAAAAGTATTAAGGTGGACAATTCCCAGGTCCTGATGGGATCTATCCCAGAATATTGAGGGTGGCAAGACTACAGATTGCTGGAGCATTCACAGACATTTTTGTATCCTTTTTGGCCATAGGTGATGTCCCAAAGGACTGGCGAATAGCTAATGTCCCATTGTTTAAGAGGGGTAGCAGGGATAATCCAGGAATTTACAAGCCTGTGAGCCTCATGTCAATGTTACAGATATTATTGGAAAAGATTCTCAGGGACAAGATCTATACACTTTAGAAGGAAATGGACTTATTAGTGATAGATAACATGGTTTCATGTGGAGGAAGTCATGCCTCACTAGATCAAGTTTTTTGAGGAGGTAACGAAGATGATTGATAAGGGAAAAACTGTTGATGTTGTCTACATGGACAAGGTCCCACATGGCAGACTGGTACACAAAAGGTGCAGTCACATGGTATCGGGGTGAGCTGGTAAGATGGATACAGAACTGGCTTAGTCATAGGAGACAGAGGGTAACGGTGTTTTCAGAATGGAGGGTTGAGACTAGTGGTGTTTCACAGAGATCAGTGCTAGGACCTCTGCTGGAGGAAAACCTAACTGATCTAATTAGTAAGTTTGTGGACGATAGTTAGGCCATACTTGGAATATTGCCGATTGTTCTGGGCACCACACTACGTGAAGAATGTGGATTCTTTGGAGAGGAGACAGAACTGTAGGTAATCTAATCTAATCTAAAAAAAAGTTTTATTTAGATATTGCCTGGTATGGAAGATTTTAGCTATGAAGGAAGGTTGTACAGACTGGGTTTGGTTTCATTGGAACCTAGAAAGTTGAGGGACGACCTGATAGAAATTTATAAGATTGTCACTGTCATACTTTGCACGCCAACAATTGTGATCATTGGAGTGCAAAGTATGAGGCTTTTTTCAAAGGTGGAGGGGTCAGTTACAAGGGAACACAGGTTCAAAGTGCAAAGGGGGGGAATTTAAAAGAGATGTACAAGGAGGTTTTTCACACAAAGAGTGGTCAGTGCCTGGGACACACTGTAGGGGAGGTGATGGAAGCAAACACTATGGTAGCATTCAAGAAGCACCTGGACAAACACATAAATAAGAAGGGATCCTGTAATTGGAGACAGCTTTAGTATGGAAGGGCAGAATGTGTCAGCGCAGGTCCTGTTCCGATTTTGTAGTGTTCTTCATTCTTTATTCTTCAAACCCTTGACATTTCTGTATCCAACATTTCAATATACTGAGATGAAGAGAAATTTCTTCACCTAGGGAACAGTGAGCCTGTGGAATTCTCTTTCGTACAAAGCAGTTGAAGCCAAAACAGTGAATGTTTTGAAGAAGAAGGTAGATATTCGGGTCAAGGGATCCAAGGATATGGGGCTAAAAAAGGGAACAGGGTACAAACTTGGATGATCATAATGAATGGTGAAGCAGGCTTGAAGGGCTGCATGGCCTATTCTTGCTCCTATTTTCTAGGTTTCTGTACACTATCATCAGAAAAATTACATTGCAGTAGTTGCATTTGCAGATTCATAAAAGAGAATTATTGTAAAAAAATGAGTGTTCCTATAATCTTATAGGAAACAAACAGACCATTAAAATATAAAAAGCAGAGGCTTTAAGCACTTGACATCTCTTAAGGTTTACAAATTAAGATTAAGATATTGACAAAAGAGATCATGAAAAGTAATTTATCATGACCTCATAGAGATGCCAAGCGAGGAAAGTCAACACTTCACTGCAGTTATATAAACAATCTCACTCACATAATCCTTTTCGTAGTATAGTTGGCTCTCAGCCATCAATGTTGAAGCAAATAATTGGGATGAAGTCCCAGGGAACTGAGGCAAGGCAGGCAGGCATTTTAACCATCTACTTCAGCAATTAAGCACGTTTTGTCCACATCTATTTTGCTTTTTTCTGATAGGGGACCCCAACTCTAACCCATACCTGCATCCCCGAGTGAAGATTGCATGTAAAGAAACACTTTATACTGAGACGCTTGCTCATTTTGTAAAATTCTTGTTTTGAGTTATATCTCTCAGGAACAAAAAAAAATCTAGCCCATTTGTCACTTGTTGGGGTGTTTTCACTTAGGTTCAGGTCTCAGGACTCTCTGCTCCTCAGGGCACAACTATACAATGGCTTTTTTTTTGCCTTGTATCATTGTCACAGTTACAAAAGGTTGCAGTTCATCATTAGTAGAAATTTTATCGGACTTCCTCCTGACTGAGATTTGAGTTTTTGCACTGGAAGTTTCCATCAGTGAACTATCAAAAAACATAGCACTCTCTGAGTCTGTGACCTAAGTGAACAAATCAAACAACAGTGTACTCCTTCGAGTCGTCAGGCTGAAAACTCAATAAGTGAGGTCCACAAAGTCTGAACCAGGAAGAGGAAATTTGGAAATTTAGTTTGGTGCCAAATCAGGTGCAGAAAATGAAATAAAGAGAGTGATGATAAAATGAATAAAGTGAAAGAGATAAAAAAGACAGAAAGACAATGCAAAAATAAATGTTTCTTCTAAACAAAATCCCAACAATAATTAAAATCTGCTCTGGGACTCCATATTTCTTCAACATATATTGTCATTACCAGTGAGATCGTCTGTTATAAATTAATACTTACAATAAAAGATTTAAAGTGTTTCTTTACATTTGGTATGGACAAGCCCTTATGTTTTGTCATGAGTTTACAGCGTATATCTGTCAGTTATGTACAGCATATGTACCACTGTATTTCAGTGCTGAGTTTTTTGAGACAGGTTGTGGAAGAATAGAGAATTAGAAACAGTACCTTCTTGATTTGTATCCAACTGCATGTGTGTGGTTGCTGAAAGGTGCGATCTGTTTTACAAAGTAATGACCATGAGCACAATTAGCCTCACAGTTATTTATATCACAAAATTCAGCCCAGCCTAAATGTCGACTAAATCTGGAGTCAAGCTCCAACCTGACGTGCAAACTGTTACTTCCTGGAGTGAGTCATTAACACTAAATTTGCATTGCACAAGGAAGCACTTAGTATCAATGCCGAAACTGCCTCATGCCAACAATATATTGATAGTGGTAAGGCACCCTATAATCATCATGTTGGTTACTACTGCAGTTTGAATGTTTTGTAATGTCTTATATTTTTATATACTTGCTTCCAGTTTAAAGAATATGTAAGTGTAAAAGATATTAACAACAGGTGGAAGTGTTGTTACATCAATCTCATCATTATGGATATTTGTTTACAGCCTCGTAGAGTATAAGACAAGGAACTGTACTAATGGTTATCTATCACTTTCAAATGTAACAGAGAATGAATTACCCTTGCCTATTCTTGATGTGTGTTCTTGTCACATAAGTATGCTTATGCCATTGATTGGTCTTTGTATAATAGTCTCTGTTCCACTGTCTTTTGCCAGTAGGTGAAGGTTAAGTATTAAAGCTCATGCTTTCACAGAGACTTGAAGAGTTCAGGCTTAATCTTTCCAGTAGATTGAGCTCTTTTCCAGCATTCACAATCAGGGCTGTGGACACAATGTTGATTGGATTAGTTCTGATTTCTTCCTGATCTTGAATCTAAATAAATGTTGTGCAATTGCATTTCCTTCTCACCACAACGTGTAATTTAATTTTTTATTCTACCCACACTGCATGTATACTATGGATATAATTGTGGAACTATTGCTTTGTGTCAGAAACGACATCAAATTTTTAAAAAACAGATTCCAATCAATACTCAATACAAAAATATGGTTCTGAATGTTAAATAAATGATACAATATAACAGAAGTTGTGATTATATCAAAGTGAATGCTAATGAATAATTTTATTCTTTAAGCAAAAGCAAGTAAGCATTTGCATCATTTTTTTTGTTTAAGCAGCACATTATTTAATGTAATGATTAAAATTGAAGGGGAAAGTTGATCGATATGCACGGTGGCTCAGTGGTTAGCACTGCTGCCTCACAGCACCAGAGTCCCAGGTTTGATTCCAGCCTCAGGCAAATGTCTGTGTGGAGTTTGCACATTCTCCCTGTATCTGTGTGGGTTTTCTCTGGGCGCTCTGGTTTCGTCCCACAGTCCAAAGATGGGCAGGTCAGGTGAATTGACCACGCTAAATTGTCCCTAGTTGTTAGGAACATTAGTCAGAGGGGGGTGGGTTACTCTTCGAAGGGTCAGTGTGGACTTGTTGGGCCAAAGGGCCTGTTTCCACACTGTAGGGAATCTAATTAAATGTACAGTGCTAAAATTATGCTAAAAATTAGAATTAATTATTCATTATTTACAGTACTGTTATGTTTCTGTCTGTGTCCATGCAAATGTATGTTTCTTTGAGTACTTGTGTCTCTCTCAAATGTTTTTCTCTCTACTCATGACTACCTGGCAGCTAAATCCTTACCTTAATCCCTCATTATTCATGGAGACATTTCATGTTCTAATAACATGGATTTTAGATTTTGCATAATATGCAACTGTCCCTAAAGTTAGCAATTGGAGGCTGTTCATTAATTTTCTCCTTTTCTAATCTGTTTGTCTTTCAATTTTTATTTGTATTTTTGTGTCTTTGTTTTATAGTGTGTATTTAAAAAATAGAATTATGAATGATTACATTGTTTTCAATCCAGCAAATGGAAATGCCAATTTCCATCTACCGACAGAATTGTCAATGTTGAAAGTTTCTCAAAGATTTTTATGGCAAAGAACTTAGGAAGGTATGACAACAAATGCAAATTTCTACATTTGCTGCATTTAGCGTCATTTGCTGCCTAAGTACAGTAATTTTGCTGAAAAATTCACAGTGGTAATAAAAGTAAATAAGTAATAAAAGTACTAGTTTCTTAGTTAATCTGTGTAATAAACATTTAAGTGAAACATGATTGAACAAACAGATTTATAACTCCATGAAAAGCATCTTATGTCTACTGCCATGATTCCAGCTCTTAGTAATACTGGACAAGTAGGGAGGCAATGATCAAATGATATTATCACCAGACTGTTAATACAGAGATCCAGGTAATATTCTGGGGACCTGGTTTTGAATCTTGCCATGACAGATGGTGGAATTTAAATACAATAAAAGTCTGGAATTAAGTGTCAATATTGAAATCATTGTCAATTGTCAAGGAAAAAGGATCCAGTTCAATGATGTCCTTTTGTGAAGGGAACAGCTTTATCTAGTCTGGCTTACATGAGACACCAGACCCACAGCAATATGGCTGACTCTTAACTGCCTTGTGGAAAATTAGGCAGGGTGAATAAACACTGGTCTAGCCAGCAACACCCTCATCCTGGGAATGGATAAAAAAAGTCTGCTCCCAGAGTGAAATTTAACTTCACAAATCCTAAGTTTTATTTTTGCAATTTGATTACTGTGGTAATTAATCATTGGACATATTCATATGACATTGCAATATTTTTGAGAAAATAGCATCAATGACTATTACAAAAAATTTTCTTTAAAATGCAGGGTAATTTGAAAATATCTTTTATTAAACAGCAAAAAGGATATTTCAATTCCTTTTCCTTACAATATTCTTTCTTGACACTCTACTCTGATGAATAATCACTCCGGTCTTAACTCTCTCATCTCGGACTTTTTTTTTCAGACTTTCTGCGCATTTTCCCACAGAGATACAAAAATGCAGGTGAACCCATTGATTTTCTCTTTGAACCCAAAGAGAAAGTCTGAGCTATGCCCAGCCCTTCTCCTTGAACTGCTAAAAAATTCAAAGACATCCATAAATTGGTAGAAGGCTGATATTCTTTTGTCCATTTAAATTTCTTGCCTTTCTCTAATAGACTTGGCAAAGAAGCCATTACAGTCTTGAACTTTAAAAGAAACTTTTTTTTTTGATAAAATTCACTCAAAGCAATATATTGCAGAGTTTTGTGTGTTGCCTCAGGCAGAGGAAACTCCAAGTTGACCTCAGTTTCACTTCTCGAGGTGCTGCTTATCATATTCACCTGGTGGAGCCCAAGTAAGCCATTTTTGCTGAGGAAAATTTACTTTTAGCCAGATTTATAATCTTATTAGTATTTTGGAACTGATCAAACAGTTCAGTAAAGAGTAAGTTGATCATTGAAACATTCAGGAATTGTTTTCATTTCAAACAGCATGACTTCACTTTGATGATAATCCATTGGTATTACAAAAGCTTCTATTTATTTGACTGTATCAGTCAATGGACCTTGACAATATCGTTTTAACAAGTCAATTTCAGTAATAAATCATGTTCGTCCAAGACAGTCTTCCATTTGTAAGCAATGGTGAATCCATTGGGAGAAAATTATGGGATCGAGAAAAGTTAGAATCTTGACATCGAGAAAATGCAGTCTGATTTTCCACTCAAGATTTAAATGGCAAGTCAAGAATCTCACCAGTGAGTAGTGAGTGGCCAAATCACATGCATTAGCATTTCACTAATACCTATTCTCACCTATTTAGACTAGATTCCCTACAGTGTGGAACCAGGCCCTTCGGAGTAACCAGTCCACATCAACCCTCCAAAGAGTAACCCCCCCAAACCCATTTCCTTGCCACTAATGTACCTGACACTATGGGCAATTTAGCATGACCAATTCACTTGACCTGCACGTCTTTGGACTGTGGGAGGAAACAAGAGCACCTGGAGGAAACCCACGCAGACACGGGGAGAATGTGCAAACTCCACACAGAGAGTTGCCCGAGTCATCGTTACTAGGTCAGTAATGGTATTGTTTGCTGATGATTGCACAATATTCCCCACCATTGACAAATCTTCAGATACTGAAGCACCCATGTCCACATCCAGCCGGAATCGAACCACTGCTAACCACTGAGCCACCATGCCGCCCAGATGCAGTTTGCTTTTCTCCCTGGTGGAGAAAGTGAGGACTGCAGCTGCTGGAGATCAGAGCTGAAAATGTGTTGCTGGAAAAGCGCAGCAGGTCAGGCAGCATCCAAGGAGCAGGAGAATTGACGATTCGGGCATGAGTCCTTCTTCATGCCCGAAACATCAATTCTCCTGCTCCTTGGATGCGCCTGACCTGCTGCGCTTTTCTCCCTGGTGGCAGAGATAAATGGAGAACAACTCCCAGCGTGAAAGTCAAAGTGGATACCTACATGCTCCCAGATTGCCACTTGCTCCATTGTGCTTTCACATTGGCCAGCAGTCCCCAGCATCTCAGAGGAGACTCTATGGGCAGTGAGCGCCTACAGCTCTCCATCCACAGGGTTTGGCATCAGACATGGCCCCTGGTCCAGGAACTCCCCACATACGTTTGGGACACCACGCATACCCTCGAGCTCCTCCAAGACTTTTGTTTCCCTATCCCCCAATGCCTCATCTTCACAATGGACATCCAGGCCCTATGCACCTCTATCTACCATGACCAGGCCCTCCAAGCACTCCGTTTCTTCCTCTTCCAACATCCTCACCATTAGCCTTCCACTGGCACTCTCATTTGTTTGGCTGAACTGGTCCTCACCCTCAATAATTTCTCCTTCGAATCCTCCCACTTCCTCCAGATGAAAGAGATAGCCACGGGTACCCTGCATGGACCGCAGCTATGTCTGTCTCTTTGTCAGTCACGTGGAACAATCTATCTTCCGCAGTTACACTAGCACCATTCCTCATCTTTTCCTCCACTACATTGATGACTCTATTGGCACCACCTCGTGCTCCCACAAGGAGGATGAACAGTTCATCAACTTCACCAACACATTCCACCCTGACCTCAAGTTCACCTGGACCATCTCAGACACTTCCCTCCCTTTCCTGGACCTCTCCATCTCCATCAACGGTGACAAACTTAACATAGACATCTTCAACAAACCCACCAACTCTCACAGTTACCTGGACTACACCTCCTCCCACCCTGCCTCCAGTAAAAATGCTTCCTTTATTCCCGATTCCTCCACCTCTGCTGCATCTGCTCCCAGGAAGACCAATTATACTGCAGAACATACCAGATGACCTCCTTCTTCAAAGACCACAAATTCCCCACCCACATGGTTGATGATGCCCTCCAGTGTATCTCATCCACTTCCAGCACCTTTGCCCTCAAACCCCATCCCTCCAACCACTACAAGGTCCTCACCTTCCACCCCACCACCCTCCGTATACATTGCATCATGAGCTGCCACTTCTGCCATCTACATACAGACCCCACCCACCAGAGATATATATTCCTTCCCCACCCCTATCTGCATTCCATAAAGACCATTCTGTCTGCAACTCTCTTGTCGGGTCCACACACCCCACCCTCCAGTCCCAACACCTTCCTCTGCCACCGCAGGAATTGCAAAACTTGCACCCATACCTCCTCCCTCACCTCCATCCAAGGCCCCAAAGGAGCCTTCCATTTTCATCAGAGTTTTCCCTGCATTTCCACATGTCATTACTGTATCCTTTGCTTCCGATGTGGTCTCCTGTACATTGGGGAAACAGGATGTATATTTGCAGAGAGCTTTAGAGAACATCTCCAGGACACCCGCACCAACCAACTCCAACACCTCGTGGCCAAATACTTCAACTCCCTCTCCCACTCCACCAAGGACATGCAGGTCCTGGGCATCCTCCATCACCTCACCCTTACCACTCGACGCCTGGAGGAAGAACACCTCATCTTCTGCTTCAGGATCCTTCAACTCCATGGCTTCAATGTGAATTTCACCAGTTTCCTCATTTCCCCTCCACCCACCTTATCCCAGATCCAACCTTCCAACTCGGCACCACCCTCATAACCTGTCCTACCTGTCCATCTTCCTTCCCACCTATCTGCTCCACCCTCCTATCTGACCAATCACCATTACCCCTACCTCCGTCTACCTATCGCACTTTCAGCTACCTTCCCCCCCCCAGCCTCAGGCCCCTCTCATTTATCTCTCCACTGCCTCGACTCACAAGCCTCATTCCTGATGAAGGACTCTGGCTTGAAATGTCGATTCTCCTGTGCCTCGGATGCTGCCTGACCTGCTGTGCTTTTCCAGCACCCCAGTCTCGAATCAGACGTGGACCAGCCTCACCACATCGTCTCTGACTCACTTAGAATAAGGTTCAATACTGCACTTTGAAGTCCACCACTACATTGCATCTTAAAATAAAACAAAGAACCGCAGATAGAAAGCATAGTAAATGTTTCAGGTCCAGTTATCCCTCTTCAAAACAGAAGAAAGAGGATCACTGGACTCCAAACATTACATCTCCTTTCTTTCCACAGAAGCTGTCAGACCTGAGTTTTTTCAGCAATTTCTGTTTTTGTTATTGACATTTCATTGTCATGCTGCTGCCAGGCCACTATACATTCAGGGACAGGCACCCATTTCAAGCCTTGGAGCAGATACATCTCAGGGCACTTTGCTTGTTTTCTTAGCTCTCACTCACATTACAACCCTAACTGTCCAGACAGCAGTTAAGAGTCAACCACATTGCTGTGGGTCTGGAGTCATATCTAGATCAGACCAAATAAATGCAGCAGATTTCTATCCCTTAAGGACAAATTAAAAAAAAACTTAATCCATTTCCTTTTGAATAAAATATTCCTCTTTAAATAATTGAGCTTTTAATATAATTGAACAAATCTGATTTGTGTGTGCTCCTAGCTGAAATACTTTGCATTATTCTAAAATATATCAACAGACACAGAAAAAGCAAAAATCAACTTTATTAATGAATGCACTGTAACTTTCAATTAGATATAAGCTGTTGTCTAATGATTTGGAAGAGCTGGTGTTGGACTGGGGTGGACAACGTTAAAAATCACACAATGCCAGGTTTTAGTCCAACAGGTTTATTTGGAAGCACTAGCTTTTGGAGCACTGCTCCTTCACAACCACCTGATGAAGGAGCATCGCTCCGAAAGCTAGTGCTTCCAAATAAACCTGTTGGACTATAACCTGGTGTTGTGTGATTTTTAACACTAATCTCTAATGCGTCGTTTCAACCTGAAACCTTAATCCATCCTTTTTTATTTTAACAGACGTTGATGGATCTATCATGTATTTCCAGCATTTTGTATTTTGATCTTAGATTTGCTCTTTTCTTTTGATCTAAAACATATTCTATAATTCTACTTGCGCTGAGTCTACTATCTATAGCGACATATATCATTGGTGCTGGGTTATGAGGCTATATTGTATTCCTTCAAAATAAATCAGATCTTTTTATGCTAACTTATTTACATATTCCATGAGTCAGCTTATGACCTTTCGAAGGCACAACGAAAGATGATGAAGCGAACTGGGAATAGGTGCCCTTTGCTCCCTAAGGAAAACAAAACATTGATTTACTTTAGTTGCTTTCAGTTCAGATTAAGTGTAAATCTTCTGTCAGATTTATTTCATAGTAATAGTATCCGCCTTGTGATCCGCCTTGACCACGACGGATTGAATGCTTCAGGGAGTTTGATGATGATTTCTACCAAAGTCTTTGCCTCACATCCTTACTAGATGCCAGATTTCATATGAAATATTCTTGCATTGTTCTGTAATGCGCAGAATAAAAGCGAAGAATTGTGTTACATTAAAGACCTCTGGGGCAAATATTTCAGCCTTCGAGATCATCAGGTACCAGACGTACAATATATGATGCACATTGAGATTCCCTGGAAGTGCCAACACATGCCCCCAAGTGGGAATTGCCTGGGAAGATTATCTTCCAAATTGACAAAACCCTGCTGCCCAGGAACCTATGTGAATATCTCTGACTCTGATCTCGATTGGAGAGTTCAGATGATTCCATAGTGGTTTATCTGAATAATTACCAAGGGATGGCTCAGTGGTTAGCACTGCTGCACAAAACCCTGCTGTCCAGGAACCTATGTGAATATCTCTGACTCTGATCTCGATTGGAGAGTTCAGATGATTCCATAGTGTTTATCTGAATAATTACCAAGGGATGGCTCAGTGGTTAGCACTGCTGCCTATATCATCAGGGACCGGGGTTCAATTTCAGCCTCAGGCGACAGTATGGAGTTTGCACATCCTCCCTGTGTCTGTTTGGATTTCCTTCCAGTGCTCCGGTTTCCTCCTACAGTCCAAAGATGTGCAGGTTAGGTGAAGTGGCTGTGCTAAACTGCCCATAGTGTTGAGGGATGTGTAGGTTAGGTGCATAAGTCAGGGGAAAAGAAATGCAATAGGATAGAGGAATTGGTCTGGGTGGGTGACTCTTCAGAAGGATAGTATGGACTTGTTGGGCCAAATGGCCTATTTCCACACTGTAAGAATTCTATAATTCTATGAAATATTAGGCAGGTTCAACCCTAGGCAACTCCATGACCTACACTTGAATCTAAACCCCGTCCCCTGAACCCTTCTAACCACCTGCTCGACACCACTACTCCAAACCCAATCAATCAGCCTTTTCAGTCAGGTATCTCATTTGAACCAATCGATTAATCTTCAACTAACTTGACTACCCCTCTGACCACCCAACTTCCTTCTGACCTGATCTGATTACCCTCTGACCTTCCAATTCAACTTGACCCGAGTTCATCCTGATCTGACCCAACCATCCACCCAGACTATCCCCAACCCGGTTATTGGCCACTTTCCCAACCTACCTGCTCACTCACTCTGTGCCACTATCCAGCTACCTACCCACTACCATCTCACCCAATTATCTACTCATACATTGACTCATCCATTCAATGTCGAGAGTGTGGTGCTGGAAAAGCACAGCCGTTCAGGTAGCATCCGAGGAGCAGGAGAATCGATGTTTTGGGTATATGAAGGACTGATGCTCAAAACATTGATTCTTCTGTTTTTCGGATACTGCCTGACCAGCTATGCTTTTCCAGCACCACACTCCTGACTCTGATCTCCAGCATCTGAAGTCCTCACTTCCTCCTCATCCCTTCAATACTTTGAAAAACACCACAGAGCATCTTGTGCTGTAAAGAGGCCTATGATCCTTGTGTGACAAAATTGCCTGAGGGATGCTGTTCTGCCTATTTCTCTGAGGACTAGAATTGGGAAATCCCTGAGGAAATATGTAGCAACATTGAATCAGAGCAATATTCAAGCCCAGCAACAAATCACTGCTTGGAAGATTCGGCCTTTGAATTAAAAAAAACTGCCTTTCCAAAATATGACCAAAATGAGATTCACTTATGTTAATCAAAATAAATAACATGTATCAACTAGTGTGTCTGAGATTGAGAAAACCACAACAATTGAACATAGCATTTCATTCAGAGCAATTCCAACTTAGCTTTATTCCAATGGTTCGGTTGGTTGACATTTCACATCGTTTGAAAGGAAAGCAAGAAGGACAAAAAGTGGCCCTTCAAATCCCCTTAGCTCACTACCTGATCGACTAGGTTAATATTATTCCCTTTAACCCTCCTGTACTGATCATTGCAACTTAAATGCTCAGACATTGGTGCTTTCCCTTATTGCTGAAAATGTGTTGCTGGAAAAGCGCAGCAAGTCAGGCAGCATCCAAGGATCAGGAGAATCAACGTTTCAGGCATGAGCCCTGCTTCAGGAATGAGGAGAGTGTGCCAAGCAGGCTAAGATAAAAGGTAGGGAGGAGGGACTTGGGGGAGTGGTGTTGGAAATGCGATAGGTGGAAGGATGTTAAGGTGAGGGTGATAGTCCGGAGTGGGGGTGGGGGCGGAGTGGTCAGGAAGAAGATTGCAGGTTAGGAAGGTGGTGCTGAGTTCGAGGGTTGGGACTGA
>NC_057714.1:37690804-37700955 GCF_004010195.1 Chiloscyllium plagiosum
GGGGGCAGGGTGGGAGGAGGTGTAATCTAGGTAGCTGTGGGAGTCGGTCGGTTTATAGTAAATGTCTGTGTTGATTCGGTCACCCGAGATAGAAATGGAGAGGTCTAGGAAGGGGAGGGAGGAGTCTGAGATGGTCCAGGTAAATTTGAAGTCAGGGTGGAAGATGTTGGTAAAGTGGATAAACTGTTCAACCTCCTCGTGGCAGTGCCGATACAGTCATCGATGTAGCGGTGGAAAAGGTGAGGGTGCAGTCCTCACTTTCTCCACTCCAGCATCTGCAGTCCTTACTTTCTCCTAGAAGATTTCCCTTATTGGGTCATTTTCCTATATCCTTCCCAAGAAGAGACAGTAGGAAAGATCTAAATTTCAAATGGTGACATGATAGCACTGTAATTATGTTGCTGGGGTAGTACTTCAGAAGCCAAATTTAAGTCCTATCACAGCATTTTGAAGCTTTTAATTCAGTTTAAGAAACTGGGAAATATAAAGGAAGTAAACGCAAAATAAAAGGGACCTAAAGCTGTGGGATTGCTGTTGAGAACCTAAAACTAAGACTAACAACATACCATCCAGACCATTGATTCTGCTTCACCAATCAGTACAATGGTGGCAGATCTTCTGGCTGAACTGCACTTTCCTGCTCCCTTCTAACACCCCCTTATTCCTTGGAATACTAAAATCTATCAATGTCAGCTTTGAATATACTCAACAATGAAGCATCCACAATCACTGAGATGGAGAATTCACAGCCATTTGAATAAAGAGACATCTCCTCATCTCAGACTGAGTTGATCAACCCTTTATTGCTGTGCCTGACTGTCGTGACTGGAACCAGATTAACATCATTAAGGACGAGGATCTTGATTGGGATTGTTAACCGGGGCCAAACAGGAAAGCCTTGGCTGACTGATATAACCAGGAGGTAAAAAGAAAATATAAAAAGAACAAAAAAAAATAAAAAAAAGAACAGGTGTGTCAGAGGCACTAAAAAGAGAAAAAATAAAAAATAAACAGGAGTGTGCACCTGCACACACACACCATGGCTGCTGGGGGAAAAAAATAAGCACTACCACAGTTAGGCGGTAGTGTGGGGGTTAAATATAAAAAAAAATAAAAAAAATAAACAGAAGTGAGAGCCCGGGTATCCTTGGAGAAGGAGCACGCAGTTAAAAAAAATATAACCAGGAGGTCTATCTTCCTGGTGGTGGAAATTGAATAAAGATTCGTGCACTTTGTGTCTCTCACTGTGTCTCATACCTGCATACACACACCATTGGTGCTGGGGGAAAAAAAATAAACAGGAATGTCTGATCACAAAAAAAGAAAAAAAATTAAACCGAGCATTAAAAGAAAAAATATATATATAACCAGGAGGTCTACCTTCCTGGTGGTGGAAATTGAATAAAGATTCGTGCACTTTGTGTCTCTCACTGTGTCTCACACCTGCACACACACACCATGGGTGGGGAAAAAAAAAACAGGAATGTCAGATCACAAAAAAAAGAAAAAAAATTAAACAGAGCATTAAAAGAAAAAAAAATATAACCAGGAGGTCTATCTTCCTGGTGGTGGAAATTGAATAAAAATTCGTGCACTTTGTGTCTCTCACTGTGTCTCACACCTGCACACACACACAGCATGAGTGCTGGGGGAAAAAATAAGCACTACCGCAGTTAGTCGGTAGTGTGGGGGTTAAAAAAACAAAAACAGGAGTGTCACTGGCCAGTCAGGTGTTTTCAGAAAAAAAAAATCTAAAAACTGATCACACAGCATTGCCTTTTGTGAAGGGCACTGCTTGTCACTGGCCACTCAAGTGTTTTCCAAAAAAAATATATAACTAGGAGGTCTATCTTCCTGGTGGTGGAAATTGAATAAAGATTCGTGCACCTTGTGTCTCTCACTGTGTCTCACACCTGCACACACACACCATGGGTGCTGGGGAAAAAAATAAGCACAACCACAGTTAGGCGGTAGTGTGGGGGTTAGCAGGAAAAAGACAGGCGCATCAGGGGTTTAAAAAACAAACAAAAAAATAAATTAAACAAAGACTCTTGATCACACAGCATTGCCAAAAAGAAAAAAAAATAAACAGGCGATTTTGATTTAATCCCTTACCTCCCCTTCAGAAAAAAATAACCAGGAGTTTGAGAAAATTAAAATTAAAATAAATAAAATAACAAAACCAGGAGATTTAGAGTTTAAACAGGAGAATTATCCCTTTCCCCTATAAATCACTGTTTCTTGTAAACTGCTGTTCATTGTTAACTGTTTGATGTAACTTGCACTGTTTAATAAAATTATAAGCATGTTAAAAAAATATAACTAGGAGATTGCTTTCTTTGCGCTTGGGTGCAGGTGATGTGTAATGTGTTTGCAGTTGTATATGGTGGGCTTCAGCTTGCTGTAAACGTTACCCTTGGGTTGAAATGGACTCTTTTCTGGACTTCTGTCATTATGGTACCTTTAAAAGGACAGTGAATTGTGTGAAAACTCTGCATGTGTTTTATGTAGTGCTTGTTCCGTGAGATTTCAGGCACCTTATGGTGTCCATATTTCTCTTGTGTGTTATTAATGTTGTATTTTGTGTAACAATGAATAAAAGAAAAATCAGGAGGTTAGAATCTCTTGAGTTGAGGATTTAGTCTGAGCTGGCTAGCCACAGCTAGTGTACTGTGCACTGGTAAATAAAGGGGGCCCTGATGGCAGGACTGGAGCTCTGTGTAGTTATTTCCCCAATGTTCTAGATTCTCCCAGCCCAGGAAACAGTCTGCCCAGTCCATAAGACCATAAGACACAGGAGTGGAAGTAAGGACATTTGGCCCATTGAGTCCACTTCGCCATTTAATCATGGCTGATGGACATTTAAATTCCACTGACCCGCACTCTCCCCGTACCCCTTAATTCCTTGAGAGATCAAGAATTTATCAATCTCTTGCTTGACGATTTTTAACATCCTGGCCTGGACTACACTCTTTGGCAATGAGTTCCACAGGCCCACCATTCTCTGGCTGAAGAAATTTCTCCTCATTTCCATTCTAAATTGACCCTTCTAATTTTAAGTCTAGTCTCCCCACCTATTGGAAACAACTCCCAGCGTCCACCCTTTCTAATCCAAGCATTATCTTGTAAGTTTCTATTAGATCTCCCCGAACCTTCTAAACTCAGAAGCACATCGCTGCTTTTATATTCCAATTGTCTGAGATAAATGACATTACATTTGCTTTCTTAATCACGGACTTAACCTGCAAGTTAACCTTTAGAGAATCCTGGACTAGTACTCCCAGATCCCTTTGTACTTTGGCTTTTGGAAGTCTAGATATATGACATCCACTGGGTTTTCCTGGTCTAACCTACTTGTTATCTCTTCAAAGAATTCCAACAGGCTTGTCAGGCACTACCTTTCCTTACTAAATCCATGCTGACATGTTCTAATCCAACCCTGCACTTCCAAGAATTTAGAAATCTCATCCTTAATGATGAAATCTAGAATTTTACCAACAACTAAAGTTAGGCTAATTGGCCTATAATTTTCCATCTTTTGTCTTGATCCTTTCTTGAACAAGGGGGTTACAACAGCAATTTTCCAATCATTTGGGACTTTCCCTGACTCCAGTGAGTTTTGAAAGATGACAACCAACACCGCCACAATTTCCTCAGCCACCTCCCTCAGAACTCTAGGATGTAGCCCATCAGGGCCAGGAGATTTATCAATTTTTAGACCTTTTAGCTTTTTTAGCACTTTCTCTTTTGTAATGCCTACCATACTCAACTCAGCCCCCTGACTCTCCATAATTGTTGGGATATTACTCATGTCTTCCACTGTGAAGACTGATGCAAAGTACTTATTAAGTTCTCCAGCTATTTCCTTATCTCCCATCACTAGCCTTCCAGCATCAATTTGGAGTGACTCAATGTCTACTTTTGCCTCTTGTTTGTTTCTTATGTATTGAAAGAAACTTTTACTATCATTTCTAATAATACTGGCTAGCTTACCTTCATATTTAATCCTCTCCTTATTTCTCTCTTTGTTATCCCATGTTTTTGTGGTAGCCTTCCCAATCTTATGATTTCTCAGTGCTCTTGGCCACTTTATAGGCTGTATCTTTTTCTTTGATACATTTCTTCACTTTCTTTATCAACCATGGCTGTCTAATTCCACCCCCCCCCCCCCAGAAAATCTTTCTTTTCTTTGGAATGAAACTCCATACTGTATCCTCAATCACACCCAGAAACTCCTGCCATTGTTGCTCTACTGTCTTTCCCACTAGGCTGTGCTTCCAGTCAATTTTCGTCAGTTCCTCTCTCATGCCCCTGTAATTAACTTTATTTATTCATAACACCATTTCATCCGATTTTGCCTTCTCTCTTTCAGACTGCAGACTGAACTTTACCATATTATGATCACTGCCTCCTAAGTGTTCCTCAGAGTCACAGAGATGTACAGCATGGAGACAAACCCTTTAGTCCAACCTGTCCATGCTGACCAGATATCCCAACCCAACCTAGTCCCAACTGCCAGCACCCGGCCCATATCACTTGAAACCCTTCCTATTCATATACCCATCCAGATGCCTTTTAAATGTTGCAACCGCACTAGCCTCCACTACTTCCTCTGGTAGTTTATTCAATACACGTACCACTCTCTGCGTGAAATAGTTGCCCTTTAGGTCTCTTTTATACCTTTCCCCTCTCATCTTAAACCTATGGACTCCCCCATAGGGGGATATCATTTATATGAATGATGAAAAGTAGTGAAACAGCACCGATCCCTGAGGCACTCCACTGGTCACAGGCCTCCAATCTGAAAAACAACCCTCCACCACCACTCTCTGTCTTCTACCTCTGAGCCAGTTCTTGATCCAAATGGTTAGTTCTCCTTGTATTCCATGAGATCTAACCTTGCTAACCAGGAACCTTGTCGAACGCTTTATTGAAGTCCATATAGATCATGTCTACTGCTCTGCCCTCATCAATTCTCTTTGTTACTTCTTCAAAAAACTCAATCATGTTTATTAGGCTATCCCTAATAAGTCCCTGCTTTTCCAAATACATGTACATCCTGTCCCTCAGGATTCCCTCCAACAACTTGCCCATTACCGATGTCAGGCTCACCGGTCTATCGGTCCCTGGCTTGTCCTTACCACCTTTCTTAAACAGTGGCACCACGTTAGCCAACATCCAGTCTTCTGGTACCTCACCTGTGACCTTCAATGATACAAATATCTCAGCAAGAGGCCCAACAATCACTTCTCTAGCTTCCCACCGAGTTCTACTGTACACCTGATCAGGTCCTGGGGATTTATCCATTCTTATGTGTTTCAAGACATCCAGCACATCCTCCTCTGTAATATGAACATTTTTCAAGATGTCACAATCTATTTCCCTACATTCTACATCCTCCATGTCGTTCTCCACAGTAAACAGAAATGCAAAATACTCGTTTATCATCTCCCCCATTTTCTGCAGCTCCACACAAAGGCTGCCTTGCTGATGTTTGAGGGGCCCTATTCTCTCCCCAGTTACCTCTCTGTCCTTAATGTATTTGTAAAAACCCTTTGGATTCTCCTTAACTCTCTTTGCCAAAGCCATCTCATGTCCCTTTTTTGTCCTCCTGATTTCCGTCTTAAGTATAGTCCTACTGCCTTTATACTCTTCTAAGGATTAATTCGATCTATCCTGTCTAAATCTGACATATGCTTCCTTCTTTTTCTTAACCAAACCCTCAATTTCTTTAGTCATCCAGCATTCCCTATACCTGCCTTTCCTTTCACCCTAACAGGAATATACTTTCTCTGGATTCTCGTTATCTCATTTGTGAAGGTTTCCCATTTTCCAGTTGTCCCTTTATCTGCGAACATCTGCCTCCAATCAGCTTTCAAAGGTTCTTGCCTAATACCATCGAAATTAGTATTTCACCAATTTAGAACTTTAACTTTTAGATCTAATCTATCCTTTTCCATCACTATTTTAAAACGAATAGAATTATGGTTGCTGGCCCCAAAGTGCTCCCCCACTAACACCTCAGTCATCTGCTCTGCCTTATTTCCCAAGATTAGGTCAAGTTTTGCACCTTCTCTAGGTACATCCACATACTGAATCAGAAAGTTTTATTGTACACACTTAACAAATTCCTCTCTATCTAAACCCTTAACAGAATGGCAGTCCCAGTCTATGTTTGGAAAGTTAAAATCCCCTACTATAACCACCCTATTATTCTTACAGATAACTCAGATCTCCTTACAAATTTGTTTCTCAATTTCCCTCTGACTATTCGGACGTCTATAATCCAATCACAATAAGGTGATCACCCCTTTCATATTTCTCAGTTCAACCCAAATAACTTCTCTGGATGTATTTCCAGGAATATCCTCCCTCAGTATAGCCGTAACATTATCCTTTATCAAAATGCCACTCCCCCTCCTCTCTTGCCTCCCTTTCTGTCCTTCTTCTAGCATTTGTATCCTGGAATATTAAGTTGCCAGTCCTGTCCGTCCCTGAGCCATGTTTCTGTAATTGCTATGTTATCCCAGTCCCATGTTCATAACCATGCCCTGAGTTCATCTGCCTTCCTTGTTAGGCCCCTTGCATTGAAGTAAATGCAGTTTAATTTATCAGTCCTACCTTCTTCTCTGCATTTTCCCTGCCTGCCCTGACTGTTTGAATTGCTTCCTTTCTCAACTCTACCAGTCTCAGATTGATCTCCTCCTCACTATCACTTGGCGTCCCACCACCACCCCCCCCCCCCCACTTCAATAGTTTAAATCCTCCTGAGCAGGTCTAGCAAATCTCCCTGCCAGTATACTAGTCCCCTTCCAATTTAGGTGCAATCTGTCCCTCTTGTACAGGTCACTCTACCCCAGAAGAGATTTCAATGATCCAAAAATGTGAATTCTCCTCTCATACATCAGCTCCTCATCCAGGCATTCATCTGCTCTATCCTCCTATTCCTGCCCTCACTGGCTCACAGCACTAGGAGTAATCCAGATACTACTACTCTTGAAGATCTCCTTTTTAAATTCCTGCCTAACTCTCTTTATTCTTCTTTCAGAATTTCATCCTTTTCCCTTCCTACCTACCCTAACACAACTGATCTCTTGGAAACCAACATACCCCTCGTTGTATTAGAGCCAGTCTCAATACCAGAAACTTGGCTGTTCGTGCTACATTCCCCTGAGAATCCATCACCCCTGACATTTTCCAAAGCAGCATACCTGTTTGAAATGGGGATAGCCACAGAAGACTCCTGCACTACCTGCTTACCTCTCTTACCTTTCCTGGAGTTAACTCATCTATGTGACTGTATCTGCAACTTTTCCCCCTTCCGATAACTACCATCCATCACATCCCCTTGTTCTTGCAAATTCCTCATCGTCTCTAACTGTCTCTCCAACTGAACCATTCGATCATTGCAGATATGGTCCTAAGTAACACGTAAGATCTCCCTAAATTCCCACATCCGACAAGAACAGAATATCACTCCACGAAACGCCATTTTTGCTTCTTTCAATCTACCGATCTAGAAAATAGCATTGTCTTATTCCTCTACAAAACACTGCTCTAGGTTAACTTAAAACTATGGCTTATATTTTTAGGTTTAATCAAGAGACATACCTCAATAAAACATATAATCAAGAATGAACCCACTCTACTCACTACTGCGGACGTACTGTAAGGCTACACTTAAAAATATTCACTTATCTGTCTCTGTGCTGTGACCTCTCCCAAACACGTTCCTTCAAGACACTGGGAAATTGTTTCCGTCAGACGGGAGTACTAAGATCGTGGGCACAGCCTTAGAATTAGAGGGGGTCAATTTGAAACAGAAATGAAGAGATATTTCTTCAGCCAGAGAGTGGTGGGCCTGTGGAATTCACTGCCACTGAGCGCAGTGAAGGCCGGAACATTAAATGTCTTCAAGGCAGAGATTGATAAATTCTTAATCTCGCAAGGAATTAAGGGATACGGGGAGAGTGCGGGTAAGTGGCATTGAAATGCCCATCGGCCATAATTAAATGGCAGAATGGACTCAATGGGCTGAATGGCCTTACTTCCACTCCTATTTCTTAAGATTAGTTGTGAATTTCACTATTTATTAATTTTCCTAGACACATTCCGATGTCCAGCGATACATGAATTCAAACAGCAAAGGCAGTAACTGCACATGTTCACTGCTGTGTTAGTTAGCAGTCTGGGTTTCCTTCTATCTCTCTCTCTCTCTCTCTCTCTCTCTCTCTCTCTCCCCTTCAATACGATTATCCCCTTGAGACCAATTACTAAATTTAGTAATCTCGGACTAAGCCCCACTCTCTGCAACTGGATCCTTAGTTTCCTGACCTTCAGGTCACAATCAGTGAAGACTGGGGACAATATTTCATCCTCACTAACACACAACATACTCAGCCCCCACTGTATTCACTGTATACACATGACTGTGTCGCCAAGATTGCCGATAACACCACCATAGTTGGTCAAATCTCAGATGGTAATGAAACAGACTACAGACGGGAGGTGGAAAACCTGGAAAAATGGTGCATTGAGAACAGCCTAGCTCTCAATGCCGGCAAAACCAAGGAACTCATTATTGACTTTTGGTGGGATTTTACTTATGCCCCCCTACACAGAGGTGGAACAAGTAGACCAGTGTCAAGCTCCTGGGAGTGGTCATCAACAACAAGCTTTCTTGGACTCTTCATGTGGATGCATTGGTTACAATGGCCCAACAACATCTCTTCTTCCTCAGGTAGCTGAGAAAATTTGGCATGATTGCGAATACACTTGTCAACTTTTATAGGTGCACTATTGAAAGCATACTGTCTGGATGTCTCACTATTTGGTATGGAAACTGTACCATTCAGGATCGGAGACAGTTACAGAGAATGGTGAACTTAGCCCAGACAATCACAAAGGACAACCTCCCATCTATAGAATCCATCTATCAGGTTTGGTGTCAAGAAAAGGCCACCAGCATTCTCAAAGATCCATTCCCCCGGCAATGTTTCTCTACAGCTTCTACCATCAGGGAGAAGGTACAGAAGCCTGAACACACGCACCAGCCGGTTCCAAAACAGTTTTTACCCTACTGTTGTTAGAACACTGAATGGACTCACAAACTCTTAGCATTCGCCTGTACCTGTGTTTTGTTTTTTGCTGCTGTTTACCTATTATTTACTTATCTATACTATTTAGCTATGTGATCTTCCCGTCTTGCTAGCAAGACAAAGCTTTTCACTGTGCCTCAGTACACGTGACAGTAAATTCAATTCAATTCAATCCTCTCTCTCTCCCTCCTGCACTGACCTGACCATGTGCTGCCTTTGTCTGTTCCTCTCCCTTTTAAAAGTGCTTTATTTTGACTTTTTTTCTCTCCAAAGTTCCAAAACAATGCAACAGCATATAAAACAGTAATTGCTGCTCCTGAATTCAAGGAAATCACCTCCAACACCTAAAATACCTCAAAAAAAGGAGAAGCCTGTTACAGCCAGAAATTGTTTCTGTCTTCCACCTTACTTTAAGATCTTTTATAAAGTCTGGCTCATTACATAGCACTAAGTCCAGAATAGCATGCTCCCTCGTCGACTCCATCACTAGCTGTTCCAAAAAGCCATCCTGTAAGCTTTCCATGAATTCCTTTTCTTTGGATCCACAGGCAACATTATTCACCCCATGATCACCATGACCTTGCCTTTCTAACATGCACTATCTATTTCCTGGTACATCTTGCGTCCCTAGTCCTGACCACTGTGAGAAGGCCTGTACATAACTCCCATTATAGTTTTTTTTGCCTTTGTGGTTCCTCAGCTCTACCCACTCAGACTCCAAATCATCTGAACCTGTCATTCAGTGCCATAGATTTAATTTCATTCTTAACTAACAAGGCAACGCCACCCCCCTGCCCACCTCCCTGTCTTTTTGATTAGTTAGAACATAGAATATAGAAGAATACAGCGCAGTACAGGCCCTTCGGCCCTCGATGTTGCGCCGATCCAAGCCCACCTAACCTACACTAGCCCACTATCCTCCATATGCCTATCCAATGCCCGCTTAATAGCCCATAAAGAGGGAGAGTCCACCACTGCTACTGCCAGGGCATTCCATGAACTTACGACTCGCTGAGTAAAGAACCTACCCCCAACATCTGTCCTATACCTACC
>NC_057714.1:37702043-37729347 GCF_004010195.1 Chiloscyllium plagiosum
ACATGCCTATAGAAAGCCTTAGGGTTTTCCCTAATCCTACCAACTAAGGACCTTTCATGTCCCCTCCTTGCTGCTCTTAGCTCTCTCTTCAGGTCCTTCCTGGCTACCTTATAACTCTCAATCGCCGCAATTGAACCTTCACGCCTCATCTTTACATAGGTCGCCCTCTTCCATTTAACAAGGGATTCCAATTCCTTATTAAACCACGGCTCCCTCACACGATCCTTTCCTCCCTGCCTGACGGGTACATACTTATCAAGGACACTCAATAGTTGCTCCTTGAACAAGCTCCACATATCAATTACACCCTTGCCTTGAAGCTTACTTTTCCAGGCCACACATCCTAAGTCATGCCTCACTGCATCATAATTTCCCTGCCCCCAGCTATAACTCTTGCCCTGTAGTGCACACTTATCCCTCTCCATCACTCGAGTAAAAGTCACCGAATTGTGGTCACTGTCCCCAAAGTGCTCACCTCCCTCTAATTCTAACACCTGGCCTGGTTCATTACCCAGAACCAAATCCAGTATGGCCTCACGTCTTGTTGGCCTATCTACATATTGTGTCAGGAAACCCTCCTGCACACATTGGATAAACACTGACCCATCTAACGAACTTGAGCTATAGCTTTCCCAATCAATATCAGGAAAGTTAAAGCCCCCATAACAACCATCTTATTACTTTCACTCTTGTCTTGAATCATCCTCGCAATCCTTTCTTCTACGTTTCTAGGACTATTAGGAGGCCTATAAAAAACTCATAACAGGGTGAGCTCACCTTTCCTATTCCTAACCTCAGCCCAAACTACCTCAGATGGCGAGTCTTCATCCATCGTCCTTTCCACAGCTGTAATCCTATCTTTGACAAGCAATGCCACACCCTCCCCTCTTTTACCCCCACCTCTGACCCTACTAAAATATTTAAACCTTGGCTGTTGTAAATCCTTGGCTGTTTAACTGCCAGTCCTGAAACCCTGCAACCACATCTTTGTGATGCCGAACACATCATAATCATTCACGACAATTTGTGCTGTTAATTCATCTACTTGGTAAGGAATACTATGAGCATTCATGTAAAGTGACTTAATGCTAACTTTCTCATCATTATTAGAGATAATGGAAATAATAAAATGTCCTAAATTATCCTTTATTTTTGCTGCATTCCTAGTCTGCCTTGAGTTTAAACCTTCCTGCATGCTAACCTGCTGCTTATCTTTCCATTTAACTCCACGTTCCCTGTCGCTTTCGCTTCCCCTTCCCCCAACTCAGAAGCTTAAAGTCCTACTGACCACCCTATTTATCTTTTTGTGAGAATACGGGTTCCAGATCAATTCAGGTGGAGACCATCCCATCGGTACAGATCCTCCCCGGTTCCAAAACTGATGCTAATGTCCCATGAAATGGAATCCCTCTTTCCCATACCACTCCCTTAGCCACATGTTTACTTCCCTAACTTTCTTATCCCTATGCCAATTGGCACGTGGCTCAGGCAGTAATCCAGAGATTATGACCCTTGAGGACCTATACTTCTTAATGCTTGATAATCCCTAAACAGGTCTTCCACTTTAGCTTCGCCTATGTTGTTCATCCCAACGTGGACCACAACAATTGGATCTTCCCCCTCCAGCTCCAATATCCCTTCCAGCCGGTCAGAGATGTCCTGTAGCCTGGCACCAGGCAGGCAACACTCTATGCGGGACTCCCGATCTGGCTCACAAAGAATACTAATTGTCCCCCTAATTATAGAATCCCTTATAATAACTACTTATCTTTTTGCTCCTCCCTCTTGAATGGCCTTCTGCTCCATGGTGCTGTGGTCAGCTGGCTCATCTTGTCCACACCCTTTTTCCTCATCTGTACTGGGAGCAAAAATCTCATACCTGTTGGACAAGGTCAAGGGCTGAGGCTCCTCCACTCCTGAACTCAGAATCCCCCTACCTGCTGCACTTCCAGTCACACACACCCTGTTGTCCCTGGACACTTACTGAATTTGAATAGTTCATCTACCGGGTGTGACTGCCTCCTGAAACAAAGTGTCGAGGTAACTCTCCTCCTCCCAAATGTGCTGCAGAATTTGAAGTCAGATTCCAGGTCATCAATTCTGATCTGGAGTTCTTCCAGCAACCAACACTTGCTGCAGATGTGGTCACTGCCGTTCCCAATAGGATCAGCCAACTCCCATATCATACAGCTACAGTACATCACCTGTCCAGCCATAACTACAATTTAATTAACTTTTGCAACTTATGTATTAAATAATATCTAGTACTTCTCTGCTATGGTCTTATTCAATTAACCAATTAAACTTTTAATCAATCACACGATACACAAGAAATATAAATTGAAAAGCCTTACCAACACACGAGAGTCCTTCTTGGTTAGAGTTCCAACTCTTCCTGCTGCTGGAATGACACAGGTCATTAATCTGGATTGAGAATAGCTGAGGCCTCAGCACTGATCCTCATTGCTTTCCACTAGTTGTGACCTGCCAACTTCCTATAGGGAAAAAGTTGGCAGGTCCCTTTTATCCCTATTGTCTCCTTGCTGTCCATTAATCAATCCTCCATTAATGCTAACGTATCTCCTCCAAATTCACTATCTTTATTTTGAATATGGACCTTCTGTGAGACACATTATCAACTACCTATTGAAAATCCAAGTGTACTACAATAGTTTCTGATGGCTCCCTTCATCTACCCAGCAAATGACATGCCCACCCGCCCCCCCCCCCCACCCCCCCACCCCCCGCCCCCCCAAATTCCCTTCTGTAAAAGCATGATGAATTTATCTGATTGTAGTATGATTCCCTAAGATCATTGTTAAAGCTACCTTAATGAGACCATAAGACCATAAGTTATAGGAGCAGAATTAGGCCATTCAACTCATTAAGTCTGCTCCCCTATTCACTCATATCTGACATGTTTATCAATGCCAGTCTGCTGCCTTCCCCTGTAACCCCTGATTCCCTTACTAATCAAGAACCTATACATCTTTGTCTTAAAGACACATAATGACTTGGCTTTTACAGGCTTCTGTGGAATTGAGTTCCACAGATTCACCGTCCCCTGACTGAAAACATTTCTCCTCTTCTCAGTTCTAAATGGTTGTCCCTTCACTCTGAGGCTGTGCCCTTGGATCTTAATCTCTCCTACTAATGCAAATATCTTCTCCACTTCCACTCCTTCCTCTTTATATTTCCTGAGTTTCAATAAGATTCATCCTCATCCTTCTAAACTCCATCATGTACTGACGCAAAGTCCTCAATTGTTCCTCATATGACAAACCTTGATTCTCTGCATCATTCTTGTGAACCTCCTGTACTTCTCTCCAATGCCAGCACATCCTTCTTTAGATACGGAGTCCAAAACTACTCTCAATATTCCAAATGGCAGTTTGTTAGTTTAAACAGTTTCCTTTTCTGACCTGCTATTCTCTCTCATTGCAGAAAGAAGCCACATGGCTCATGGGTCTGCACAGACCTTTTGAAGAGCATCCAGCCCAGAGGCACCTCCTATTCTATCCCTTTAACCCATAAAACAAATTTGGACAAGTACATGAATAGGAAAGGTTTGGAGGGATATGGTCCAACTGCAGGCAAGTGAGTCTAGTTTAGTTTGGGAACACAGTTGACATGGACTGGTTGGACCGAAGGGTCTGTTTTCATGTTGCATGACTCTATAAATGCGATCTGACCAGAGCTTTACACAATCTCAGCAGTACATCTCTGCTCTTGTGTTCTAGCCCATTTGAAATGAATGCTAATATTGCATTTATCTTTCTAATTGCTAACTGAACCAACATGTTAACCTGAAGAGAATCCTAAACAAGGACAGTTAAGTCGCTTTTGCTTCAGATTTTTGAAGCCTTTCCCCATTTAGAAAATAATCTATACCTTTATTCTTCCTATCAAAGTGCATATCCTCATACTTTCCCATGTTGTATTCGATATGTCACCTCTTTTTTTAATCTGCTGTGCTTGAAGTTAGGTCCATGACGTTTTGAAATTTTGATCTCTCCTGAGTCCTCCATATCCATCCTGCTACCACCCCCCCAACTAGTTTAAAGTCCTTGAGACGAATTAATTTAACCTTTCCACTAGCATCCTGGTCCCAAATCAGTTCATGTGGAACCTATTCTAATGGGACAACTCCCTCCTGTTCTAAGGTTGATGCCAGAGTCCCACAAAATGGAACCATTCTTCCCCATACAACTCCGTTACCCATGTGTTCCATTCCTAATCGTCTTATCTCTTTGACAATTCGCATGTGGTTCAGATAATAATTCAGAGATTACAACCTTTGGGGTCATTTTTAAATTTTGTTCCAAATACCCGATATTCCCCAAATAGAACTTCTTGTTAAAGTTGTTGGTGACAATCTGCACTAATACAACATTCTCCCTCTCCCACTCCAATATCCTTTCACATTGGTTTCAGATGTTCCTTACCTTGGCACCAGATAAGCAACACATCATGTGGTACTCTCAATCCTGGTTACAAAGAATCCTATCTGTCTCCATAATTATAGGTTCCCCTAACTCTATCATCTCTTTGTGCTGCTCTGACTGAATGGCTTCCTGAGCTATAGTTTGACCATCCTCTTTGTGAACTGTTTCTCATCCATACAGGGAGCAAGTACCTCATGCATGTACGATGAAGTCAAGAGCTGAGGCTTCTCCACTGCTTCATTCAGGATCTCTCTGCCAGCCTCACTTTTTGTCATGCTGTCCTGTTCCTGATCAGTGACCAAATTTGAAGTATTTAAGTTGCAACATGTGATTGCCTGGAACACAGTGTCAAAGCAATTCTCTCCCTCTCCCAGATGTGTCACAGTGTCTGAAGTTCGGATTCCAGATCATCGTCTCTGGGCTGAAAACTCTTAAGCTGTAGACGCTTACTGTAGATGTGGTCACTGAGGCACACAATGGGATCCACTAGTTTCCACATTATTAAAGAACAACAAATTGCCTGTACTGCCATTACTAACATAGCTCATTAAAATAAAATTTCACAGCCCCTAAATTGTTATGCTTATTTCTATTTCAGGATAATCCCTAATGTAGCTTCCCTTACCAGCCAATCAGACCACAGATTCTCTGTAACGTCTCTTTCTAAAAAATGTGAATAAAAGCATGAACACCAGAACTATCAAAATCCCTGGGTTTAAGTTGTACTCACTGCCTCTGGCACTGCACTTGCCCTACCCAGGTTATTCTGGACAGCTTCTCCACTAACAATAATTGATAAATGGATTCAAGTATTTTAACAGTTATTATTATCAGGCTGACTGGCTTGTGGACCCTGTTTTCCCTCTCCTTCATTTCTTCAGTCATGATGTTACATTTCTTAAGATCCAAATCTCTGGGCCTCTTCTGGGATCTAGGGAATCTCAAAAAATCATAAATAATACATTCATTATCTCTAAAGATATCCCTTTTAGAATTATAGGATGTAGACCCTTTGGAATTTGTCAGCTTTTATCTTAGATGCTCTAATATGTTTTCCCCTGCTGAAATTAATTGATTTAGTTTCCCACTTTTATGAGCGCCTTGTTGGACTCAGTTCCTGGTAAGTATTTTGTGGTACTTCTGAGAAGACAGACGCAAAATATTTAATCAGTGTCTCTGTCATTTATTTATTCTGCATGATAATTTCATCAATCTCTGTCTCTAATATACCAACATTTACTTTAGCTATTCTTTCCTTTTCATATTGTGTAAAAGGTCTTTAAAATCTGCTTTTAATTCCAGGCTTATTTCCTTCCTGTTTTTCCCCTTATCAACTTTTTGGTCACCCTTTGCTGCTTTCTAAACTCTCCCAATCCCCAGTCTAAGTACTGTTCTTCTCAACATGATAAGCCGCTTCTCCTTAAACTAATATTAACCTTCACTTCCCTGGTAATCGACAGATGGATCTGGCTCGCAGAGTTTATGTTCTTCAAATGAAAGTAGTTTTACAAATATTTTCAAAAAGTATTTCAAACATTTCTTTAGTTCCAGACTTTGAGTTTTTATTTATCCTATCAACCTTAGCTATATATTTCCTTGTACCGAGGAAATTAATTTTGTCTCAGTCTAACATTCAAAAAATCACTTTGATGTGGAGGCAGACCATTTGGCCCATCAAGTCCATACTGACCCTTGGAAGAGCATTTTACCCAAACTCACCCAATCCCCACAACCCTGCATTTCCCATAGCTAATGTACCTACCCTGCTCACAATGGGCAAGTGTCTTTGGACTGTGGGAGGAAACTGGAATAAATGCACACAGACAGCGGGAGAAAGTGCAAACTCCCCAGACTGGAATCGAACCTGAGTCCCTGGTGCTGTGAGGTAGCCGTGCTAATCACTATGCCACCCTAAAGTCGCTACGCCAAACCAAAGGTTCTTGTTTTGATTTAAGTATGTCACACTCAAGCTTTTCATCAATAATTTTATCAATTTTTCTTATTGTGAATGCATTCTCAATTCCGATGTAGAACATTTTAATCTTATTCTTTTTACCATAATTCTTTGTATCTGCCTTATTCAATGATGGACTATTACCATTAAAATTCCTGTCCCACTCTTCTTGACTTCTGTCGAATCACTACTCTGCTATATTGCCTCATGTTTTCTCTTGAGTTTTCCAAGATTTTGTGCATTGCTTCTCACCTAATTTTTCTTAAAAGCCTTATCCTGGATATCCAACTCAGCAGGGTTCTGATCCCAATCTGGTTTAGGCTTGAGAAGTCCTCCTAGCTAAGCAACTCCTTCTTACTCAGTACTAATCATACTGTCTCATGATTTGATGCCCTTTCCTTCCACACCATTCTTTAGTGTTATGTAATCCTGGCCATGATTGCTGACAAATACTCTCTCAAAGGCAGGTGCAGAATATTAATGCACCCTCGCCAAATACATGGTGATTTAAAACCAAATGTAGCAGTTTTAATTTTTAGGTTATGATGTGAGATACTGCTTTTGAACAATGGGCATGGATTTTAGGTATTCAGCAGAATTTTTTTTATTTTTCAAATGATTTAAGTCACACAGGTGGTTCATGTGAGAACCTTCTCTTCCAATTGAAAATTGCAAACGTGAGCGTGAATGTCATCCAGTGTGTACTTTTGCTATTGGATTTCTCCTGTAAATTAGTTTTGTCTGAGTGATCTGCAAGATGCAATTTTCCAGTGCTCTCATGCTCATATTGTTAATCAATGGCAGTGTGCGCTGGGTTGTTTAATAATAATAAAAAAAAGCAAATTCTAACAGATGAGTTCCAGGTTGGATTAATAAAGCTAATACTTCATCCTCTTGTCTGCGATCCTATTTTGAGGTTTTGTATTGGAAGGAACAATACCAGTGTGCAAGAATAGTAAAAAATGATTATGTTTTAAAAATAATATATATCCACTCACTCCTGCAGTTACCTTGACAAGAATTCCTCACATACGTCCCTATACAAATTCCATTCCATTCTCCCAGTTCCTCTGTCCTCATTGTATCTCCTTTGATAAAATTTTGGATTAAGAACAAACCACTCAGCCCTTTCGTGGTGGAACCTCCCAGAATAGACCTTCAAAGATGTTGCCTTTTTTTGCAACTGAGATTTCTCACCCATTTAGTTTGACAGGTCCCTCGACAGTGCCCACCATATTGTCTGCACTTCTGTTGTCACCCCTTCTCCCTCATACAACCACAGTAGGTGGTTATGTTATGTTAGCGGTAATGATCTAATCAACAATTACTCAGCAGGGATTGAGTAACTCGGTGGGTTCACTTATTTAAAACAGATTGTCAGTTATAAAACTGACATTGCAGTTAAGTACAGTAGATTTCTACAGGCATCGATTTGAACACCTACAGTAGATGACTTGGAAGTAGAATTGTAACAAAGGCCAGGTACACTACAGTCCTATTGTCCTCATCCTTTGACTCAGCCATTTTCCTATCCAACAGATCATTATCCAACTTTTCCAACACTTGATACAACAGCAAACACATCTTTCTATTCCCTTCTCACTTCTATTAGCATTCAAAAGTGCTCATTCCCTCCATGATATCCTGCTTCATTCCCCAATCCTTTCTAACATCCCATTCCCTTCCTGTGGCTCCTTGTCATGTGCAAACAAGAAATGTACCACCAGCCCATTTACCTCTTCATTGTCCATGGTCTAAACGCTCATTCCAGATGAAGCAGCAAGTTCGATGTCCTTCTTTCCATTTTGATTGCTGTCTTCATTGCTCATGCTACAGCTACCTCCACAATGGGAGACCCAACACAGATGGGATGACTCTTTATCAGAACAGTCAAGCGCTATCTCAGCCTGTTATTTTAGTTCACATTGACACCCCTGTCCTTGGCTCACAGTCATCTTCCAATGAAACCTAATGTCAGACTGCAGAACAGCACTCCATCTTTTAGTTAGGTTTTTTCCAGCCTGTCTGACACAACATTGAGTTCATAACATCAGACCACAATTCTGCCCCCACTTTTGTTTCCTTTTCCTCACTTGTTTTGGTTTTTCTCTTAAGTCAGCAGCACACCTGTTCCAGTCACGGGTTTTGTTTCTTTTTCCTGCCCAATCACCATTCTCTTTGACTCTGGAAGACTAAAATCTCTGTTATTCAATCTCTCACCTTTTGTCCTTGAATTGCTTGCCCCTTCCTCAAAATCCAGTGCGTTTCTCAGCCTTCTCAGTGCTGATGAAAGGCCCGATGATGTAAAATGTAGGGTGGAATCTTATGGAGGTGGTAGGGGTCTTGGTAACACCTCAAAGAGCTGGCGAGATCTCCCATTTATTGCCTCTTTTCAAAGGCCTGATGTACATCGTGTCACTCTGGATCCTAACAGACGAGGGGCAGGCTCTGTCCACGATCTACTGCCCTGCGCCTGATGTCCTGCCTATTGAGAGTGTATGGCTCATCAGAGGCTGATCAGTCATCTTGATCTCAGCAGCATCACTGGAGAGATGGAGGCTGCTGTCAGTGTTATAGCTACCCAAGGTCCCTTGTCAAGGCGGAACCCAGGCAGAGGCGATTGACAATGAAAAGGGAATCGCAGGGCAGAGGGGCATGAGAGGGGTGTGAGGGGGCTTTCCCAGCAAAAACAGGGGCGTGGCTTTCAGGAACATCTCCCACTTTCCAATGCCAGGTCCTTTGATCAGACACTGACTGCCTTTGAAGGAAAGACTCTTCCTGGAAGACTGTAAGCAAATAGGCTCTGACTGTACTAAACAATCCTCCCCCTCAGCCGGGTTAGTATCACTAGTGGCATGATAAGGCTGGGAGGCTGGGAGGTCATCCACAGGAAGGATCCCACCTGACCCTGCCTTAAAATCCACTTTGGGGGAGGCCACAAGGTCCCATACCTTAACTCTGATTCGCTCACCACAGATGTTACCTGAGCTGCTGAGTACTTTGTTACTGCTATGAAAACAGGGTCGGTTGTCATCATAATGTCATGCTGGAGACAAAATACTAAACTGGCAGTAGGTGGAGCCAGCAGAGCATTAAGTTAAAAATCAAAAAGATATATCGACATATTCAATGGGCAAAAAAGGTCAATAAGACACAAAGACAGGGACAGCCATCATCGATACTTGATTATTCTGCACCTCTATGCTTTCACTTCAGGCAGTATGCTCTTGTGATTCCTGCTCATTTAAATGATTACAGGTTATAATTGGCTGATAAGTGTTTGACGCTTTTTCCGGAGCAAATGAAATCGTGAGAATCTGATATAAATTCAAGATATTTTGCACTACTTAAAGCTAATCTGCACCTCTTAAAGTGGAAGTGCGTTTAGGTTGGAACAGATGCTTAAAAATGTGATACGACTGCAGAAATGTAGAAAATGGCAGGGGACATGACCCAAGAATTTCCGTTGCTATTTGGAGATCTTGGTCAAGGAGATGCTGAGGAGGAGAGACACGCTCTTATCCACATGAGGACAGGAGATTCTCCAAACAAACTCTCAGCGTTAAAATAGTGGGACCAGATAGCTTGGGCAACCTTTGTCAGGACTCTAGGCCTGTGGCCAGAATACAGTACCACAAGAAGCTCAACGCTTTGATATGAGTGATCAAGTCAGGAAGAGCATTTTCAAATGCAGTCGCTTCATATACACTGCTTAATACACCACACTCCCATCATTTGTCTGCCAAACATCTTAGTTAATCACAATTCATGTCTGGTATTTTAAGCTAACAAACTTAGCACCCCTGCAAGTCCCAGACCCATCTCTTATAAAACTTACAAAAAACTTACAGGGTTGGAGGATCTGAGCTACAGGGAGAGGCTGAACAGGCTGGGACTGTTTTCCCTGGAGCGTTGGAGGCTGAGGGGTGACCTTATAGAGGTTTACAAAATTATGGATAGGATAAATATGCAAAGTCTTTTCTCTGGGGTTGGGGAGTCCAGAACTAGAGGGCATAGGTTTAGGGTGAGAGGGGAAAGATATAAAAGAGACCTAAGAGGCAACTTTTTCACGCAGAGGGTGGTACGTGTATGGAATGAGCTGCCAGAGGATGTGGTGGAGGCTGGTACAATTGCAACATTAAAGAAGCATTTGGATAGATTATATGAATAGGAAGAGTTTGGAGGGATATGGGCCGGGTGCTGGCAGATGGGACTAGGTTGGGTTGGGATATCTGGTTGGCATGGATCGGTTGGACCGAAGGATCTGTTTCCATGCTGTACATCTCTATGACTCTAAATTCCTCGAGATCGGTATGGTTCAAGTATAAATTCTTATTACATATGTCAGGAAGGGGTCTGTGATTGCAAGGAATCACTATTACAAACCTTCCTCCAATATGAAAATGAAACAATCATTCAGTGTTACTACAATAAAAGTATTGTGGATGTTGGAAATCTGAAACAAACACTGAAAGAGCTGGAGAAATTCAGCAGATTTGGCAGTATTTATGGATTGAGAAACAGTAAATGTATTGATCCCAGTATGACTCAATTTTTAAGGAGTAAATTACAGCAGATGCTGGGGAATCTATATTAAAAACAAAAAATACTGGAACTATAGATGCTGCCTGACCTGCTGTGATCTCCAGCAGTTTTTGTTTCCAGTACCGATTCCATTATTCTCTGTTTCCTATTGCTCAGCCAACTTCATATGCGTCTGCTACTGTCACTCTTAGTTCGTGAGGAGCAGCAAGTGGAGCTTAACTGTGAGGTGCTGCATTTTGGAAAGGTAGATCAGGGCAAAACTATACACTTAATTGTGTAGCCCTGGGGAGCATTGCTGAACAAAGAGACCTTGGAGTGCAGATTCATGGTACCTTGAAAGTGGAGTTGCAGGTAGATAGAATAGTGAAGAAGACTTTTGGTATGCTTTCCTTTATTGGTCAGAGCTTGAGTGTTGGAGTTGGGAGGTCATGTTGCAGCTGTACAGGACATCGATTAGGCACTACGGGAATACTGAATGCAATCCTGTCTCCCTGCTATCGGAAGGATGTTGTGAAACTTGAAAGGGTTCAGAAAAGATTAACATGGATGTTGCCAGGGTTGGAGAGTTTGAGCTATAGGGAGAGGCTGAATAGGTTGGGGCCATTTTCCCTAGAGCATCCAAGGCTGAGGAGTGACCTTGAAGAGATTTATAAAATTGTGAGGGGCATGGATAGGGTAACTAGACAAGGTGTTTTTCCTGGGGTGGGGGAGTCCAAAACTAGAGGCCATAGGTTTAGGGAGAGACAGGAAAGATATAAAAAGGATCTAAGGGGCAACTTTTCTCATGCAGAGAGTGGTGCATGTATGGAATGAGCTGCCAGAGGAAGTGATGGATGCTTCTACAATTACAACGATTAAGAGGCATCTGGATAGGTATATGAAGAGAAAGGTTTTAGAGGGATATGGGTCATATGCTGGCAAATGGGAGTAGATTAAGTTAGGATATCTTGTCAGCATGAACAAGTTGGACTAAAAGATCTGTTTCCATGTTGTATATCTCTGGCTCTGTGACTCTCTAACTTTATTTTCCTCACATGTCATTGTACGATACTTTCACCAATGACTTTTGGAAGACCCTGCACATATTCTGTACGATGGTCCTCTACCTTAATGTATTATACTCATCTGTTACATTATCAAAAAGGTTAAGCAAGTTTGTTCACCACAATTTGTACTGAACAAATCCATGCTGGCTGTTCTCAATTAAGCTGCATTTTCCCAAGAGATTGCTAAATTTGTCCCAAATTATAGTTTCCAAGAGAGTCTTTCCTATCCCTCAATCCACCAAGGTTAAACTTGTCTATAGTTGTTGGGCTAATCCTTACTTAATTTTCAGCTCTTCAAACCTCTGACAACATCTCTGAGTTTAAAGAAGACTGAAAAATTATGGCTAGCCCTGCTGCAGTTTCCCATCTCTCCAAGTGTCTCCTTTCTCATCAAACCATGGTGACCTCCCTTATGAATTAAAGGACCGCAATTTGGGAAATATTATGGCCTAAAATGAGTCCAGCACATTAAATTTCATGGGCACAATGAAGTTCACAGACAATGGTAATGTGATCCTTGCACTGCTCTTCTGCTGGAGTAATGGTTGTAGGCAGTAGCGTATTACTTGAGGACAAGCTGAGTAAAGTGCGGATATCTTAAGGATTGATTCTCACTGAGTTTTGGTCAGAAAATGTCTCTCTTTGTAACCTGAATGAATATGGTCTCATGTTGAGAGCCCTTCTCCTCAGTCTTCTACTCCCTCTTCCAGCATCTTGTCCTGATCTGTATCACCTCTCCTCTTCTCTTTGTCCTGGTGTACTACATGTCTGGGAGCAAATGGTCAATGCAGCATCTTTGCAGTCAGGGCAAGGTATTTCAGCAACTGTTGTACCACTCCCTATAGATTTTAAACAGCTCTGGAAACCACCAAACACTTCTGTAGTCACAGCAAGAACCAATCAGCACCTAATAAGAAAATAAGTGCTAACCCTTTGAATAGTACTCTCAAGGATCCTTCCTGCCATTGAACATTTGCTCAATAAAGTATGATTATCCATAGGTGTTGGCTGAAGGATTGAACTCCAAAATGAAAAACTGGTGCCAAATCAGTGTTACAGAGTCAGCATAATTCTGATACATGCTTCTTGCATGCCATCTCAAAAATGGTACCCAATGTAGACTATGGAACTGTAGGAATCCTGATACATATATTGCCCAGTAAAAACAGACCTTCTGCATATAGTAGTAGAGAGCCCATTAATGAATTTCTCAACTCATACATTGAGGAAAAGAAGCTCACTTGATTACTCCATTTCAATGCCCCCATCCCCTCTCCAGCCTATCACCCTCACCCTCACCTCCTTCCACCTATCGTATTCGCAGTGCCCCCTCCCCCAAATTCCCTTCCCCATATCCTTTATCTCAGCCCGCTTGGCATACTAGCCTCATTCCTGAAGAAGGGCTTATGCCCGAAACGTTGATTCTCCTGCTCCTCGGATGCTGCCTGGCCTGCTGTGTTTTTTCAGCACCACATTTTTCAACTCCATTTCAATGGTAACTATGAGAGCAAGGTAGTGGTGTTTATATAGATATGCACAGGTATTCTTTGATGCAGCCGTAATTTCAAATAACTTAAATGTTTCACCTATGTGTCAGCAATATTCAAGGGATAGGAAGCTAGTGTTGATAAAGCATAGCGCTGGAAATGGCACAATCCTGAAGAAGGATTATGCCTGTAACACCGACTCTCTTGCTCCCCCTTTCCAGCACCATACTTTATTGACTCTAACTCTCCAGCATCTGCAGTTCCTATTATATCTCCATGCCAACATGGCTCAACTCATCAGCATCCTAATCTCATCTATAGATAGGTGTTCCCCTTTTGAGTTTTTATTTTACATCCGAGCCTGAATAGTACAAGTTTAGTCTTGGTGTGTCTTTTTAGCAAAGTTTGAAAGAACACATGTGTGAATAGAATAAGTGTTTAGGTTTTGCCAGCATTTAGATTTGCTGTTGAAAAGCTCAAAAATCATACCTGGATACTAAGTCCATGACATAATTTGGGAAGATTTCCAGACATTGCATGGAGAAAATCTACCCTGTGCAGAATTACAACTGTGCAATAGTTTTTAGGAAAGTTTATTTGTTCAATACTCTGAGTACATTCAGAAAGAAAAAAATCTCCACCTTCAGAATGATTTGACAAGGCACATAACTTCCAATATTTCCCAGTTATTTACAAAGCACATTATTTACAATAACACTAAAACCAGGTAAAAAAATACAAGCAACAATTATCCACTAGTTTAGAAGTATTCTTTACTGCATTTATGGTATGACATTAATTGTCATAATATACTTATGGCAGCACAATAAACTTATGAAAGCTTGGAGTTTCTACCTTTGATTTTACAGGAAATTTGCATAATTATAACAAAAACAAATTAGAATTCATGTGGGTATTTTGACCAATTACAAAGTCAATTTCTGGAAAAAATCCAAGTTGTAATCCTAGTTCCTTCTATTGTGGTTATTTGGAAAGACATACCATTTAAATAAAACTATTGACTGTAACTATTATTCCAACCATGCCATCTTCTGACCTACTGTCATAAGATTCTAGACCTATTAAGTCTTTTTTCGAAATGATGAATTTTTGAAACCACTGTGTAGATCTTTCTCATATTTTACCACTACTCCACTTCTCTGTACTCTATTTTTATAAAATGAACAGGCTGAGAATAAGACTATAAGGTATAGGAGCAGAATTAAACCATTTGGCCCATCAAATCTGCTTTACTATTTGATCATGGCTGATGTTTCTCAACACCATTCTCCTGCCTTCTCCCCATGACACTTGATGAATGCAAAATTAAAATCATCTCAGGTACTATCACTTTGGTTCACAGCTTGTTATGGTGTAGCTTTATTGTTTGACTCAATCTCTTGTTGTTTAATTAACGAGATTGGCTAAACTTTTGCTCAGTCATTGACTAAAGGGACCTTGATTTCATACTGGCACTTAGGATCTGAACTTAAAATTTTTTAGTAATTTTTGAATTACCATGTTGTACTAAAATATGTATTTATGCATGCTTTCAAAGAATGTGTAACAGATTTTTTTTAAGTCATGATTATTTCCATTACCAATGTCTTAAGCTGAAAGAATTGCATAAATACTCGGTTAACAACTACTTTCATTCCCACGTATGGTCACTGCTGGGATTGGAGTTAAAAGATCACAACTCTGGAAGTGTAATTATGTGGTTTTGGAGAGCAAAATGCCTGAAATGTCAATTTAGTTAGGTTTTATTTATTTTCCACATGGAATTATTTCAAAGGTTTGCATGGGTCATTCAGAGTCAGAGTTATATGAGTATCCAACAGATCCTTCAGTCCAACATGTCCATGCTGACCAGATATCCTAACCTAACCCACTTCCATTTGCCAGCACTTGGCCTACATCTCTCCAAACCCTTCCTATGTTTTAAATGTTGTAATTGTACCAGCCTCCACCACTTCCTCTGGCAGCTCATTCCATACACGCACCACCCTCTTGGTGAAAACGTTGTCCCTTAGGTCCCTTTTATATCTTTCCTCTGTCATCCTGAACCTATGTCCTCTAGTCCTGGTCTCCCCTACCTCAAGGGAAAGACCTTGTCTATTTACCCTATCCATGCCCCTCATGATTTTATAAACCTCTATAAGATCACTCCTCAGTCTCGGACACTGCAAGAAATTCAGCCTCTCCCTACAGCTCAAATCCTCCAACCATGGCAACATCCTTGTCAATCTTTTCTGAACCCTTTCAAGTTTCACAACATCTTTCCAACAGGAGGGAGACCAGAAGTGCACACAATATTCAAAAGTGGCCTCACCATTTGGTATTACAGATTTCAGTTTTCTGCGGATAGTTTCTTGGTTTCAGCATCAATAGTAATATAGTATCACTTCTGACCAGAGCATCCCAGAAAGTATCTACTGCATTTCAATGAGTGAAGAACACCCTTAAATATTTTAAATTATAATAGCTGGCTAACATGCGAAGTGACCATTTCCAGATAATCTCATTTAATTTCAGCTCTTCTTCATAACTAGGAAAATGTATAAAACAGACCAGATCACCCTGCTAGTGGACAAAGAAATAATTCTGCATGGTCTTTTTTTTTAATGACTTAAGCACAATGCTTACTCTAATGCCAGGATCAAGGATGTCACAGAATGGCTACAGGAGATTCTTCAGGGAGAGGGAGAACAGCCAGAAGCTGTGGTCCTGCAATCAGAATTTAGAGAGTTAGGTAGAAAGATAGCATGCAGAAGCTCAAATGTAGTAATTTTCAGGTACACCCAGTACAATGTTCAAACAAATACAGAAATAGGAGCGCAAGGTAGATGAATGTTTGATAGGAAACATGGTGCAAAATGGAGGGCTTTAGATTCCTGGGATGGGCTGTGGGGAAGATGGCATCTGTACAAACCAGATAGGTTGTACCTGAACAGAGTTGGGATTCAGTTCCTTGAAGTTCCCTTCAAAGGGCTTTTAACAAGTTTGGCCAGGGTGCAGGAACCAATAAAGAATGGAACATGCCAGGGTTTGCAAAATAAATAAACATAGTGCTAACAGTAGCATAGACAATAAGAAGGTAATAGGTGACATCAGTAGGGGAGAAAGAAAGGAAGTTCAAAACAGAGTTACAACACAACTGGGGAATTACAGACATAGATTGCAATATTGCAATATGATGCAGACCTTGCTCAAGGAAGAGCAAGACTGAGTGTTAAATATTCTTAGGTCTTATTTGTTTAGGAAAGATAGAAAAGAAAGGAAAGGTGAAAGGGTAGAGATATTCATAAAGGACAGCATCACAGTAGTAAAGTAAGAAGTTCAAGGACAGAGTCAAATTGGCTAGAACTTCTGAACAAAAAGGGATGCAATTATATTTGCTTGGTGTAGTCTATAGACTACTATTTATTGGAAAATATGATGAGGAACAAATCTGCAAGGAAATTACAGAAACATCAGCATGATAGTTTAGTTATAATGGCAGACCATAATTACACAAATATAGCTTGAGATACTAGTGGTAAAAAGGGGCAGCAAGGACAAGTATTCCTAAATTGTGTTTGGGAGATTTCCCTGCAGCAATATATGTCCAATCAAACAAGGAAGGATTCATTGTTGGACTTGGTCCTTGGAAATAAGGTGGGCCAAGTGGGTAAAGTGTAGTGGGCTAACGTTTAGGAGACAGCAATCATTGTGTCATAAGGTTCAGGATGGTGTGGGAGAAGACATGCCACAATCCCAAGTAAGAAGAATCATTTGAAAGTTGGCTTTAATGGGCATGAGCTGAAAAATGTGTTGCTGGAAAAGCGAAGCATCCAAGGAGCAGGAGAATCGACATTTCGGGCATAAGCCGTTCTTCAGGAATGGGCATGATCAGAGTGGAGCAGGATTAATCGGAATCAGACATTGGTGGGAAAAACAGTATCTGAACAATGGACCACCTTTAATAAGCAGATGGTTCGGGTACAGTTGCGATACATTCCCTCAAAAAGGAAATGTTGGACAAACAAATCCAGAGCTCTGAAAGATAGAGATCTAAAAGAAAAATTGTGCTTGTGACAGGTATAAGCTGAGAAATATAATTGAGGATCAACAGGAATACTAAAGATTTAGGGGAAAATGAGAACTCAAATTGGAGAAGCAAAGACAAACCTTGAGAAAGCTCACATCAAGGGATATCGCAAAGTTTTCTTTTGGGCATATAAACAGTAAAAGAAAAGTGGTTAATGGAGGAGTATGACCAATCAGAGACCAAAAATAGGATTTACATATGAGGCAGAGGTCGTGGCTGAGTTACAAATAATTTACACCTGCCTTTACAAAAGAGGAGGATGCTTACCAGACCATGGTGACAGGAGTAATCTCTCTTATTTGTTACATTCAGAATTAATAAAGAAGTAGTCTTGGACAGACTGTTAGCACTTAAAGTTGGCAAGGTGCTGGGACTAGATGAGATGCATCTAATGATTTTAAAGGAACATACCACCTGGAAATCTAGTGGATGCAGGTTCAATTGAGGCATTCAGGAAGTCGTTGAATGATTATTTGGATATTTGTTGAAGGAGATTGCCTACATCAAAGGACAAGAAAAACAAAGAACAGTACAGCACAGGAACAGGCCTTTTGATCCACCAAGACTGTGCCAACAGACGATGCCTTTATAAACTAAAAATGTTTCACCTCCACATGGTCCGTATCCTTCTATTCCCAAAAGCAGGAAATTGGCACTAGGTAATAGAATCGGTGCAGCACAATGGGCTAAATGGCTTCCTTCTGAACTGTTACAGTTCTGTGATTCTGAGCGTGGAGAAATTATTTACTATAGTAACCTGGTTTAGGCTCTTAACTCATCAGCATCACCTATCAGCACTTCCAAATTAATCTGTAATTTATGTTGCCATTTCACCATATGCATGTGTTTCACAGATAACTAATACAGTCCAGGTTACAGTAACAATATGTACATTTATATGTGCATTGTACTCAAAAGTAACGAATAGCAATGGCTGAGGCTCCAAATTTGTTTTCATTACCTGACTGGTCAGGAATCTCCGGTACTTCTATTGATTGTCATTGGTATGTGTCGGAAGGATTTGCAAGATGCAGCAAAACTTATTTGACTGCACTATGGATTCCCCTTCCTTAGTCATCAAGTACTGGGACAAACTCTAAAGCTTCTGACTCAGAGGTAGGGACACTAATAGCTGCCCCACAACTGCCTGCAGTCTTTCACCATATAGGAAGATTGAAGAATGGAAACTTAACACCTTAAAATCTTCCTGACTGGAGATTGCCTATATCAAAGAACAAGAAAAACAAAACACAGTACAGCACAGGAAGAGGCCCTTTGACCCATACTTTGCCAACACTTTGCCTTTATAAACTAAAAACCTTTTGCTTCTACATAGTCCGTATCCCTCTGTTTCTTCTGTCAAGATGCCTCTTAAACATTACTATTGTATCCGCCTCCATAACCACCTCTAGCAGTGCATTCTAGGTGTAAAAGACCTGTGTCTCATATCTTGTTTAAACTTATCCCCTTTTATCTTAAACCTATGTTCCCTGGTAATTCACACTTCTATTCTGGGAAAAAAAACCTCTGACTATCCATTCTATTCATGTCTCTCATACTTTTTTCAACTTCTATCAGGTCACTCTTCATCCTTTCATATTCAAGTGAAACAAAACAAATGGTCCAATCTCTCTTCATAGCGAGTACCCACCAAACTACACAACATCCTGATAAACTATTTATGAACCATCTCCAAAGCCTCCAAATCCTCTGGTAGTGTGGTGACCAGAACAGTACACAGTATTCCAAATGTGGCCTAATTAAAGTTCTATACAGCTGCAACATGACTTGCTAATTTTTAAGCTCTATGCCCTGACCAATGAATGAAACCATGCTATATGTCTTCTTAACCACCTTATCTGTTCATGTTGTCACTCTCCGGGAACTGTGGACTTGTAAGCTCTAGATCCCTCAGTATGTTGATGCCACACAGGATTCTGCCATTTACTGTATACTTCCTTCCTATATAGATCTCCCAAAACATATCTCCTCACATTTGTCATTTCTCCATCCAAATGCCTAGCCTATCTAAAGCTTGATGTATCCTCTAGCAATCCTCCTCATTATCCACAACTCCCCAAATCTTTGTGTTATCTATAAACTTAGTAATCAGGCCATGTACATTCTACTCCAAATCATTTATTTCTGTTATAAGCAACAGGGGTCCGAGCACTGATCCCTGTTGAATACCACTGGTCACAGATCTCCAATCTGTAAAATACTCTGCCACTGCTACTCTCTGTTTTCTAAGATCAAACCAGTTCTACATCCATTTTAACAACTCACCATGGATCTCATATGACCTCACCTTTTTGTATCAGCCTGCCATGAAAGACCCTGTCAAAGGACTTGCTAAAGTTCATATAGACAAGATCTACAGTCCTGTCCTCACCACCACAAAAATCTCAGTCAATTTTGTGAGACATGACCTTCCCCACATAAAAGTATGCTGTCGCTCACTAATATGTCCACATTTTTCCAAATGTGAGTCAATCTAATCCCTAAGAATCTTCTTCTTAATTTCCCTACCACTGACGTAAGGCTCACTGGCTTGTAATTTCCCAGGTTATCTCAGTTGCCCTTCTTAAATGAAGGAACAACATTGGCTATACTTCAGTCATCTGGCACCTTGCCTGTGACTATGAAGAGTACAAAGATTTCATACAAGCCCCCAGCAATTTTCTTACCTGCATTCCTCAGCACTCTGGGATAGATCCCATCAGGTTCTGGGGACTTGTCTAACTTAATGCTTTTCAAAACACCCAACGCCTCCTTCTTTTTATATTGACATGCCCTAGTAGATCAACATACCCCTCCTGAGTTTCTCCATCCATTATATCCTTGTCCTTTGTGAAAACCAATGAAAAGTACTCATTAAGGACATCATCCACTTCATCCAGCATCATGAATAAATTTCCTCCTTTACCCTAGCTACCCTCTTGCTCCTTATATATGTATAAAAAGCCTTAGGATTTTCCTTAATTCAGAATATCACACACATTTCATAGCCCCTTTTATTCCTCTTAATTCCTTATTTAAGTTCTTTCCTGCTATCTTTGTATTCTTTGATGGCTCCATCTGTCTTCAGTTTCCTGAACCTTGTGTATGCCTCCTTTTCCTTTTTGACCAAGCTCACGATTTCTCGTGATTGTTCCTGAATCTTGCCTTGCTTAATCTTTTTTACAAAAACATGTTGATTTTGAAATTTAATCAACTGATCTTGAAAAGATTCCCCTATGTCAGATGTAGATTTACCCTCAGCAGCCACTCCAATCTACACTCCACAGTTCCTGCATAAAAATGCAGTAGTTAACCTTCTCTAATTTAATGCTTTCACTGAGGACAATTCTTGTCTTTATCCATAAGTAACTTAAAACTTATAAAATTATGGTCACTGTTCCTCAACTGTTCCCTTACTTAAACTTTGGTCATCTGCTGGGCTCATTCCCCAGTATCAGGTCTCATAGTGCCTAGTTGGACTATTAACATAAAAAAAATCCAGAACTCTCCTGACAAATTCTCCCCATCAAGTCCGTGGCACTAAGTAACTCCCAGTCACTATATGGAAAGTTAAAATCACACACCACAACAATCCTATTGTTTTTACATTTTTCCCATAATGTGTCTGTTCCTCTATCATCTACTGGCTGTTGTGAGGTCTGTAGTACCTTCCCATGTAAGTGATTGCACCCTTCCTTTTCCTGAGCTCTACCCATACAGCCTCACTGGATGATACCTTCAAAGTGTTCTCACTCAGTCCAGCTGTGATATTCTCCCTGTCAGTAACGTAACTCCCCCATCTCTTTTACATCTCAGCCAATTTGAATAATTATTACCCTTTTAAATAGTTTCTGGAAAATATCTCTTGTCTTGGAAATAAATGGGGCTGCCTCAGTTAAATAAACCTGGCAAAATAGCTTTGTTACAAATAACAATAGGCTACTCCCCATAAATTAATGTGAGGTTTGAGTACAGCTCTTGCTGCCCCTCAGTCTTTTCAGCAGTGTCTATTTAAAACAATGTGAACTCAGTATAAAATTAACACTTCAATAGAATTAACTCAAGTTTCTTCAGTGACAAAATGCTTCATCATCACAATATCACAGTTTTGGTTTTTACTAACACTTAGGTCAGTCAAGTAGAGCCGATGGCCAAATTGTGGATATTTGGTTCATTTCTAAATTCAACAACATACAAGTAAAAGAAAGATTACATCAATTACGATGTGCTATTTTCAAATGCAAGATCCTTAGAACGGCTGCAATGTGTTTGATGTGGGTACAGTTTTGAGCTCAATTTTATTGCAATTGGAAAATTTCAGAGGGATATTAATTGTCATAACTTTTAATTTTTCCTCTTCACAAGTATAAATAATAAGGGCTGAGCACAAGACCATGACAAGTGTTAAATTTTGCCAATCATAAAAGGCAAAGAAATATGTTTGCCAACACAATCCAAAACAGATAACAGAGGAAATAGAACTGAGCACATGAAGCATTGCTGTTGAAGCCTATTTAAAATTTTGACAATCATTATAAACTGATAAAAACACCAAAAGCTAAAGTACTTTTGCTAATTCCTAGTTTCTTCAATTTACGTTTCTGCCCAATTTTAGCTGTGTATTGGCATTATCATATGTCCAACCATTAAATTATTTGGAGTAATTGGAGCAGATGAACAACCAATTATCAACCAGTAACTGCCAGATGATTCAAAGCACTTTTTTGAAAGCTTAACTTTCTGCTGGCATTAAATTAAAGTAACCAATCAGACAAAAGATGTAATCACACAAATTAGTCATCCTAACAACAGGAAATGAAACACTTGACCTTTGTTAATGTGCCAGATTTTATCTCGGTTGATAGCTACAAAAGAAAAATGTTTCAGAAAGGACCATTTTAGGTGCAGTCAGAATTTAGATACTTCACTGAAATAATTCACTTAATGAAGGGACAGTTATGGTATTAAAATCAATCAATATTCCTTCAGCGTGCTCTTGTGTAAAAATCTTGGCATGTTAGGAAAAAGGGTCAATGGGTATATCTTTCTCACATTGCACATTCCAGTCCTTCTAGAAAGTAGAAATATTGCAAAAAACTGCATTGGAAGGTGAATTGCACTTGAGATCATTAGTTAAAGCAATCTTTGCTGACTCTGACCATATGAGAAAAAGATAATTTCATACATTTTGCCATTGTAGGTTCAGTGTCTACAAATACAATCTTTCAATGCCTGTTTCTCATGTACTGAACACCCAACTAAGTCTCCAATATGTTGGGGAGTAAGTGAATGCTCTATCTGTTCAATCATTCATGGAATATGGGTGTTACTGGTTAGGTCAGCATTTATTACCAATCCCTAATTGTCCAGAATGCAGTTAAGAATCAATCATATTGCTATGTGTCTAGATCCATGTATAGGCCAGACTGGATAAGGATGGCAGATTTTGTTTGCTGAAGAACATTATCGAAACAGGTAGGTTTTTCTAACAATTGGCAATGGATTCATTAGCCTTATTAGAACCTTAATTCTCTTTTTCATGTTGAATTCAAATTCCACATTCTGCCATGTGTGCAGGTAGTTCTCAGATAAAATGTGTTCAGGCAGCGCGCTTTGTTTATAGCGTTACTGAGGAATTAAGGAATGGGAGTTTTGCTTCTGTTTGCGATGGTGTGGTTCCAATGGTGATTGTTTCACATGATTCCTTCTGCATATATGGCGATATCTGCACTAGAGTCTCTGAGCCATTTTGCCAATGCGTGGCATCAGTGCCAGTCTTCCTGCCATGCTGCACATGTGCCGGTGTCAGCTGCCAACAGAGCAGCTTTCTGTGAGGTACGGTACAGAGTGCAGCTTTCTGAGAGAAATACATTGAGCAGCTTCCTGTGAAAGGTACACGACTTCTAGATTATCCCTTTTTTTGTAAAAATGGAGGACACAGTGATAAGAATGTTAGCAAGAAATGTCCTGGTGATAAAATTGCGGATGGTGAACACAAAAGGAAGGCTGTAACACGAGAAGAGAAGCTCGATGTTATGAAGCGTTTTGAGCGTGAGGAGAGAATATGTGATATAGCTCACTTTACAGGAATGAGAGAGTCTACCTTATGCACCATGATGACCCTCTGTCCCTGCATTAACAACATCTTTTGAATGTATTCTGTTAAATTTAGCCTTCTTTCATTGACAAATATGGTTTTTACTTTCATTCAGGCTGTGCTATACTTTGTTTTAGATGTTGAGGTGGTTTTTGAACGATTGTGAGTGATATGTTTTGCTGGTTTTCCCCAACCTCACATTTCCCATAGGCCCCATTATTTATCTTAAGTGATTTTGTATTAAGCAAGGTTTTGCTGGAATGCAGCTACGGCGTTATCAGAGAACTATCTGAATAACCAGAATCTATTGACTTCCATCTGAATTTATTCAATTCTGAGGTAGAGTTTCAAATTCATACAATCTTCTGAGGAGATTTTTTTTTTCCTCATTGCAGTCCTAAAAGAGTGCTCCTAGTTTTAATTCATTTTTGTTACTGACAACTGAAAAGGATCCAAACCGAAGTCACTAGAAGCTTCCCTAGGACTTTGGATTAAATATTTAGTGAGAATACCACCTGGCCATTGCCTCCCCTAACTTTAATTTAAAGTTTGATGTGGAAGTACTTCATCTGTCATATGGATGTAGAGCTAATGTCTGCTGTGGATGCTATTATTAGGAGGGTGAACCAACTTCTCTCTTTTAAACTCCTCGGTTGACAGTAACAAAGATCTTTTTAGGAGAGTCATGGGGAAAAAATCTCTTCTCTCAGAGAGCTGTATGACTTGGAAACTCTGGTGGAGGCAGGATCATTGAATATTTTTAAGGTGGAGGTGGATAGTTTCCAAGAGAAACTACGGTTATTGGTGTAGAAGGGAGTGTGGAATTAATAATACAGATCTGATTGAATCACAGAAATGTTATTGTGCAGAAAGAGAACATCCAACTCATTATTGTCTGCAGCAGCAATATTGGCTGGTGGCAATCTCCTCCTCTTTTCCCTACATCCTTATTTTTATTCAAATAAAAGTCCAATGTCCTCTTGAAAGTTACAATTGATTTCCAATTGGTGCATCCCATGCTCTAACAACTTGCTAAATGAAAATGTTTTTTTCTCATATCAGGTCTGCTCCTTTTGCAAGTCATATTAAATCTATCCCCTCTCAATTTTACTCCTTTTACAAATTTTTGCAAATTTCTATGAAAGCTCCTCTTAACCGTCTTCTCTCCAAAGAGAACAGTTCCAACTTCTGTCTATTTTCAGAACTGAAGTTCCTCACCCCTGGAACCATTCTCGTAAGTGGCACCTGTACTTTTTCCAATGCTTTCACATCATTCCTGTACACAATATACCAGCTGAGGTCTAACAAGTTTTTTTATACAAGTCTAATGTCACCTCTTTGCTCATTTCTATTCCCCTGTTAATAAGCTGAGGACACTGTATACCTTTTAACTGTTCTCTCTACCTGTCCTGTCATCTTCAGCAATCTGTACACATATACACCCTCTGTTCTTACATCCTTTTGGAATTATAGCCCCTATTTAATATTGTCTAATGTATACCTCACATCTCTCTGCCTTGAAACCCATCTGCCACTATTCATGCACTTTACCAAACTGTTTATGTCCATTTGGAGTTAAACAGTGTCTCCTTCAAAGTTAATAATTCTTCCAAGATTCAGGCCATTTACAAACTTTGATATTGTCCCCTGCACACAAAATTCCAAATTCTTAATGTGTTTCAAGGAAAGTGAAGGTATCAAAATCAACCCAGTGTGAACTCCATTCCAAACCTTCCTCTAACCTGAAATATATCCATTGAGCATCATTCCTACCACTAACCCAATTTTGTGTCCATGTTATTACTGTGTCTTTAATTCTATGGCCTATAACTTTCCTCAGTCTATAGTGTGGCACTATATCAAATGCCTTCTAAAAGTCCATGTACACCACATCAGCTATGTTACTTTCTGCGAGCCTTTCTATTACCTTTTCAAAAAGCTTCATAAAGTTAGTCAAGCATGATATCCTCTTTAGAAATCCATGCTGACTCTTCCTAACCAAACTACATTTTATTTGGAGGTAGCTACTAATTCCATCCCAAATAATTGTTTGTGCAAGTTTCTCCACCTTTGAAGTTAAACTGACTGGTCTTTAATTGTAGAGTTTATCCTTTCAAACTTGTTTGTACAAAACCAGCATGTTTCCAAATCTCCAGTCTAATGGCACCTTCCCCGAGACTCCAGGGAAGACTGAATGTTAAAGTTAATGTCGTTGCCACTTATTAAGGGTTTGAGTATAAGGACAGGCTGCGACTTTTATCTTGGAGCAAATTGGTTGAGGATTGACCTTACAGTGGTTTATAAAATCAAGGGAGGCATAGATAAGGTGAATAACCAAGTTTTTTCCCTAGGGTGGAGGACTTCAAAATTAGGGGGCATGTTTTAAAGGTGAGAGGTGAATGAATGAAAAAAGACCTGAAGGACAACTTTTTTTACACAAGGGTTGTTCATATTTGGAATGAACTGCCAGTGGGAATGATGAGTGCAGATAAAGAGGTTTAGATAGGTGCATGAATAGGAAAGCTTTTGAAGGTTATGGGCCAAACACAGGCATGTGGAGCTAGTTAAGTAGGGGAAACTTGGTCAGTATGGATGAGTCGGACTAAAGGGTCTGTTTCCGTGCTATATCATGCTATGACTTGGATGGATCTCATCCAGTCCTGGTGCCATGCGAGGATAAAGTATCAACAGTCTCTCCAAAACTTCTTCCTTATCAATTTTGAATCCTTTTAATGACAGAGTTACTTTCCCTACCACAATGGCCTGAAAACATCTCCCTATTTTATAAAAGCAGATGCAAAGTATTCAGTTAACACTTCAGCCATGCCTCCTGCTTCCAGGTATAAATCCCCTTTTTGGTCTCTCATAGGCCCTACTCATCCTTTAATCACTCATTTACTGTTTATATTCCCAAAGGAGACCTTGGGATACCCCTTTATGTTGGATGACAGTCTATTCTCATTATACCTCTTTGCTTTCCTTATTTGCTTTTTCACCTCCTCTCTGAACCTTCTGTATTTCTCTGGCTCTCAATTGTACGTTTTTTTCTATTCATTCATGGCATTTGGGCATCACTCGCCAAGTTAGCATTTGTTACCTATTGCTAATTGCCCAGAGGACCGTTAACTATCAACCACATAGCTATGGGTCTGGAGTCATATGGAGGCGAGATTAGGTAAGGACAGCAGTTTCCATCCCTAATAACGTTAGTGAACCAGATGGGATTTCTGACAATCGACAATGGTTCCATAGTCATTATTGGACTCCCAATTCCAGATAGAGTCATAGAGTCATAGAGATGTACAGCATGGAAACAGACCCTTCGGTCCAACCTGTCCATGCCAACCAGATATTCCAATCCAATCTTGTCCCACTTGCCAGCATCTGGTCCATATCCCTCCAAACCTTTTCTGTTTATATATCCATCCAAATGCCTCTTAAATGTTGCAATTGTACCAACCTCCACCACTTCCTCTGGCAGCACATTCCATACATGTACCACCATCTGTGTGAAAACGTTGCCCCTTAGATCTCTTTTATATCTTTCCCCTCTCACCCTAAACCAATGCCCTCTAGTTCTGGACTCCCCAACCCCAGGGAAAAGACTTTGTCTATTTATCCTATCCATGCCCCTCATAAT
>NC_057714.1:37729386-37746887 GCF_004010195.1 Chiloscyllium plagiosum
CTAACCAACATCCTGTACAGCTGCAACATGACCTCCCAACTCCTGTACTCAATACTCTGACCAATAAACAAAAGCATACCAAATGCCTTCTTCTCTATCCTATCTACCTGCGATTCCACTTTCAAGGAGCTATGAACCTGCACTCCAAGGTCTCTTTGTTCATCCTAGGACCTTACCATGAAGTGTATAAGTCCTGCCAAGATTTGCTTTCACAAAATGCAGCACCTCGCATTTATCTGAATTAAACTCCATCTGCCACTTCTCAGCCCATTGGCCCATCTGGTCAAGATCCTGTTGTAATCTGAGGTAACCCTCTTCGCTGTCCACCACAACTCCAATTTTGGTGTCAGCTGCAAACTTACTAACTGTACCTCTTATGCTCGCATCCAAATCATTTATGTAAATGACAAAAAGTAGAGGACCAGCACTGATCCTTGTGACACTCCACTGGTCACAGGCCTCCAGTCTGAAAAACTACCCTCCACCACCACCCTCTGTCTTCTACCTTTGAGCCAGTTCTGAATACAAATGATATTTAGATTCAGATATTATATCTGACAGGAGGATGCAAAACCGAGTCCCCAGAATATTACCTCAGTTTCTGGATTAATAATCTGATTATAATACCATTAGGCCATCACCTTTTCATTTACTTGATATTTACCATAAGTGCATTTTTCCTTTTATATTTCTATCTCCTTTCTCATCCAGGAAACTCTAGATTTGCCTTTCCTACTTTTGCTTTTTGAGGAATGTGGGATCATGTTCAAATAACGACTGAAATTGATGAGTGGCGAAAATAGCCTCTTTATTCAGCAGTCACAGCACAAGTTCTAGGCGGCAACAGAATCCCAAAATACATTTCTTGTAAGAGCCCCTTTACACACAGTTCTTACACATCATTATACAATGTTATATTTTTCATATATAGTACATAAAGGTTTGAAGGGCTTCCGTCCTGGGAGACAGGAGATGGGCTAAAATGTGCTAACTGCTGGCTGCTACTTCTGATGGGATGTCTGTCCGGTCTGCTTACGTAATTAGCAGGTGTCAGTTCTTTTGTCTTTTAAATTAGTAAATGTTAAGTAAAAATACGAGGTCTTTTTCTCTAAGTAAGTTAGTAATTTTAACTAAATAATAGAGGATATTAAACTGATTACTGCAGCTGTGTGGTGACATTTATTTACTATTTGCTGGAATGAGTTTCATTCATTTATGCAATTTCCTGCAAGTGCTGTTTTGTCAGTTAGTTTCTTAAAGGGATAATGGCCCATTTAAAAGGTGATGATATTATTCTGTGTGCTGAATGCAGTAATGGTTTAAATTTGGATATTATAGAACCGCAGTTCTATGAATGAATGGATGAAACCGTGTTATCGTAAGTAACGGGTTAGTAAAGGGTTATGAATGAATGAATGGGAATCCGGTATTAATGAATCTGGCAAGCTGGTCAGTGAGTTAATAAACATAGCCTAAAGTACAATATCTCACAGGAAATATATCACAACTGCATCTGAACCACCTACTCTTTGAAGGTAGTCAATGTTCAATGACCTTTGCCCCCACCAATCTGACATTCCACTCTATCCTGCTGAGTCAAAACTGAAAGAACTGCGAATGTTGTAACTCAGAAACATAAACAGAAATTATCGGAAAAGCTCAGTAGGTCTGGCAGTATCTGTGGAAGGTAATCAGAGTTAATGTTTCGAGTTGAGTGACCCTTCCTCAGAACCAATGATGCCTAGTTTTGTTCTTGCCCCATTGAAGTCCATTCTCTGCCAATTGCTTCTTCTTATCCTGAATTGAATAATGGCACTCTGCACCACCATCCTGAACTTTACAATATAATGATTACTGGGGCCTGGATGTTCCCCAGCTGACACTTGATCCACATGACCAACTTCATTTGCAAGAACCAATCCAAAAGTGCATCCTTATATGCTTGACTGGGCACATATTCTATATTATTATTATTATTATTATTATTATTATTATTATTATATTGTAAGAAATGCTTCTAAATGCAATCTAAGAACATAGATTCCATTACATTTCGTGTATTCCAGTCTATATTTGTACAAATGAAGTGTCCTGTTATAACTACTCTATGAGGTTGGCATCTCTCTGTAATTTCCCTGCAGATTTATTCCTCTAGATCCTTCTGGCTAATTGAAGGGCTATAGACTACATTGGGCAATGTAATGGTACACTTTTGATTCCTTAGCTCTAGCTAAATTGATTCTGTCCTTGGAATGTCTGAGACGTCAGTATTCTCCAGCATTGTAATGCTCCTCTTAGCCTATCTTGTTAACCTTCTTCCTTCTCTTCCTTTTCTATCTACTCAGGACTATTTAATAGCTACTCTTATCTTTCCACGAATCGGTCTCTGTTATCGCCATAACATCATATTTCCACATGGCAACCCGTGTCTGCAACTTCCCAATCTGCTCCATGCATTCACATTCATGCAGAGTAACCCTGATTTACAGTTCACTTCCTTTTCCTTACTCCAATTGACCTGTATGCTGGTCCATTTCAGGATATCCTGACAGTAGCAAGTTCTTCCAGGTAATGTGAACTGGACTAATATCTTGCAATTCTCTCTGCTCGTGTCAATTGTGTCACCAAGTCTTTATGAACCTTGGTAATCTTGCTTCCCATATCCCTGTCAAGTTAGTTTAAAGTTTGACTATTGGAGCAGATTAGAAAGATCAAACAGCTTGTTTCTGCTCCTACTCATAGCTATATTCATGTTGAGTCATAGAGTCATGGAGTTGCATAGCACAGAAACAGACCCTTCGGTCCAACCCATCCATGTTGACTAGATATTCTAAATTAATCTGGTCCCATTTGCCAGTATTTGTTCCATATCCCTTCAAACATTTCTATTCATATACCCTTCCAGATGCCTTTTAAATGCTGCAATTATACCATGAAATGTAGTTACCCAATATCCATTATATCAGTAATAAGCCAATTACAGGTTTCTCCTGAGTGAAAGAAAGAACAATTTTAATATCTGCTAAAACCCGAGAAATATAATATAAAGACACGATGTCCACAAAATATACTGCAGCCACAAAGTTAAAAATGAATAGTGTCTGGGACAAAAAGAAGAGGAAAGGAATATTCAGTTCTAAATCATTAGGGATTCTTTAAGGAAAAACAATTTTAACCTGAGACCATGACTTTCTAACTGACATCTTGTATTCTCAGCAGTTACAAATATTGCAGATTTCTTTAAGTTCTTTGGGCTGTATCTTATATTTTTGTGGCTAAGTGTTAATTTCGTTGAGTTGCACAAAGGGTTTCTTTCCATGAAGGGTTTCTCCATATTGTCCCAAAGTCACCTCATTGACTACCCACTAGCCTCTATAATGGCACACTCATTTGATATTAATCCAGTTCACACTACCTGGAAGAACTTGCTACTGTCAGGATATCCTGAAATGGACCAGCATACAGGTCAATTCTTTATTGGTGAATCTGTGGAATTCATTGCCACAGAAGGCTGTGGAGGCTCGATCATCTTTAAAAGGCTATTGTGCACTGGGACAAGCTCTGCCAGTCTTGAGCAGCCTTGTATGGTTCATGATGTTTGTCCAGACAGAGAAGATGGAGAAAATTGGGACTTCACTTTGTGGACAGGAACCTGGAGGTCCTGGTAGGTGGGATGGTGCAAAGGAGGTGTCACTCTTTTTTAAGAGGACCAACAGAGGAGCAAATGACTCTAGATCCAGCCAGCCTGGTCCAAGGTTACCACCTGAGTCAGTATAATCTCAGTTATCTGGAGAAATGCACAGCACTATCAGAAGAAGGTCAATGACTCCATTCCACTCCACCAGGCTAAGTGCCACCATTTTCTCTCCATATGTCATTCTCAGTCTATCTCTGCTACTGCATTCATTTCCACCAAGGCTCATGCTTTGCCACTCCTGCTCAGTGCTGAGTTTCTCCAGCAGTATCTGTTTTTGTTTGAGTTGCAGCCTGGTACCTGGGAATGGTCCCAGGAATGAAAAGCTTAACATATAAGGAACATTCGAGGACTCTGGGACTATACTCAATGGAGATTAGAAGGATGAGGGAGGATCTAATTGAAACATACAAAATACTGAATGACCTGGACAGAGTGGACGTTGGGAAGATGTTTCCATTGGCAGGAGATATTAGGGCCAGAGTGCACAACCTTAGAGTAATGGGAAGACCTTTAGAATGGAGATAAGGATAAACTTCTTCAGCCAGAGAGTGGGGAATCTGTGGAATTCAGTGCCACATAAGGCTGTGGAGGCCAGTCAATGAATATATTTAAAACAGAGATAGATAAATTCTTGTTTGCCAATAAGATCAAAGGTTACGGGGAGAAAGTGGGAGAAAGGGGTTGAGAAATCTATCAGCCATGATTAAATGGCAGAGGAGTCTCAATGAGCCAAATGGCTTAATTTCTGCTCCCAAGTCTTATGTCTTCTGGTACAATCTGTGAGATGGATGCCAATCACTAGGTGTGAAGTACCCTGGCAGCAGCTCTGTTACAAAAGTTTCCAGTGTGCCTTGAGGTACAGCTTTAAAGTGTAGAATTATACTGTAATTGGAGATATGCTGCAATTGTATGGTATATGTTGGATGCCAGTTGGACAGGGTTCTGTGTAGTCGGTGCCTGGTAGCCTATCATGAGACAATGGTAGCCAATCATGAGACAATGTTCACCTATCATGAGACAATGGTGCCCAGTGTCCAAGATGGAGCTCCAGAGTAGCAAGAAGTATCTGTTTTTCATGTTGAAAATTCTCAGTGCCACATGGGTGGTAGGATTGGAAGCCGCGTACTAGTCAGATAAAGTTTGTAGTTACTGAAGATGATAATAAACAATAATCCCTATTAATAAACATCTCACTGCTGCTTTGTGACAATCTCATCTGAATACTTGGAACCTTGTTGGAAAATGCAGCTAGTTGCTCCTGACTTCAAAAATATTGGACATCTTACATAATTCTGCCAAATTTCTCACCATAGTCCATATCACTCAAGACCCTACAAGAATCCACCCTCAATGTCTGATGTTGATCTTCAATTTGTGTTGTCACTGGGTGCTTTGTCCTTCAAGAAAACAGAGAGAGAAACAGCTTTCGCCAGTTCAGCAGTCACAAATTCATCTTTTTTGTTCTCCTAAAATCAATTCCCTGAAGTACAGCTTGTTTGTACATTTCAATGACTGAGTTTATTGTTTCCAAACTTGATCATTGCAGATAATTTCTTTTATCTCCAACATGTGAAACCACCATAAAGGTGTAAATCAAAATAGGATCTGAGGGTTGGCTCATTTCAATAAGTTTGAAAAAATGTCAATTTCAGTTCAGTGATTTGTTTATTTCATGTCATTTTCACAAAGCATAGATAACCTCTGCAGTCTGCTGATATTTGTGGCCAAATGAAATTTGAAAGCAGTTGTCCAACTTTTGTAATTCTTGTAACATGTGCATTGATCAATAATTCACCTTGCACCAATGTAAATCCTCTTCTTCAAATTTAGAATGCTCTAAATGTAGTCTGTGCTAGACATCCAGAACCACATACTGACTAGCAGATGGTTCTTAAAGGGACTGCTATAGCCCATGGTCTACTGTAAGTGCTTAAAGGTAACTGAATGTGGAGTTGGGGGAGCAGGAGCATTGCTGTGGGCATTGCATTAAAACTATGTGAGTAACTGCCTGATTTACACATTCAGATGTCATTCCCCGGCACCTGAGCACCTGACACCTGACCTCTTGGTTTTGAATGCAATCTAATTTCTAGGCCAACACTTTCTGACACTTTGCTGTTTCTTGTGTTTAGGTTTTCAAATTTTATGTACATAAATATTAGTCAGCTGTGCAATTGAACCTACACTCCAGTGGTTACATATTACTCTAAAGCCTGGATCCTACATTGTAATTCATCATGTTCCCCTAGTGTGCGTGCCACTGACTCCCTGTACATACATACAGATTTCAATATCCTCATAGAAACATAGAAAATAGAAGCAGACTAGTCCATTTCATCCAACATGATCATGGCTGATCATTCTACTCAGTACCTCGTCTCTACTTTTTCCACACACCCTTTGATTCTTTCAGCCCTCTAACTCCATCTTGAAACTCTCAATGTTTTGACCTCAATTGCTTTCTCCACTGGAAAATTCCATAGGCACACTACTCTCTCAGTGAAGAAAATTCTCCTCATCTTAGTCCCAAATGGCCTACTCTGTATCCTTAGTTTGTGACTCCTGGTTGTGGACTCCCTGGTCATCAGGTGCATTTTTCCTGCATCTACCCTATCTAATCCTGATGGAATTTTATATCCCCACTTATTCTTCAAAACTCCAGTTGATATAGACTGAACTGATCCAAAATCTCTTCATACATTTGTCTTGCCATCCAAGAAATTTGTTTGGTAAACCTTCATTGCACTCCTTCCATAGCCAAAGCAATCTTCCTCAAAGATGGAGACCAAAACTATAAGCAATACTCCAGGTGTGGTCTCACCAGGTCCTGTACAATTATAACAATATATCCCTGCTCCTGTACTCAAATCCTCTCACTATGGAAACCAACATACTATGTGCCTTTTTCACTGTCTGCTGAAGGAGCATGCTGACTTTTAGTGACTTGTGTTCAAGAGTATTCATTGCACTTTCCCCTTGCCCTTCAGGAAGTTGCCCGAGAAATCACATTGAAGAATCCTGCATCTTCCTCTCAGTTCACTCTCCCACTTAGCTGTTATCGTCAGACTTGGATGTATGACAGACATTTATTTTCCTCATCTAAATCATTAATATATGTTCTGAATAGCTAGGGTACAAGCACTGATCCCTACAGTCCCTCACTTGTCATTCCCTGCCAGTCAGAAAAATAACCATGCATTCCTATTTTTTGTTTCCTGTCTGCCAAACAGTTCTCTATCCATGCCAGTACACTGCTCCCAATCCCATTCATTTTAATTTTACATGCTAATCTCTTTTATAGGTTCTGATTGAAAGCCATCTGAAAGTCCAAGTTAATCGCATTCACTGTTTTCCCCTTTTTGACTCTACGAGTTACACCCTCCATAAATTCCATAGATTTGTCAAATATGATTTCCCTTTTGTAAATCCATGTTGACTTTGTCACATCCTGTCGTTGTTTCCCTAGTGCCTTGCTTTCAATTTTTTATAATGATCCTCGCATGTTCCCATTATCGATGTCATGCCTACTGGTTTATCAGCCATATTTTCTCTCTAACTCATTGTTTAAATTGTAAAGTTACATTAGCTAATTTCCAATCCATAAGAACAGTTTCAGTTTCTATAGACTCTTGAAAGATGGCTTCCTGTGCATCTATTGTCTCTTGGACCACTTCCTTCAGTGTTCTGGGATGTAGATTATTGGACCCATTATTGACCTTTAATCCCATCAATTTCCCAACACCATTCCCTTACTAATACTAATTCCCTTCTGTATTTCCTCTCTCACTAGACTCTGTGTTCTCCAACATTTTTTTGGATGGTATTTGTGCCCCTCTTTGTGAAGACAGAACCAAAATATGTGTTTAATTTGGTCTGTCATTTTTTGATTTGTACAATAACTTTGCTGTTTCTGACTGTAAGAGAATATTCTGACTGTAAGAATATACTTCTCATCATTAATCTTTTCCTCATCCTTATTTTAAAAACCCGGCTACAAGTTCACCTCCCCCCTCCTTCTGCCACCTCATTTATATTCCTGTATGGGTAATCCACTCATCTGATTCTGATACTGTATTCTGTCTCATTTCTCCATTTTATTTGCAGATTCTTTAATTGTTTTAGCTCTACCCTCTGCCACATTGTACCTTCCTCCAAGCCCAGATCACCTTCCAATCTTGTCTGCAAAAAAGCAAATTCTTCTACAATATGGTTTTGATATTTATATTAAAACAAGTCCTTCTACCTGTCACATTATTTTTCTGAGGTGGTATAATTGGATAATCGCTTGCATAACATAAGACTCATCTGATGGTTACAAAAAGTGGGAAATCAGGTCTCAACACATCTCATGATTTCCCATTCATTAATTTTAATAATAGAAAAGTCATGGGGGCTTGCTTGCATTCACAATGTGCATTCCTGGCAGATAATGATCTTAACATCACATATTGTTTTCTATTATAATTAACCCTCTTGTACATATATCTCTTATATAATAAAATTTACATCTCAGTTTTGTATTCTTTTTAAATTGTGCACCATTTTCAGACCTTCTGACAAGCTCTTGAGAAAGTTGACAGTGTTGGTAGAATCAGTGACATTTTATCATGTTTGACAGCTTCTTTGCGTGTTACAGAGCTGTGATGATTATCCAACATATCCCAACACTTATAATTGCCTTCACCAACTCCTTGGTGTAACTGCTTTATGCTACTTTCAATGAGCCTTATTCCTTTTCTTTACAACATCCACTACGTGTCTTCTCAGATTTTACTGAAGATAAGTGGCACATCAGCTTCTTCAGAAGTGTGAAAAGTTCACAACTGTAGGTGCCTCATAATTGTTTGCTGCACTTCCTTTGTTGTTTCTGAAAAGTTCTCAAATCGCTTTTACAGCTACCTCCGAGAACTTCTGTACAATTTGTTAGATTTAGTAGAAGACCCTTTAAAAGTTTGAAATGCATGTTTTGCAATTGATTTCATATGAAGTAAATGTCCCATGTGTCTACACCTAAAGGCTATTTGAGGAATTGTGTTTAAAAAATCCTCAACATGACATTTGGTGTACCAATAGCACTTCACACAGGGCACATCATTCTAAACTCAGCTCAGTGCAATAAATCCCAGAACTTTTGTGGTGCAGGAGGCCATTCAGCCCATTTTCTGTACTTAATACTAATCTCCTTTCTTTTCCTCATATCCTTGTATGGTATTCTGAAACAAATAAGCAACCAATGGCCTCTTGAATGTCTTATTTGAACCTTCCTCCTTCCTCCACTATATTATCATTCAATACCCTAAACAACTTGTTGTATGAAAAGGCTTTTTTCTCATATCACCGTGGCTTCTTTTGCATATCACTTTAAATATTTGCCTTTTTATTCCTTAATGAACAGAAACAGCTTCTCCTTATCTACTCTATCCAGCCCAGTCTTCATTTTGAAAATCTCTATCAAATTTCTTCTCTCCAAGGAGAACAGTTCCAATATTTTTCAACCTAACCTCATAACTGAAATCTCTCATCCCTGAAACCATTGTTATAAATCGCTTCTGCACTCTCCACAATGCATTCACATTTGGGGGCGGCACGGTGGCACAGTGGTTAGCACTCCTGCCTCACAGCGCCAGGGACCCAGGTTCAATTCCCACCTTGGGCAACTGTCTGCATAGAGTTTGCACATTCTCCCTGTGTCTGTGTGGGTTTCCTCCAGGTGCTCCGGTTTCCTCCCACAGTCCAAAGATGTGCAGGTCAGGTGAATTGGCCACGCTAAATTGCCCATAGTGTTAGGTGCATTAGTCAAGGGTAAATATAGGGGAATGGGTCTGGGTGGGTTGCTCTTTGGACGGTCAGTGTGGACTTGTTGGGGAGAAGGGCCTGTAGGGAATCTAATCTAATAATCTTTCCAATAATGTGGAAACACGCAATATTCCAGCTGAGATCTAGCAAGCATCTCATCCAAGTTCAACATCACCACTTGTACTGTATGTCACTATTAATAAAGCTGAGAACACAGTATGCTTTATTAATTGCTCCCTCTATCTGTGCTGTCACCTTCAATGGCCAGTGCATGTCTACACCCAGATTCCTGTGATATATTTCTAAACCACACTCTGAGTTTGGATTTACTAAAGGCAAGCTGTTGTTGATTTGTAGAAATTACATCACAGGAAGAGACCATTTATTCTTTCCTGAAGACATATTTCCTATTCCTGCCCCAAATAATTTTTTTGTTATGTCTCCATTTCAAACAGATATTGCAGTCCCTTTGAAATGAAGTTTTACTCTGTAGGTCAAACACTCGGTGTGATGAAATATCCCACAATCTAACAGTCCTCAGTTCAATAACAGATGAAGGGTTTATACCCAAAACATCGACTCTCCTCTGCTCCCCGGATGCTGCCTGACCTGCTGTGCTTTTCCAGTGCCACACGTTTCGACTCCTCCTCACTACCATAAGTTCCTGCTCCCCTTCTCCCTATTTTTTCAAGTGAAAATCCTTATTTTCAATTTCCCATTTCCCATTCAACTTGCCCAGCAATGGAAGTAATCTTTCATTCTTACCCACTGAAAGTTTCCGAGTTCACTCACCCTTTTTCAGTCTGTTCCTCTCTCAGTATCAGTCCCATTCACTGTCTTCCTGCTGCTGCTACTGTCCACATGTCCACAACCCCTACTTGACTGAGACCCACTCGGTTCACTACTTGTCCCCTTCTCTCCCACAATCTGATATCCACCAAGTCCCTATCTCTGCCTCTCAAACTGCTATTTCCTGGTCTCCATTTTATCTCTGATCTCTGTTACCCATTATCCCCAAAACACTGTGCCTCCTTTCCATTTCACCCTCAATTCCATTCTCATGCCCTGTTTACTAAATTCATAAGCTATCGAATTCAATGAGTGATGACAGTTGTGATGCTCGAGCCATGTATTGTATGATGGCCAGTATTTTGCTGACTCTGTTCCTCATGATTGTGCTGCTTCCCTGCCTCAGAATTCAGGCAATTTCACTGAGGCTAAGCCTTTACCTGTTGCTGATAATGGCACAGCAAGGGGCACAGTCTGTGTGGTGGTAAATTTAAATAGTTGATTCTTGATGCCATATTTGCAATAAAACAGAGAACTGGTGGAATACATTCACAGAGAAAAATCAGAAACAATTGGGATCACTGCGACTTAGCTCCACAAAAATCAGGACTAGAATTTAAGCATAACATATGACAGATTTAGAAAAAGATGGAGTGGGAAAGTAAGGATGTAGAATATCTGTACCTACTTGCGATAACGTAACGGTAGTTGAAAAATGAAAGAAAAAGTAGAATCCAAACAGATTGAATGTAGAGATAGTAAAGGACCAATCATACTGATTGTGAATTTTACAAAGATTCTTATTATTTCAGGGAGTCCCTTGACTTGCTACCACTCCAGGTTGATGGGTTTAGAAATGGTTTTTAAGTTCAAAGTACTATCTGAAGGCATTGCCATAAGTGAGGAAAGTGTGATTGGAGGGTTTGGAGATAAATTGTTGGACAGTTGTATGCTTTGTCCATTGCCTCAATTTCACTTCAGTACACTATTCTCATTGTGTTGGTGCTTTCCAATATGAAATGTCTATATTTTGGTCACTCTCAGGTCAGAGACCTATGTGGATGTATCTGACCTCTTTAGGGATGCTTTCAAGACATCTTTAAATTGTTTTTAATTTTCTTCTTGGCATTTTTTTGCCATAATGTAGTTACAAGAAAGGCTGTTGCCATAAGAGTCTAGTGTCAGGCATAGCGGAGTTGGTTTTGAGTTTTTAATGGTTTGATGCTTTGACGAGCTGATTTGGAAGAGAACACTAGTTTCGCACCTAATAAGGGAAGAGAGTTCCATGATTTTGTAACAGAAGCAGTGAAGGGATGGTGATGCACTTCCAGGTCAGGACGTTGTGTAATTTTGGGGGAACTTGCAGGTGGTGATTTTCGCAAGCATCTTCTGCCTTTGTCCTTTTAGGTGGCAGAGGTCACAGTTTTGGTAGGTACTCTCAGAGGAGCATTGATGAATTGTTGCAGTGTATCTTGTAGATGGTACACATTTTTACTACCATCCATTGCTGGTGAAAGGAATAAATGGGATGACAATCAATCAGGTTGCTTTACCTGAGTTGGTGCCATATCTTGAGTGTTGCCGGAGCTGCACCTACACAGGTACGTAAAGAGTATTCCATTACACTCTTGACTTCTATCATTAGATGGTAGATCGGATTTGAGTAGCTGATCGTTGATTGATTCCCTACAGACTTCCCTAGCATCTTATCTACCTTTGTAGCCACAGTAATTATATGGCTGGTCTCGTTCAGTTTCTGATCAATGGTAATTCTCAAGACGTTCTGTTGGGCATTCAATGATAATATTTTCATTGAACTTTAAGGACAATGGTTAGATTCTTGTTTGTGAGAGATGGTTATTGACTGTCACTTATATGATATGAATGTTACTCGCCTTGCTTTATATGGACATAGGATTTTTCAGTATCTGAGGAGTTGCAAATGGTGCTGAACACCAGAGAGGTGTAACACATAGCTATGACAAGAGATTCAATACAATATATGCATTTTTTTAAAAAAGAAATGCTCAGAAGAATTGCATCCATCTATTTGAAAATAGTTCAGACAAGAGAAAACAGCAGCATTACTAATCATATTTAATAACTCATCAAGAAAAAAATTATTATCAAACGATTGGTAGATTGCTAATGTAATTCTTGTATCCAAGAATGCAAACAGAATATATGCAGGGAATTATAGACCAGGAAGCTTAACAGCAATGACAGAAAAAAAATGGAATTTTTAATAATGTGATGAATAGCAGAACATCTAGAAAGGAGAAATATAATAATTGGTAGTCAGCATGGATTTCAAAGGGAAAATCACGTTTGGCCAACGTTATTTAATGTTTTGAGGAGATAGAGTAGACAATGGTAATTTAGTAATTGTAGCTCTTCTAGATTTTCAGAAGGCCTTTGATAAAGTGCTCCATATTAGGGTTAAGAATCAGGTCAAATATTATGTATTTAGGAGGCAAGTGGCAGAATGGATTGTTCATTAGTTTCAAATCAGAAAACAGAGTTGAGAGTGAAAAGTGGAGGTGGGGAGCAATGATTCATAAGGATCATTGCAGCTCACAATTTACGTTAACAATTTGGACTTTGGAATAAAAACAAAACAGTTTCTAAATTTGCAGCTGACCTCAACTGTGTAGATGGTAAGGTAGAGGGTTGTGAGGTGGGGCACTGAGATAATTAACACTGAGGAAGACCACAATAATTTATTGGAGAATACTAATAAACCTGTGGAGAAATTTCAACTAATTTGAGAATGAAGTTCAACACAATTATTGTGAGGCAAGACAATTTGGAGGGAAGATCTGAATGTCAGATATTACTTGGAAAGTATAGGTGTGATTGAGGAACAAGGGAATCTCTGAAGAAAAATACATCAATCACTGTTTCCCTACATGTAAGCAAGGCCATAATAAAGCAAGCCAACCACTTGGATTTTTTATTTCTCCAGAGGGTTGGAATTGAAAAGTACTGAAGTTATTCTGTGTTGGAATTTTGAATGACCACACACAAAGATATTGCAGGCAGCTCTGGTTACTAAAATGGCATAGAGTCACAGAGAAGAATGATATCAGGAAATGATTGATAAACCAGATCCCTGTTTTTCTGAACAAAGGATGGTGAGGGTTGACTTTTTCAAAGTTTTTAAAATTATGCAGTATTTGAAAGCTTGAATACAGGGCCACTTCTTCCTCTCTTGAGAAGAACATAAATTGAGGCCATCGATAATGTACATTCACCAAGAAATCTAACAGTGAACTCAAAAAGTACATCTTCAATAAAAGAGTGGCAGGAATGTGGAAATCACTTCCACATAATACTATAGATGTGTTTAAGGAACAACTGAACAAGCACGAGTGGGAGAAGAGAATAGATCATTATGATCATAGATTTAATGAAGAACAGGTGGAGGTTTAAGTGGAGCATAAACACCATCATGGGCCAGTTATGTTGATGAGCTAGTTTCTATACTGCCTTACCTGTGTAACCTCCCAGTTTGTTGGAGCAGTAGATCTTAAAGGTGCCCCTAGTTCCAAGGATTCAGCTTGCTTTTTCAGAAAAGTTCAGAACATTCCTCTACACCAGAGTCAATCAGTCCCCTTCAGGTTATTCAAGTACAGCTGTGACACTGATGTCTACTTGAATGGAATAGTATCCAGATCACTCCCATCGACAAAAAGGGCCAATTCTAATGTCAACTAATGCCCAATTCTTTCTTTATCTCTTAGCCATCAGTGAAATGCTGGAAAAGGTCATCAACACTGCTTTCAAGTAATTCACATTCAATGTGGATCCAGACTTCATCCCAGCCTTAATCCAGGTATGAATGCAAGAATTGAATGTCATGCTGAAAGAAATTGCCTTAGACATCAAAACGTTCAACTGAGCATGACAGCTAGAAATTCTTGCAGAACAAGTTATTAGAAAGCAAAGCAGCTCATGTCATACCTGGCAGAAGCATTGGTAATGATATTTGAATCAGGTTAATTATTGCAGTCTCAGGATATTACTGCACATATTCTCACAGAAAAGTACTCAGCCAGCAGTAATTTGCTTCTGTCACCATGATTTGGAATAAAATGATGTCCCTTGATTGTCACTGGGTCACTTCCTACCTAATAGCATCTGGAAACACCCTTATTACAAGGATAGCAATAAGTTTCAAGTGACAGTCCAATTGTGCTGAGCATGCAAAAGTTGAAATTTCTGTTGTGATTTCCTTCCTGATGCCATCTTTCAAAATGAGAATTTCAACTTCGCTTCATTCAAACAAAGACAACAATAGAATATATTATAGTACAAACAAACAATAGTTTGAGAAGATGCTTCACCTTCCTTGGTTCTTATCTTAATTTTGTAAAAGAATATCAAAATTTGAATGATTAAAGGTGATAATTTGTAGGTTTTGTAATTCATAAAAGGGAAATAAATTCAAATTATCTGCTGGCGATCCTTTGTCCAAGAGAATTGTTACTGGACAGAATTAATTTGCTCAGAAGTGATACCGAGTTATCACTGCTAATGAAGAGCCTGACCAACTTAATCTCAACAGAATGACAGAATTTTTTGAGGACTTGTGAATGTATTTTATTGTCTGATGTTGAAAAAAGTTTGGTTCTTAAAGATTTTGCTCTCCAGCACATGCCTCTAACTTTTGTCAAACCATTGCAGTCAGAAGGACACAAGTTTGATATCTGATGTACCCAAAAAATGTGAAAGAAATGTTTGTTGTCGAGCATTGTGTCATAATTAAATAAAAGCATACAGGACGGTTATCAAACTTCCATGAAGGATGGAGCAATAGGCCGTACAAATGTAGTTTTTCTCCTCTGTGAATTTTCTCAATGATGAAACTTGACTATTAATGCATGCACTGCTACATTTTACATTATGTTTCACAGCTCAAATTTTTTGGAGCGACTTTAACACAGTACAGGGGGATAACAATGAATTGTCAGGTTATTAGTCATGCTAATTTAATACAGTATTGATTTTCAATTTACATGGAATAGAACCACTGTGCTAATCTTTACAAAGAAGAATTAGATTTTCATGGCAATTCAACCACATGAAATGGGTACATGGAGAATATTCAGATTTGGATTTTCTTCGACTCACCCAAGGAACATCAATGCTGAATGTCCATCTGCATGTCCTCTATTATTCCTATAAAGTTTCCACTCTGCACCTTATTAAAGATACACTGCTGCCTTTGCCACCAACTAGGTGTGTGCCATTGTCGAGAAGGAAAATAACCCAGTGCTGGCTGAAGTGAGACAACTAATACAGCTACACAAGCGAATGCCTTTCAAATGAACAGACCTTTGCTGAGTACTGCAGACTCAACCTGGAGTTTCAGTTCAGTAGCACTTGTACTTGCAGATCAAACTTTTTCATGGTGATTTGTGTCCAGAACATGATTTTCGACACTCTGGGTGTGGGAATCGTTTTGAAAGCTAATACCTTTCAGAAACTGGGAGTAAAGGCTGTGATCTGACATATTTAGGGCCCGGCCAAATTCCCAGCGCTTCTGACATAATTTTAACAAATTCACCTGGTTAGTACTTTGAACGGCTGTCAAATATTTCAAGTCTTCATCTTTAAACGTAACAGCGAGGAACACTAAAATATGGATGAATGTTCTCCCAATTCTAACTAGGCATTTTCTTTTTCTCCACATCATTATATAATGTGCATAAGCCTGCTATTTCTACATATATTATCTTCCCTGGTATATTCCTGTTACCATTTCTCCTTGAGAGTGCAGTATTTTTCAGAATTTTTCAACAATTATCATTTTTGTTTATGTCTTATGTCTTGTTGCAGCTAGAGTAACATTATTGCCTTCATGCTCTTTGTGAAAGTGGTACAATTTCTTTCTGACCTCCCACTGGATCCTTTGGCTGCTTGATGCCAAAGGTCATACATTTAATTACAGGCTTTCTGCCTACATGCCTAGTTGGGAGCTACTATTGCTACAAAACGCACTGCCATTTTATTTAATTCCACTCTGTATTTGACAGTCAGGATCCAGTCACTGAAATGCACTTGCCAAACCTTGTTGTTTAATCACTTCTTAACAATTCTGCTCGTCACCCAGCTGGATTTACAAGCATATCATCATTTACAAGTCAAGTGACTCATTAGCTGTTTGAGCAGGAACATCTTACAGGTGCTTTCAAATTGGCTGTTTTTCTTTCCATTTGCACTAACAAAATCATATTGCAAAAAAATCGCTCATTTAAAACTTGAGTGCACTTGACATTTTGTCAGTGGGTCATAAATAACTACAAAACTGGTTTATTAACTTTTTTCGAACTGAGAATAAAATATAACTCTTGGATATATCACCTCCAGTTTGAGCCTACAAAAGCACACAAACGAACAGTTTCTGCTCATCACTGCTCTTAGTTACCAATTCTTCAGGGTATTCCAGACATGACAAAAACCTATGCCTCTTTTCAACATGATTTATATTGTCTCTTTAATTCTGTTTATCATTGGGGTTATTCCTTTACTTTCCTTTTACTGTGATCAGCTCAAATAGTCAGTTTCACAGCTAAATTCATTCATACAGCTTACTCAATTCCAAATGACATTTCTTCCATTCTCTCAAATGTCCATGATGGCACCAGTACATTTGTGATATTTGGCATTTTTACAGCACTCCTCTCCATAATTCATACAATTCATTCATTCTCTCATTTAGGATTTTAGTGTCCTCTAACTGTATTGTTCATTGTTTTGATCCTCTCTCCAGAACACTTCACTTCTCTTTCTTAAATTTGATCAAACAATCATATGCTTCAGACATTATCAAAGACACTGAGTTTTCAATCGACAATGTCCTTGCCTATTTCAGGAATTAACCAATTCAGAAACTGTCCATGTTTATTAAGGCTGATATTAACAGCCTAATTTATATAAATACAAAATGTATGACATTCATTGACCCACTATTTATTGTAGGAGAAAGTGAGGTCTGCAGATGCTGGAGATCAGAGCTGAAAATGTGTTGCTGGAAAAGCGCAGCAGGTCAGGCAGCATCCAGGGAACAGGAGAATCGACGTTTCAGGCATAAGCCCTTCTTCAGGAATGAGGAAAGTGTGTCCAGCAGGCTAAGATAAAAGGTAGGGGGGAGGGACTTGGGGGAGGGGCTTTGGAAATGCGATAGGTGGGGGGAGGTCAAGGTGGGGGTGGTAGG